>NC_088650.1:18764596-18982848 GCF_964019385.1 Sycon ciliatum
GTGAAAGCCGACCAATCATCATATTGGACAAACTGGACGTCAAACGTCACATCTGAAGATTGCTAACTACACAAGACAAATACTTCACGTACCTCGGAAATTGAAAATTCAGCCGACGGTAGGTGAAAGGAAGGCTGCTGGGGTGTGACATAGTCGAGAACTGTGTGCTGCTGAAGCAACGTATCCATCCAAGTCTTCAATGCAGGGTTGGCGTCCAACACGTGTATTCCGAGCAGCAGATCACATCCTTCTTCGATCAATGGCAGGTGTCCTGGTCCAGGGGAAGTCATAATTCTTTGTTGCCATCTCCAATAGGTCGTCAATTCACAGTAGTAATAGGGCTTCCACTTGACCCCATGAGACCACACTACCCTTGCAGGTGACAGCACAAACAGTTCACCAGCCACACTCCGTGATAGCAAGGAGTGTTACGATGCCTAGATGTCGCTGATTGTGAACTGGGTTTGCTTGTACATGATAATGGTGGGTTGCAAGGGTGGTGGACGATTAGATGACAATGGTGTTATCAGTGTTCACTAACAGGTGCCATGCGGTTATCCACTCCCCGGCAGCACATACTGAGAGTTGCAGTTGGCTGAGCGCCGATTGGTATGACTTGTGGGAGGCGACAAGGGCAGTATTGTCTGCACTGAACAGGCTGCTGGTGGTGGAGTCAGTTTCACAGGCCATACTGCATTACTGGCAGGTCAACTGTGTAGGCAAGGAAGAGAAGAGGCCCCAGTACTGAGCCTGGGGGGACTCCAGCAGGGATGGGTAGCCACTCAGATGTAGAAGCTTCCACTCGCACTTTCGGCCGCTAAGGTACGCAAGGAACCAAGAGGGGGCAGCATCAGTGACACCACAGTGCTTCAGCTTTGCCATGAGACTAGCATGCCAAACTCGGTCGAATGCCTTGCTGAGATTGGAAAAAACCAGGCAACTACTGACTCACCATTGTCCTGCTTGGCAGAGAGCTCGTCAATGATTCTGGAAAGCTGCAACTCTGTGCCATCTCCTCGCCGAAATCCTGACTGCTGTTGATGAAGGTAGGGCTCCAACTGGGCGTATGTTACAGACACTTGTGCGCTATCCATTCGCACACTTTCGAAACCACACTGAGGAAGCCGATGGGTCGGTGGTTGTTGGGTAAATGAGGATTTCCCTCTTTATAGAGAGGGGAAATTGTTGCATCTTTCCACGCTTGTGGGAGGATACCGTACTAGAAGGAGGCATTGAACAGGGCACAGCACACAGAGAGAGGAGCTAGCTCTAGTGCTGCTCCTTTCAGGACACGGGTTTTGATGTCATTATAGCCAAGTCTTCGTTGCTGTGCCATTGGCGAATGTTTGACTGATGAAGAGTTCATTGAGGATGGATGGATGTCTTTTGCTTCGCATCTGTGATGGATTGGTCTTCAACAGTTAGGTTCGGCATGGGCTTTGAGGGTGAGCTTTCTATGCATCTAACAAGGGTATATGAATGAGTTCTGCTATGGCTGGGACCATCAGCAGCATCTTGCAGAAAATGGGGTTTGGCGCGACGTATCATGTCGGTAAGTGGTAACCTTGTTGTGTGGGGAGTACAAGCAGTCCAGTTGCCGTTGGTGCAGGACTTGAGGTATTGTCTGTACAGTGTGCGCTTGAGTTTGATGTCAGTCAGGAGCTGCGGAGTGACCTATGAGCGAGATGTTGTTGCTCCTGTTGTTGTTGCTGTTGCTGTTGCTGTTGTTGCTGTTGTTGTTGCTATTGTTGCTATTGTTGTTGTTGTTGCTATTGTTGTTGTTTCAAATCTTTATTCTCACGATAGCCAGTGGCCAATAAGAGATAATAGTGTAAGAAAGGAGAAAGAGTGAGGAAGAATTGGGTGGGCAGGGCCTAGGGGTTAATGACTACTTGTTGTTGTTGTTGTTGTTGTTGTTGTTGTTGTTGTTGTTGTTGTTGTTGTTGTTGTTGTTGTTGTTGTTGTTGTTGTTGTTGTTGTTGTCACATCGGTGTCCATACTCGGTTCGTGTGCTAACATCTGCATCCTGCAGAGCTAATGGGTTGTGGATATCAGCTCAGAGCTGCACCTCCTGTGCACGGTTTTGCCAGGTGCATGCTCTGCATGGTGGATAGCAAGAAGCACCATACCAGCACCATACCAGCATCCATACCAGCACCATACCAGCACCATACCAGCACCATACCAGCACCATACCAGCACCATACCAGCACCATACCAGCACCATACCAGCACCATACCAGCACCATACCAGCACCATACCAGCACCATACCAGCACCATACCAGCATCCATACTGGTACACTACAATGTAACTTACTCGCACTACTGACAGGGAAAACTAACTTCCTGATTTCAAGTCGAATCCCGATTCTATGTCAACCCATGCGTTTTGAATTGACGTTGATGCATAAAACCTAAAAGGCCTACTTCTAACCAGGGGGCTAAGTTGCTACATGTAGTAGTTGACAGTGTATGATGGACTGTGCCTGTAGGTTGATTATTGCTACCCTTGCTGTGCATCTTGTGTTTTGTGCCGCTTGCTGCAAACAGACGCTACTGGCCAGGGATGTAGACACATTGCAGAATATCTCGTCGACTCTCTCGGTACAGTGTTTCTTCCCATTCTGACTGGTCTGGTACCAGACCTGATGGAATTAATTCTGATCTATCTATTTCAACACTCAGGCATATGAACATCCATTTTGAATAGATTGTGGCTGCATTTGGATTACTTGTTGCGCGCCCTGTCCCTGTCCCCAGATAACTACTGTGTTCGTGCCACAAAGCATGCCAAGCCAAAAATGGTATTGTATGTGTGTGCGTGTATGTGTGTGTACACGTGTGGTGTATGTCTGTGTGTGTGTGTGTGTGTGTGTGTGTGTGTGTGTGTGTGTGTGTGTGTATGTCTGTGTGTGTGTGTGTTTGTGTGTGTGTGTGTGCACATGTGTGCACATGTGTGTGTGTGTGTGTGTGTGTGTGTGTGTGTGTGTGTGTGTGTGTGTGTGTGTGTGTTCAACCCTCAGAACACCATCTCGTCTGTACTTACAAACGCCGATAACTTGACTGCTACAATCAAGGACTTCACTCTCAGCTTTGGCAACAGGGTGAGCAGTTACGGCACCCTCAGCACAATTCTGTTGACCTATGTGCCATTGAAGCATACTATTCATGCAGTGTATTTATGACAGTGCTGGCTTCTTCCTCCTTCATTGGGTCTGCCTTCCGCCTGGCTATCTTCCTTTGGCGGTGGTGCCTTTCGGTATGGCTGGCTCTTACTGCACCGTTTCCCTCACACCCCAGAATTGACCCAAAAAAGAGATAGATAGATCGGTAGAGAGAGAGAGAGAGAGAGAGAGAGAGAGAGAGAGAGAGAGAGAGAGAGAGAGAGAGAGAGAGAGAGAGAGAGAGAGAGAGACAGAGACAGAGACAGAGACAGAGACAGAAGAGAGACAGAAGAGTGGAGAGACAGAAGAGAGACAGAAGAGTGGAGAGTCGGGAGAGATAGGAAAAATCAAGGAATTCATATGCCACGCATCCAGTAATACACAGTGCCCTGAAAGGCTGATGTATGTGTCTCTCAGTCTTCACTTCTTTTCCTCTACTCTGTGTGTATATGCACACCTGACGTGTCCCTTCTGCCCGGCTTTGTCTAGACTGTAAGAAAGTATGGTGATCGCCTGAAGTCCTGGATCACAACGTTCTTCACCTTTGCTCAGAATTTCGTAAGCATGAACTGTGCATGGTACTGTACTGCCCTAGCAGTAGGTTTCCCTTCATGTCATGTCTGCTCAAACTTTAGTCAAGTTACTAGTACCCTGAAGTGCAACAGGAAAGTGTTCCATGGCTATATGCACTGCACATACATGCATGATTTGAGTTTCCAAGTCTGAAGAACACGTAAGTTGTTGACCCGTCCCTGCTGGCATGCTGGCATGATGACCACACACCTAACTCAGTGATAGAGCATCGCCTATTGTGAAGGTTGCTGCTTTGAGGCCCTTTCAAGACTAGCAATTTCTTCTCCTGACTTGATCCCCTTCCAACTCCTTTGCACTAATGAAGAATACACACATATACTGGTGCTGAATTGTAGACCACTAGCTGTACACATACACATGATCTTGACTGATGCTACTGCTGCTGCTGCTGCTGCAGACACTGCCAGACAGCTAGCTGTTTTAGCCAGTGAGTCCCCATCCGTGCAACTACCAACATAAAAGTCAGTGAGAAAAAATGTTGATACTGTATGACAAGTCTGGATGTTAAGCTAAGTCAAAGAATATACTTCATGAGCGTCCTTATTTTCAGAAAAATGGGGAGGGCGGGCGGATTATATTTTTATTTTTTATGCATTATTGCTTGATCACTGAGGGCGTGTTTTGTTGGTACGATCTAGAACAGGATCTAACAGCTAGTGCACATGGAGCAGCCTCATGCCAACCAAACTGTACTCCAGACACAGAGCACACTTTTGCGAAAAGTGTGCCAAACGTGGTTGCATTCTTCAAAATGAGTACGAGTTTGGGACCATAATCAATGTTCCCGCCAGTTTTCCAGGGGCGTAGGAAGCAGTTTAATATTGGTGCAGCAAAATTGTGAGAGGGGGTGCAGGGGTCCTCCCCTGGAAAATTGGGTCTAAAAGTCCATATTTTAATGCTACAGAATAATATGAGAAATAAGAATATGCATGCTGATGATACACCGCATTGTCGATGTAAAACATGGTACCTATACAAGAGTCGAAAAGCCATCAACAAGGTTGAAATGTAAAAAATAAAAAAAAATCGAAAATTACTGGTCCGGCGACCGCCGGGCCTGCCGGACCGGTTCCTACGCCCATGTTTTCACTGTGAAAAGTGAAACTGCTCGATCTCCGTCCGTACAGACGGTACCTCCGAAAGTCAATGAAATTTCTCAGGCGGCCCCCAAATTTGGGGCGAGCGGGGACGATCATCAAGTACATTCTTTGGTTTGGCCTTACAGATAATATTTTTTATCATTGTTGTCCTGTTGTGTGTTGTGCACTTGTCCCAGATCGCGACCAAAGCTGCCAACTGCAGACCAGTACACACCATCTATGAAGGCGTGGTGGATTACCTGTGTGACTTCACTGTTGATACAATGGTATGTGTGTGTTTTTTTCCTACAAACTCCACTTATCTCCAGACACTGGGGTGAATATGGAGTGTGGTGGTGGGGCCCATTAAGCTCCGCCGACCAGAGGTCTCGGCTTCATAGCTCCATGTGTGTGCCTATGTGTGTGTGTGCGTCTGTGTGTGTGTGTGTGTGTGTGTGTCTGTGTGTGTGCAGGCACGTAGCCCGTGGGGTGGGGGGGGGGGCACGCCCCCCCCCCCACCCCACCCCTAAAATGTTCGACCTTGGTTGGAGAAATGTGCTGATTTTGTGCTACTCACCTCACAAATTCTTTTCCTTTCAGCTTGGATTGTGATGGTCTAAACAGTTACAGAGGCAATATGCTTTGGTTCTGCAAGAGTGCTCAATGCCTGATTCAGGCAGAGCGGCGTACACAAAGGCACACAATGAAAACCTTGGCAAATTTATTCCGTTGTGACTCAGAGTTTCATGGCTGAACCAATCATCAGACAACGTTGTCTGATAATTGGTTCAGCCATGAAACTCTGAGTCACAACGGAATAAATTTGCCAAGGTTTTCATTGTGTGCCTTTGTGGTCTAAACAGTTAGTAAGTGAAAACTACTGAAGTACATGTAGTCAAAAGTCATCCCTGACTCCCCTGTGTATGCTTTGCTGCGCTCACCACCGTGTGCAGAATGGTTTCTGGCTATCCTGTGGCTGGGCATGCTTTTTCTTCGTCCCTGCCATCATCATGGGCACGTGCCTGGAGCGCTTCTACCGCCGCATGACATACGAGGAAGGATTTGACACTAACGAGGAAGGTTTCCAGCATAGCCCAGGGACTGAGTAAGTGTTGCTGCTGTGGTGGTGTCTCCTCTGTGGGTTTGTGGCTTATGCATTACGAATACAAACAGCTGTAAGGCCTTTCAACTGATTGACACAACCTGCTTAGGAGTATGTTGAATATAGCTGACCCCTTTCCAGATGCCCGCACACAAGTGCATTCATGCATTCATCTTTACAAACCAGATTTGTGCGTACAGGAAGAGAGTTTGAAAAAAGATTAGTTGCATTGGTCTCCTAACCCCTATCCCCTATCTGGACTGTGCAATCTGAGTTTGCGTATTTTGCACATGCACAATGACTTGAGCGAGAGTATGTGCATGTGTGTGTGTGTGTGTGTGTGTGTGTGTGTGTGTGTGTGTGTGTGTGTGTGTGTGCACGCATGCGTGTATGTGTGTGTGTGTGTGCGTGTGTACGTGTTATGCACCCCTGTAGGTTGAGGGAGTTGCAATATAGTGATCCCCAGAAGTGCTAGTCATCGGACAAGGTAATTGCTTGATCAAGAGTGTCTTCATAATTCATATTACTTCAAAGTTGTGTCTTGAGTCTTGCCTGCTGTTATATTGTGTTCTCCCATGCTTATAATTGTAGTAGGGCTAACCCTGGGCATGCTTTGTCTTATTGTAGAGTACTCCAGCTGATTGTGTGAAAAAAATGGTGTAGAGGGGGAGGACATAAATTGAACAGAAAATTGAACAGAAACTGGAGGGAATCCTGGTCAAGTGTGTTCTGAATGCAGCTCAGTCTAAAGTGGTATGCATGGACAAGCACGTTCAGCGGCAGATGGGGTGTACGTCATGTCTCAATGTAGAGAATCTATGTAGACCTGGTATTTTGCCAGACGTGAGTGCATTTAGGTTCACGCTCCAGTGTGGGTACTATCAAGCACATGCTACTTCACACTCCAGTGTGGGTACTATCAAGCACATGCTACTTCACACTCCAGTGTGGGTACTATCAAGCACATGCTACTTCACACTCCAGTGTGGGTACTATCAAGCACATGCTACTTCACACTCCAGTGTGGGTACTATCAAGCACATGCTACTTCACACTCCAGTGTGGGTACTATCAAGAGTACATAACCAAGAGTGTGCAACTGCCTGCACAACCTCTATGCTGTGCTGCGACGGCAGAACTTCACATCACGTGACATGGTTCAAAAGGTTATGCTGGCAAACAGTGCAAAGTGACCACAAGAGAGTTGTACCCAAAGCTGGGCTGCGTACAACCCAGTATCTATCATGCACTAGAGTGCACGGGTTCATCACGTGATGTGAAGTTCTGCCGTCGCAGACCCCATAGCTGGAGTTGCACACTCTTGGGTTATGTACTCTTGGTACTATCAAGCACATGCTACTTCACACTCCAGTGTGGGTACTATCAAGCACATGCTACTTCACACTCCAGTGTGGGTACTATCAAGCACATGCTACTTCACACTCCAGTGTGGGTACTATCAAGCACATGCTACTTCACACTCCAGTGTGGGTACTATCAAGCACATGCTACTTCACACTCCAGTGTGGGTACTATCAAGCACATGCTACTTCACACTCCAGTGTGGGTACTATCAAGCACATGCTACTTCACACTCCAGTGTGGGTACTATCAAGCACATGCTACTTCACACTCCAGTGTGGGTACTATCAAGCACATGCTACGTCACACTCCAGTGTGGGTACTATCAAGCACATGCTACTTCTGCAAATATATATTTTTGGGATGCATGTAGTTTGCTTTTTAATTTGGGGCAGTGCGATCTCGAGATCAATAAGAATCAAACAACACTGATTTGTGTAAATGGGTCCAATCTAAGAGTAAGACATCTCGTCGAGACTCTAACCAAAGTCCCGACCCAATAAGCCTTAAGGCCGACTCACAATACAACTTCTTGCGACGCGACATGCGACTTACGACACCTGCGACGAGCTGCATCAGCGACACACGGTTCACACTCTTTTTCATGTTTGTGACATCCTTATGCACTAGTTCTACCCAGGGTAGAAACTGTACTCCATTTGTGTATGTCGCGCATCGCATGTAGCAAAAGTTGAACTTTCTTCGACCTCTGCGACAGGTGCCTTGCGACTGCACGCGACAGGCAGTTTCTTGTCGCAACTGTTGCAAATCGCGTGTCGCGTCGCAGAAAGTTGTCTTGTGAATCGGCCTTTATGCACGTTCTATAGATGAACGGAATCCTGTAGAACGGTTGGGTGTTGAACATGCAGGACCTTTTTATGCTTACGCGCTACTTCCACTCAGAAATGGGCCCTGAAGGCATTACACTTTCATACGGAACAAAATTCCGACAAAGATCTATCTATTAGGCCACCCTTTGTTAATTCATTGTTTAACGTCCTTTTTTTCGCGAAAAGGTACGCGGGAGGGCGGAAAAAAAACAAAAGCCCATTCCAAAAACTGGAAACCCCAATCAAACATTTTGACCAGTAAAGCATGTGATATATACAATATTTCTGGGTCTAACGGCACTTGCAGGCATAGAACAACACTCTTTGATGGTACATTGGAGCACATGCCTGATGAATCCAACAAAACAGGTACATAGCATGGACTGCCATGGAGTTAGCATGTCATGAATTCATTACATCTGGATTTTTACTAGGGCACACACCGTACGATATTTAAAAGCCAACAAAAAAAGAAAAAGAACACAAGACAAAGGCATGCCCGGGATCCCCGGGAGGCAAGATTATAAGTTTAAGGGCATGATCGGCACACTGTGAAACTACACAATCATGTATTTACAACTTCGCATATTATTGGTACTACTACTTTCTTGTTTTTTTTTCCGGTCGGAGGCAAGAAGGTACGCGGGCGCGGACGTTAAACAACGAAAAAAGAAAGGGTGGCCTTATGGTGAAAAAGGAGAAGGACAAAAATGTTACGAGTTATGACTAACTGTCCACCAACGTAACCAGATCTTATACAGTCAGCGAGTGCGACAAAATGGCGCTTTCCTTCCCCTCTTGGACTTTTCCGAACCTGAGCCTTCCAAGTTGGAAGGTTGTTGGTTTGCGCCTTGGAGAAGTGTTGGAGCTAGGTGTCAGGTCGCCGAATGTCTCAGTACTCCTTGTCAGTGTTGTGCCATTTTGTCGCACTCGCTGACTGTATACAATCTGGTTACGTTGGTGGACAGTTAGTCATAACTCGTAACATTTTGTCCTTCTCCTTTTTCACCATAATATTTAATTGGCTCACGATCCGAGTTGAGGATCTATCTAGTCATTAGTTCTATCCAAAGTGATGAAGGGCACGTTATAACCAATATCTACTGTACAGAACTTCATACATCCGGACAACGTGCATAAGGTCTAGCTCGTTCTGTGTGAAACAAAGGTGTCACGGAGCCTCCTCCCTCATGGCAGTTTAACAGTTGTTGTTGTTGTTGTCTTCCATCTCTGCAGGCTGCAGTGCTGGACACGAAGATAGGCTATTTTTATATTTGAACTGTCCCCCCTCCCTCCCTCCCCCCCCCCCCCGAATCTTGCATGTGTTACCTACCCTCCACACTCGATTGCTGTGAAGTAGCTACTATAATTTTTATTCTCATTAGACCTGAACGTTTGGTTGATGCGTGTGTGGAGCAGCGCATGGCCTGTAAGTTTTAGGTAGCCTCAAATAGTGTACACAACACCTCCCCTCTGCTAAGGAGACCAGTGTGTGCAGACCAGTGTGTGCAGATGAATCAAGAAGCAATGTTTGGCTATCACACACATGCACTCTTACTGTCACTCTTCATGCTCATTTCTCTGTTTCAATTCCTCTCCTTCACTTGCAAGTGCTCTCCTTTTGACCTTTCTTATAGGATACGAGTAGTTTTATCATCTTCCTGACCTGTGCCTGTGGCATGCGGCTGGTGGATGGATAGCCGCTTGCTTCTCAATATTCTTCTTAGGCAGTGCAGCATTAGCTTCTGTGACTGTGTCTTCTTGTTCTTGCCACCAGGCAAGACCCCCAGTAAAACATGTTTTTTGTTCTTTCCGTAGTGCGCTCCAGCTGATGTGTGATGGGTGACTTGGCTGCATAATGTAATACAGAAACAGTTCAGGCCATCCCCATGTACTGCATGTGACAGTACCGTGTCAAATAATTATTATCTCTATCATTGACATCATCGGTGCCTCGATGTGCACGTATATGTCCAGTAGATGCCTGCAGATCCTACAATATAATTACATGTATATCAGTAGGAATGTACGAGCGGGTTCTGGGCCAGGGGGCGCCCGGGTCCCAAAAAATGGGGTATTATTGAAAAATGGGGTACTAATAGTACCCCATTTTTGCGGTGAAAATTATTTTTGGCCCGGTTTTTTTGCGGATAAAAATATGTGCCAGGGGGTGCCCTGACCCCAAAAAATGGGGTATTATTGAAAATATGTGTTGTGCACATGTGGGTTTGAATCTCACTTTTTTGGGCCACCTTGCCCCGGATGGGAGTGGGTATAAAAAGTAGAATGTTGAATATGGTGTTTATCATGAAGTTTTTTCCGTGACCTACCCCACCTCCCCATGCAATTTTTCAAAAATGGTCCTGCTCGCACACACGTCAGAAAGGTCAGTTCTTGATAGATACGATACATGTCATTACAAAGAATAATGGAACGAACAGTGAATATCGCAATGGAGTGGAGGAGAAAGGTAGTACAATTCAGTTCTTGTTGTCCTGATTTCATCAAGCTGGTATTGGATGAGAGACCACAAAGTTTACTCTTCGAATACGTGTGAGGATGGATTCACCCATGATCTCTTCCGTGACACGCAGTACGAGGTGGAGTTGTCGGACGCTCTGATGTGCACCAATGGTTCCACCCAGTCAGCAATGGAACTGTCAGTCGACGACCTCCTTTGCACCGCCATCGTGTCAACAGTCGACTCGGGTAATTTGGAGATAAATCCATCGTCGCCGATGTCGATCGTACCAACTCGCACACGAATCCGCGTTACTCTTGTTGCAACGGCACGGAGTTGAACGGCCTTGGTACTACGTCGTACACGCACACGATCAACTCGAGAGACTTCATTTTTCGTTCACCTCCTTGACAAGTTGCATTACGTCGCTGGAATCCAAATAGGTTGCATCAGCGAAGAGGTCGATGATGTGTTGAGAGCACGGTTCGTCACGCATGTCACTAAGCTTGTAGAATGAGTGTCTACCATCAGTCCACCTTCGCAGTATGACACCATCATCAGTCTCACTAATAGTTCCGTAGTCCTCCACACCACCGATGACGATTTTAGGAAGGTGCTGTTTCCTATTCTTCACATTCAAGATCAGACTGGTGACCCTGCAGATAATATACTCAGCAGCAGTGAGTGGTGACATATCGAATCTTCTGGGATGTGCTATCATCGGGTCAAGATCCCTGGTTGTCTTGCTAGCACTGAGGCGACGGATTGAGAACTCTTCATTATCGCATGAAAATAAATACCATTTCTCTGCTCTGCACGTCTCAGAAAATGTCCACGCCATTTTAGCTTCTTCACACTGCAAGAAGGAGTCGATAATGAAACTGCAGGTTGAGACTACTTCACCTCAAGGTCAAAGTTCACGCCGCGATGACCTTTGTAAACAAGGCTACGTCTAGACGTCTCAAACAAGACCAAGGGGTCACGCCACGGGGAGGTGACGACCTTGGAGAACACGATGTGTTTCGAAAGCGGAAAGACGCCCCCGTCATGGTGAGTCTTTTTTGTTCGGGTTTGGAATCTTTCGACTATGATATCAGATTGAGATGTGAATGCCTTTCTTCTATTGCTTTGACCTTTGGGCCAAATAAGGCACACTGTGTCGGTCGTGCTTGGTCTGACCCCGGGACTCCCCCAGGGTTTGACCTTTGACCTTTGGGTTGAATAAGGCACACTTATCGTCATTGTTAATCTTTATTCTGTTCATTTTTTATTTATTTTTTCAGGAGTATTTTGCTATTATCCCCGGATAGGAGTGGGTATAAAAGTAGATATATTGATGGATAATGTTTCACTATGAAGATGATGGTGTGGGGTGAAGATGGATTCTGAATTAGAGATCTTACGTGCCTATGTACGTGAAAAGAGACTTCGTGAAGAAGAAGAAGAACAAGAAGAAGAAGAAGAACAAGAAGGAGGAGAAGAAGAAGAAGAGCAAGAAGGGAAGGAAAAGCAGTGTCATCATCTTGATCATGTTGTTCATGAAGGAAGATACGTATGTTCTTCTTGTGGACTTGTCATGGATGTGGTTTACTTACCTGAAGTTGATGTGCATCAGAGATGTAGTTTGATGAAGAAGCCTTACGCTGCGCATGAGCGGTTATGTGGTGTGGATCGTCATCTTTTGCATTTTCTTTCGAAAACTGAACTCTTATCCGATCAGCTTCGTGTACACCCTCTTCGAGAGCAGATACGTGCGATGAAGAAGTCCTGTTTGTACAAGAGTATAAATTATGCTATAGCATTATCCTGTATAGTATACGATACGAATGTGGATGCATTACGTAAACTGTATTCCTACTTACCTCATAGCAATGTAGCCTGGTTGAGGTTCAGTCGAATCATGAAACCTCTTCCTCAGCATTTTCCACTCCTATACGTACTGCATCTCATGGAGTCGACTAGGATGGTGTCTTCATTGCAATTGTCCATGTTGCGTTCGAATTTGCTGCTTTTATCTCAATCTGATATATCTCTTATGACATCATTGATTGATGCTTATTGCTGGGAAATCTATTCACTTGATCACGTGATCCAGAACATGCACACGTTTGACTGTGATCTTCTTTCCATACTGTATCAATTCACCAAGGTGGCGGTATCATGTAAGGAATCTTTATAATGAGATATGATTTTGGCGGGCACGATGCTGATTAAAAAAAAGTAAATTATCGTGTCCGTTCCCGAAGGGAACTCACGACGGCCGCTAACACCCGGTAAATCCTAGCGGCAGATGCAGCGCCTAACGGTGGGGGTGAGTGGATAAGTCTCACAACCACTGGCACAAGTGCCGAGAACGGCCCCATTACGATGCTGATTGGTCAAATGTTTTTGGCGGGCTTGATGCTGATTGGTGAAATGTTTTTGGCGGGCTTGATTGGTTGACACATATCTTATCATTTCAATCCACATACCTCTCTGGCTCGTATAAACGAATGATTGTCTGCAGTTGAGTCATTCGTTCATCGAATACAGTGCTGACGAGTTGTCCTGACTTCACTTCCTAGAAGATGGCTTCCCTATACGAGCGAAGGATGAAGAAGAATTCCGCTCTTCCTGCTGACCCTCCTCGAGTTGTGCTCTCTTCGAATCCAGTACCGGCTAAGCGTCGCTATGCATCACCTGCTCCTACCAAGCTCCACAAAGAGATTGTGGTGGATGGGTTTCAGGAGGACATGCAGCTGCCCTACAAGTTATCTGGTAAATCCTTCTACAAGCCTGGATATAAGATGTACTTCCCTTCGGGAGCTCTGCCAGCCTGTGGTAGTACGGCAACAGCTCGCAAAGATGCTCAAGGACAAGTTTACATCGAACTGAACGAGTCCACTGAGTTCATCATTACGAACTTGATCAAGACTTGTCCATCGCTCCGTGACACTCTCCGAAGTGGACGTGTGGAGAAGATCATAACCAACTTCTATACATCACGTTCGTCCGACGGTCAATGTCGGGTGTACATCAACGGTGAAAACAAGCTAGTCCCGACCAGCTCGTTTGAACTGGATGTGGAACAAGATGTATTCATCTACCCCGGGGCAGTCTCCCTCGACACTGACGAGCAAGTGATGAAGGTACGTCTTGCTGTTGCTCCAATCATCTGCATCAACGTGGAACCCAGATGTTTTCATCGTGCTCTGGACGCACACATGGCACTTTCTATCACGGAGCTGAAACAGCTGACTGAGAGCTTCACATCATTATGCAGTGTCGTCGTCCAACAAGACGATCAGCTGGTAGAGACCTTCCAAGAAGTCTTTAATGAACTGCCTTCTTTATCACACAGCTGATCATTCATTCTTATTCTATCCTATACTATCCTATACTACTTTCTACGTCAATACCTCATGATACAAATTTAAAAAAAAAAACTTCTAAAGAACAAGTATGGGTGGTGTTGTGTCGAGTAGTACGTCCACGGAAGAGTGCTGCCTTGCCTCTTCGGACTCTAGTATCCCCACTGCTACTACTAGTGGAGAATGGGTTGCAGGATGTGAAAAGAATGGAATTGGGAAAGATGAACCAGGGTGATCTCATGTGAACACCATCAATGAATGCGTCATTCATGACAAGATCAATCATGTCAAGGTTACATCATCTGTTTTTGGCGGGCTTGATGGTGATTGGTTGACAACTTTGCATTTTCAACCCACCCCATTCTGACTTGTATAAATATGCATGCTTGACATGCAGTCGAGTCATTCCTTCACCCGATACAGTATTGATCAGTTGCCTCGTGTCTTCGCATTCTAGGAAATGAATTCCCTTTACGAGAGATGGTTTCACGTTGCAAAGAGTCTTAACGGATCGGCTGACCACAAGACTCACGAATGTCAGGTGTGTCATCTGCTAGTACGAGTTGCTGACCATGTTCTTGCAACATACGCAAAGGATGAAGGTGAATGCTCGGAGACTCGTCATGCCTTTGCCATTGACCATTTGTTCGTTCGTGATTCGACATTGTTTCACGTGTGGACATCTGCTAAACATGTCGCTATGAAGAGACCTGACATTCTCAGGTATGCTGCGAGCTTTACTGTTGGCGATGGTGATCGTGAACAAGCTGAACGACTTGAAAGTTGCATATGCGGCATCATGGAAGGTTTATGGAGTCATGCGTCAAACGACGTCGTTGCCCTGGAGATGACCTTGGCATATTCAGTCACTCTGTTGGACATGCTGGCACGGAAAGGCGATCGTGCGAAGGTGTTGTTAGCACGAGATTTCCTCATGAAACACATTCATGAACAATCGAGGAGGAGGATGAACGGTCGACTCATCAACACGATGACTGTGGCTCTTGTTTGTTGTGCATTACCTGTTGTTTACCTGTTCTTATGAGCATCATAAAGATTTATTTGAGAAAGAAAATATTTCCTTTCATAATTAGTACAGTGTGTGTGTGTGTGTTTGAAGATGGCGTACTGGGCTACGCATTTCCATAGGAGTGATGGTGATGAGGCCTCCCTCAAACACATGCAAAGCATGCGGAATGACATTATCGAGATGCAATCGGTTGTGGGGAACGAAGACACCGAAAACACCTTGGTTCATGATGTGGAGAAACTGAAAGAGGAGAAAGCCGATGAGAGCAAAGTGGAAGATGTGGAAAACAGATCTACGCGCTACACAGATCAAGCCATAGCAACTGATGAGCTGCACGTTAGAACAGACGGATCCGTGTCCATGGATGCTAACCTCGACATGAACGAACATTCAATCTGTAATTTGGCGTACGACGATAGCTCTTTGACATGTGCTGTCCCTGCCGGTTGGGTCAAGAATGAAATCCGTCAATCCTCATCGAGATTGCAACACGACATCGACGCTGTGCGCAAGATGAAAGGTCCTCGTGGTGATCGGGGATTGGGATGGCTTAGTGGAGGTGGCATGCCGCTGAACTCTGTAGGGAGAAATGGTGACTTCTACCTCGATGCAGCCACGCTGATCGTGTACAAGAAATTCAGCTCGAAATGGATGGCTTTCGGTCGGCTTCGTGGACCAAGAGGTGAAGCTGGTCCACGTGGGGAACGTGGATTGATCGGTCCTGAAGGTGAGACTGGACCTAGAGGAGGCGATGGACAAGGTGGTGAACGCGGTCAAAAAGGCGATCAAGGAATACCTGGTCCAGAAGGTCCCAGAGGTAAAGTTGGACCACGTGGAGAACGTGGATTAGTTGGTCCTGAAGGTGAGATTGGGCCTAGAGGAGAAGATGGACAAGACGGCTCACAAGGTGAACGTGGTGTTCAAGGTGATCAAGGAACCACAGGTCCCGTCGGTCCCCAAGGAACCATCGGTGCAACCGGTCCTCCAGGAAACAGAGGTCCCGTGGGCCCCCAAGGAATCGTCGGCCCCATAGGTCCTCCAGGAGCCAGAGGTCCCGTGGGTCCGCAATCAAATCAGAACCTATCCGATCCGTTTCATCTACTACCTCTCATTCGGAGAAACGCCTACCTCTACATATACTCTCATCCTAGCAGATTTGAATCCGTCACCAGGGTGAGCAGAAACAGATACAGAGGGGGAAATATCGTTGACATGAAGGACAAGAGAATCAACGTGAACAGCATCGACATGTTCCGAGACGATCACTTCTACCTCAACATTACACAACCCAGCCAAGTTTCCATTAGAGAACGATTCGTCAATCTGTTTCACGACAACATGTCTTTTGCAATGTTCCAAGTAATTCAAGTGGACGCACCTGACCCTAGAAACATGTCATTGAAGGCATTCGATATCGATACTGTCGGAAATTTCAGCTTGGATAGTTTGTACGTGTTGTTCACTGCCACCCACATAAGTGGCAACTACTTCACGCGTCCCGGCCATTCATCATTCAACATACCCGTTTCGTCTGTAGTCAGCCAATTATCGGCGGCTTTGGATAAACCTGTGTCGAGTATGACGGATCTCTTGGGTACAAAGTGTGTCATAAGTTACGCTCGGAATTCAGAAGGCCTATTCACTCTATACGTAAACTCCATTTTGATACATTCCAACTTAGACACTGTCCCATTTTCCAGGACCAATGGAATCGAAGATTGCAATTATAGCATTGGTGGTACTCAATTCTTCAACGGCACTTCATCAAAGTTGTTCTGTCATTTGCACTTTGCAGAGAGTTTATCTTCTCACACAGTCCAGCGCATCCACACAGAACTCATGGCACACTACGATATATGAAAGTGCTACTTTGATTGTACATAATATATAGCACACATGCTACACTACATTCTTGAGATGAAAATGAAAAATAAAACCTATCTATAGTGAGTGTCATCACAACACCAGAATGTCTGTGATATTGACAGTGGCGAACAACACGTCGGGCGTGAGCAGGGGATTGCACAAACCGAACTTTACTCTAAATGTGAAGGAGCTCGATACGCGTGATAAAGTCCTGCATGTTGAATCGGCTCAGTTTGAAGTACACTTTGAGAACATAGACGAGGCAACGAACAAACTCTATGTGGTACATGGTGTAGAAGAAGAAGAAGAAGAAGAGGATAGACTTTCCATCAAGACGGGAACATACAGCGATGTAGACGATTTGGTGTCTATTATCAATGCCACTCTGAAACGAGCAGGACACGGAGACATTGTGTTTTCCTACTCTCGTCACACCAGCCGCATAAGTGTCTCGGTACCCAGGAATAAACGGTGCTTGTTGAAGAAGGACTCACCCGCATTGGTGCTGGGTGTGGGCACTATTCTCAAGCCATACACGATCGAGGGATCTCACACGTTCCCGTTCGCTGTGGATCTGACGAAAGGCAGAAGACTTGTCCTGCTCTACACCGACCTCATTGGACCTGCTGTGGAGTACGAAGACAATACTGATTCGAGGGTGCTGAAGACTTTTCTTATTCAAACCCTCAACGGTTTGAATAACTACGTGTTCGGGAAAGAAGACAAACGACTGCTGCTTCCACACGAAAACGTGACTAGCATTTCGTTCTGGTTGAAATTCAACACCGGTGAACACATTACTTCCGGATATCCCGTCTACCTTGATCTTCGGATCACCAACACAACTACTTAGATGGATCTTCCAGATGTTCGTGTCCGTCACGTGCGTGACATGGTGGAGGATATAGCAAAACGAAAGAAATTGGAGAGCGAAAAGGTGCGTTGCCGGGAGAAGTACGTAATTTACAACACTGCAATCTTGTCCTTTCTCATACTCATTCAAACCATTCTCAATATCCTTCAAGGGAGTGGTGTTGTATCTGGAGAACATCGCATTCGAATCATCGCCATCAGTAGCACGATCATCGGTGTGATCATGGCATGCATTGGTAAACACGTTCTCGACACCAAACGTCAGCTTGTCAAGTGTATTGAACAACTGCAGCAGATGGAGAGAGCTGAAGACTCGTTCATGTTGGAATTGGGCATTACTCTGGAAGATGGGAAGCTCACTAACGAGGAGCATCAACGATTGATATCGATGATGAACGACTTTCGCAAGACACTGGATATTGGATCTTTGAAAAAAATTCACCCCTATTATAATGTGACTCGCAAGAATGGCACAGGAGATATACTCACCACAAGCTCCGGAGTCCTTCACGGGACTCCTGACCAACACGAAGATCGTTCAGAAGAACATCCTCGACAGGACGGAGAAGAAACTCTCGTTGCTTGAGGGTAGACGCGGAGTACGACTCTTTTCCACAGCAGATCGATCACCACCATCCCTGAACAATGAACTAGACATCTCGTCGCCGAATTTCATTGCTCTGGGGGAGAGCTATTTCATCGTGAAAATGCGCTATAGTGTCAAAAACAATCTCAATAACCAGCCTGGAGACTACACGCGATGGGTGTGCACCACGTCACCAGCCTTTTCGTGGTTCAAGAACATTCGAGTGGAGATCAACGGAACAGAGGTCACGCAATCGAGTAAAGTTGCCGACATGCAAATGGTTCAGCATATCCTCAGTCTAATGGAAAGCAGCAGCGAACGCCTTCAGTACGTGGACTCGGATCTCTACGGTCTACAGAAACTGGATCCGCAAAGAGCATTGAGAGGTGTGGATTTAACGCCCTATCAACTTGGTGTGAAGCGTAAGCATGGCTATGCCTTCGAAACAAACGCTGCAAACGCTAATGCAGCACAAGCACCGGATTTCGTCGATGATTTCACACTCAGGCGTGCACCCACCGTCGAGCTTGTCACCAACGAAGGCTTCTCCAACACGGTTCAGGAAAATGCACTTCGTGCAGCTGTTGGACGGTTTCAGTACAAGCTGAGACCCTTCCTACCGTTTTTCAATCAGGACGATGCTTGGTTACCCCCGGGTACACAGGTGAAGCTTCGCTTTGATCTGCCACAATCCGAGCTTTCCAGATACATCATGCTTAGCGATCAAGGCGGTGGTGCCAACAGTGCTCTGAGCGTCGGTGATATTGAGATCGATCTACTCCAATTGGACTTTGTGTACACTACCTATCGCATGGAACCCAATCTCACCGATCGTGTACGCCTTCCCAAACAACTCTATCCACACGTGGTGCCCTCGTCTCATACAAAAGAGCATTTCAGATGATGCTGGTACACTGGAACTGCTTCACAATGCGGACATTCCACGCAGGATGATCCTGTTCTTCACAGATTTGACTCATGGTACACAGCCAGCATTGGCTGGAGGTCAAGCATCGCATTCTTCGAACAGACTGGCCATGATTCATGCAAATCTCAGTCAACTTCGTGTCACTGTCAACGACCAGACGCTCTTTGACAACCCGCTCAAGTTCCAGTGGGATGTGAGTCGTAATACTGAAGGGCAATACTTCTACGATTACAACAAATCCTCCTACCTGCGTGGCTACAATCTGGTACAAGACTTTTTCGGCAAGACGTATGGAACGCAAATCCCCATCACCGCTGCAGATTACTGCAATCACTACTTTATGGTGCCTATCAACTTGAATCTGGATCGGACCACAGACAATCCAAGATCGAGAGGAAATCTGTCCATCGACTATCAATTTAGCGACGTGACAAACGCCCCCGTGAGGAGACCTAGCGAAAATGGCGCCTCGATCAAAGTCAACCTTCTCTGCATGGACAAGTACTTGTACACCATGAGCAAAGATGAAGGTATCAAAGCCGAAGTTGTATGAATTAATTCCGACCTAGTAGTAAAAGGGCATCATGGAAGGTGGTGACCTGGAGACCAGACATCGTGTCTACGGTGGTGATTTGAAAACATCGAGTCGACAACACGGTGGATTCTTCTGGAAAAAGAGCTTCTGGAAAAACCTAATCGGTGCTGGACCGGATGAGATGGAAAAGCAGATGGCGGAACCCACGACAAAACAAGATGCAATGCAACGCGGTGGACTTGGACCCCTGGCTGCCATGGCAGGAATGACACTTCTTCCCATGCTTTTGGGGAGAGGAGAGTCCGGAGACATTGTGGAAGCGCAAATGAAAACAGCTTACAACCCTGCCATGCACCGAGGAGGTCTAGCCATTCCACCAGGATTAGCCGCCAAGGCCATACCACTCCTGACGAACCTGGCTGCTCCCTTGGCCATGGGTACCATGGCATCACTGGGTGACAACGTAATGGATAAAATATTCGGCAGAGGAGTAAGGAAGGGAAGCTCAGCAGGTGCCATGAAGCGCACTAAAAGTCGTCGTCGTCGGCATGCACCGAAGAAGATTCGGCAACGAGCATCTCGAAAAACCAAGAAACCAGCTCGTCAAGTTCGCTCCAAAGGCCGCAGGGCACGAGGAATAAAGAAACAAGGAAGGGCCTTGTTCAAAAAACTAGGACATCGTGCCCTCGACGAAGCTTCATCGTTCCTGTCTGCACCTCGTAGATCCCTAACCCGTCCTGAAACTCCATTTGCTCAAAAAATTCGACAGAACATTAACAGTGCAGGACCGTCTTCTATGAGTTCCGCTCACATCGGTCCATCCTACAACATCTGATCATGGACTTTATCTCGCTCCTTGGACAGGAAATCGGGAGGAAGAAAAAGACTAGTCCCGTAAGGAACGACGATGTTCCGACCACGGCCACTGCTCGACACGGGCTGCACATTCCTGGTCTTCAGTTCGAGTCTAAGGATTGGTTCACGGAAATCATTCCTGCTCTGAAATCCTGGGGTCAAAACGTATTGTTTCTGGGACAGAGCAACATGGGTAAATCCTACTTTCTCATCAAGCTCCTGAAACGTGTGCAACCTGAGCGTATAGTTGTCATCTCCAACACGCCGGCCGATCAGTATCGTCTCCCAAGCCTCAAATCCTTCAAGCATTACAGCACCATGCCCGAGTGTATCGAAGACATGGATCTCCAGCCTAACACCTATGTGATCATTGATGACATCAGAGTGATGGGTTTGAAGCACGGCAGCCAAAGAGAGTGTCTCTACAAGTTCTTCACCATGTACAGTCATCATCATAAGTTGAACGTGTTCTTTCTCTCTCAGAGCTTTGATAACATTAAGGACATGAAGATCAATGCAAACTTTATGTATCTATTTCGCTTCACTGATAAAAGCAATATCAAGCGTTATCTCAATACTCTGTTTGGTGGTCTGTGCACGAAGTCATCCATTATCTTTAGATTGTATGAGAAGTTATTGGCGGTGTGTCGCAGACCTATCCTAACCATTGATTGCTCTTCTAATCAGTACTACACGTATTGCGAAGACACTGCATTAAAGGTGACTTTTGAATAAAAACCTCGTTGATGTGTGTGTGTGTGTGTGTGTGTACGATATTAGTCGAAGAGTTAACCGAAAAGTTAGCCGAAAAGTTAGCCGAAAAGTTAGCCGAAAAGTTAGCCGAAAAGTTAGCCGAAAAGTTAGCCGAAAAGTTAGCCGAAAAGTTAGCCGAAAAGTTAGCCACAACATTGAAAAAAATTCCAATCATGAATAAGAATGGAGCATCTTACGGTGAAATTCTCAAATGGGCTACCGAGTAGTATACAAAGAGTGGGACTCAGAAAGGGATCCTTCTCGATACCCAAGCGTAAAAGGTTGCAAACCTTGCAGTTTATGACGAAACATCCTCAACACATCATTAAGAAGAGAGCAAATTCGTGGGAAGTTCTCGGTATACCACCACTCATGCGGCAAAAAGGAGGTAATAACTACAATGCATACTTGAAAAGCGTTAAGAAAGTTCTTTCCCAAGTACCAGATCACAGTTTGAGCACCTCCACCCTGTTGGAACTGCAAGCCGATCCGCGAGTAAAGCGTCTATATGACACCCACTTCAAAAACAATCCCGATCACATCAGTTACCCGTCTGTGAGAAATGTGATTGCATCCAACATACTCAACTATGATTCCACTACCGATCAAGTTCGCGATTCCGTTTCAGATGTCAGGAAGAAGAGAAAGGCACCTTTAACATCGGTGCCTTTCAATCTACTACAAGATCATGAATTCGACCGATGGATCCTGCAAATCCTGGACAGTTTCCTCCGGCATACAAATATACCGGTAACCTTTTTGAAGAGCAACTATTTCACAAGCCGATCACAACTGCTGCAACTCTACGATGAAGATCGACTGAGGTTCAGGAGTCGGGTGGAAGCGGCTGCGGATGCCCTGAAGACGCAGACGATGAACGACTACACTACTCTGGTCAACGAGACGAATCGCATCTACATGTCCAGGTACCCGTTTGCAGCCATAGCAGGTGCCATGGGAATCAACAAACACGTCGATGGGTTCCTTCGATCAGAACGAAAGATTCAGGAACTAACCACCCTTGTGATAGCTATACCGGGATCACAGCTCAAGTTTCAAGATCTCAACGATATGACTTCCACCTATGGTAGAACAACAGAAGCAAAATTGATCCATCCCGAGCATTTCATGATCAGAGCACAAAAGGTGATGGTGGACGATGCATCATTCATTCAACAGGTGCTGAAGGACAAAAGCAGGATCACTCGTATCATCAAGGATATCCTGAGCGGACGCTCCATGTGATCACGTGCCAAATATTTTCAGGCTATGATCAAGAATGGACTATCCTCTCAGCAGTGCCGATATCAAAGGAAGATTGAATGGTGTCGGAGGGTTCGTGGGCTGCACGAGTTACGACCTCTTGCCACCCTTGAACAATGGAGACTTTTGTATCGTCAACACCGACAACGTTCTACCGGTGTACGATGCAACGGAAGGCGGACATCATTGGTTGACCGTGTGTCGCGAGCAAAACGTGATCCTGGTTTTCGACAGTTTCGGACGCAGTCTATACACTATGGAGCAAGATTACACTGAACCTGCACTGTGCGATTTCTTTAAAGAAGCCTACGCAGACTGTAAGATCATCACCAACACCCAAGCCGTTCAAGACAGAAGCACAGCAGTATGTGGATGGTATGCCATATTGATGGGAAAGCTATTTTCCAAATATGGTCTGGATGAAGCACTTCGAATTTTCCGAAGAGTCTTTGATGATGACGAAAAGCTGGAAAACGATCAACTGGTTCTCAGTTCAGGTGCCCTGGAAGGTGCTGGAGCCTTTTGGGACAACAAAGTGCAAAAGGCAATTCAGGATGGAAGACGGAAGAAGAAGACAGAACCCGCACAGTTCCATACGAAACTGGCTAACGAATTGCACAAGCCCAGACGAGTGCATTTCAAAAGACGCAAGGTGAAGAGCAGAGCAATTGACCATATATGGAGTGCAGATCTCGTGGATATGCAACGGTTTGCCCGAAGCAATAAGAACATCAAATTCCTGCTAACAGTCATCGACTTATACAGCCGCTATGCCTGGGCAATGCCTTTGAAATCGAAGACGGGTACCGCCGTGAGAGATGCGTTCGATAAGATTGTCAGTACATCCGGAAGGACACCGCTAAAACTCTGGGTAGACGAAGGCAAGGAATTCTACAATGCCCCCATGAAACGATGGTTATCACAACACAACGTCATCATGTACAGCACCCATAACGAGGGTAAAGCGGTGGTGGTCGAGCGCTTCAATAGAACGTTGAAGGCAAGAATGTGGCGTCAGATGGTTATCACAACACAACGTCATCATGTACAGCACCCATAACGAGGGTAAAGCGGTGGTGGTCGAGCGCTTCAATAGAACGTTGAAGGCAAGAATGTGGCGTCACTTTACAGAGAAATCCACGAACAGGTACCTCAATGTCCTACCTCATCTACTAGACCGCTACAACCAGTCAAAGCATAGAAGCATTGGGATGACACCTCACGAAGCATCGAACGGTAGAATACCAAAAGATGCAGATCAACAAGACCCCCTGCAGTCAAAACCCAAGTTCAAAGTGGGTGACGAGGTGCGCCTAACCGTATCTAAGCGTCATTTCGAGAAGGGCTACACTGCGAACTGGACGGAGGAAGTATTCGAGGTGGATGAAATCCTATCAACATCACCACACACCTACAGGATTCGTGATCTGATGGGAGAACACATCATCGGATCGTTTTACGAAGCAGAACTGCAACACGCCAGAGAGACCGGTTTGAGATTCGACAAGGTGTTAAAATACAACAAGGATCAACGTCTTGTGCAATGGAAAGGCTACACAGATAATAAATTCAATACCTGGCTCACAAAGAAGGATGTGAACAGTCTTCGGTCATGATTCACAATGTCATTCATAATGAAAAATAAAAAATAAATGATTGAGTGCTATGTACAAGCTGATGGCGTTCATGAGAATTATCGCATGAGTATGAGGGGTATACTGCTGGACACTTTCACGAGTGCGTTAGCACGACGAAAAATATAAGGGATACGGTATGTACAGAGTACGAATGGTATAATCCAGTTATCCCATGTACTATTCCAAATAGAGCGCGATCAGCACTAAGACATGTATCGATTATCCCACGAGTACGAGCAAGAGTACATGTACTCTTGGTACGAGGGGTACACCGCTAGATATTTTCATGAGTGCGTCAGCACGATTGAAAATATAATGGGTACGGTATGCACAGAGTACGAATGGTATAATCCATTTATCCCATGTACTATCCCAAATAGAGCGTGATCAGCACTAACATCTCCCTTATTTACTCTGTCGCAAGACCCGGGGAATATTCGTGCTCCGAGCGGGGAATATCGCTCTATTGACAGTTGAGTCCTCTTTCCAAGATTCCTTTTGAATTCCTCTCTACCATCTCTGTGTGAGAAGAGACCACGGAATTCCGTATATGTATAGCATCCACCGATCGTGCAGTTCGCTGTGATGTCATTGCACAGTGTATGTATATTATGTGCATGTGTGTGTGTGTGTGTTTGTGTGGTACATGATGCATCCTACAATCCACTGTGACGTCAATGCACACTCCATGATGTGCGCATCCATGGTCCGTGTGCCTTACGTATTTCCACCCCTGAAAATATATGAAAATCAAGTACTATGAGAGTAAGAATTATATGAGCAGAAAGCTAGAAAAATCCTCCGTCTCATCGACCTTTCAATAGAAGAAAGGCATTCACATCTCAATCTGATATCATAGTCGAAAGATTCCAAACCCGAACAAAAAAGACTCACCATGACGGGGGCGTCTTTCCGCTTTCGAAACACATCGTGTTCTCCAAGGTCGTCACCTCCCCGTGGCGTGACCCCTTGGTCTTGTTTGAGACGTCTAGACGTAGCCTTGTTTACAAAGGTCATCGCGGCGTGAACTTTGACCTCGAGGTGAAGTAGTCTCAACCTGCAGTTTCATTATCGACTCCTTCTTGCAGTGTGAAGAAGCTAAAATGGCGTGGACATTTTCTGAGACGTGCAGAGCAGAGAAATGGTATTTATTTTCATGCGATAATGAAGAGTTCTCAATCCGTCGCCTCAGTGCTAGCAAGACAACCAGGGATCTTGACCCGATGATAGCACATCCCAGAAGATTCGATATGTCACCACTCACTGCTGCTGAGTATATTATCTGCAGGGTCACCAGTCTGATCTTGAATGTGAAGAATAGGAAACAGCACCTTCCTAAAATCGTCATCGGTGGTGTGGAGGACTACGGAACTATTAGTGAGACTGATGATGGTGTCATACTGCGAAGGTGGACTGATGGTAGACACTCATTCTACAAGCTTAGTGACATGCGTGACGAACCGTGCTCTCAACACATCATCGACCTCTTCGCTGATGCAACCTATTTGGATTCCAGCGACGTAATGCAACTTGTCAAGGAGGTGAACGAAAAATGAAGTCTCTCGAGTTGATCGTGTGCGTGTACGACGTAGTACCAAGGCCGTTCAACTCCGTGCCGTTGCAACAAGAGTAACGCGGATTCGTGTGCGAGTTGGTACGATCGACATCGGCGACGATGGATTTATCTCCAAATTACCCGAGTCGACTGTTGACACGATGGCGGTGCAAAGGAGGTCGTCGACTGACAGTTCCATTGCTGACTGGGTGGAACCATTGGTGCACATCAGAGCGTCCGACAACTCCACCTCGTACTGCGTGTCACGGAAGAGATCATGGGTGAATCCATCCTCACACGTATTCGAAGAGTAAACTTTGTGGTCTCTCATCCAATACCAGCTTGATGAAATCAGGACAACAAGAACTGAATTGTACTACCTTTCTCCTCCACTCCATTGCGATATTCACTGTTCGTTCCATTATTCTTTGTAATGACATGTATCGTATCTATCAAGAACTGACCTTTCTGACGTGTGTGCGAGCAGGACCATTTTTGAAAAATTGCATGGGGAGGTGGGGTAGGTCACGGAAAAAACTTCATGATAAACACCATATTCAACATTCTACTTTTTATACCCACTCCCATCCGGGGCAAGGTGGCCCAAAAAAGTGAGATTCAAACCCACATGTGCACAACACATATTTTCAATAATACCCCATTTTTTGGGGTCAGGGCACCCCCTGGCACATATTTTTATCCGCAAAAAAACCGGGCCAAAAATTATTTTCACCGCAAAAATGGGGTACTATTAGTACCCCATTTTTCAATAATACCCCATTTTTTGGGACCCGGGCGCCCCCTGGCCCAGAACCCGCTCGTACATTCCTACTTACGCGTATGCGACACGGCAGTAGATCGACACTGCCTGGACTTGAGAGCTACAGCACAGCCTCAGTACAGGCCAGGCGCCAGTCGATCGCACTTGCAAGACAGCGCATTTTCACACTTTGCAGTTGACAGCGCACTGGCAAGTACAGTTTCCAATGGTTTCGCACCTTACTGAACCTGGGTCGCGGTCGCTTACAGCAGATTTGAATGCAGCCACCGTGCATGAAATCGCGGTCGCTGGTCGCGCACAGCAGATGGTCGCTCTGGACAGATCAGTTTGTATGTGAAACCGTCGGTGCACGGAAAATCGGTCGCTAACGGTAGATGGTCGCCTACAGCAGAGGTCGCTAACGGCAGATTTGACTGTACATGTACCGATGTTTGCACAACCCATATCACACCGGACTACTTCCATAGCATAATAACAATTCTCCTCGCGATGAGGGGCTTATCCTTATACCCAACCCTATTGTATACACCGTCAAACCTCGTTAGGACGAATTTCAAGGGACTGAACACGTTTGTTTGTCTTATCCGGAGTTCTTCTTATCCAGATCTGACAAAAAATTGATATGCATATCAAGTGGATTGTATTTGTGTGAAGGTGCATGGCACATGTACAGTAAAGCATTTATTCATAGTGTAAGCCAGCAACAGGTACCGTTAAGTCTTGTATAAAAGCCGCACTTGAATAGAAGCCGCCCTCGAATAGAAGCCGCAATTTTGGGCCCATCAAATCACACATAAGCCTGGTTTTAGTGTTGACATACATAGAAATACCTGTCTTGTATAGAAGCCTGTCTCATATAGAAGTCTGCAAAATGTAACCAAGAAAGTCAAAGAAGCCGCGGCTTTTATACAAGACTTTACGGTACATGCACTGTGAGTACAATATGCAATGACAGCATGTCTTCAGCCTTGTACTGTCGTGGACATCGGAAATCCAGTCGATGGACAGGGGCCGGTGCCCTTGGCGCGTACAGAACATGGCATGCAGCGTGTACAGTCATGTTTAGGTCGAAGCGACCGGTGCGGCGCTGTAGCGCATGTGTGTACTGCTTACCCACGGCTGCATGGCCAGCACCCTGGGGCCGCTAGACGTGCGACCGGATTTCCACGTCCACAACAGTAGCACGTTGTCTCGCCCGTACAAAAGACCTCGACCATCGGAAAAAAACTACAGCCAGCGCATGCACGTGGACCCATAGTTCGTACTACGCGCTGATTTTTTCTAATCATACTTGAAATTAGTTTGTCCTAACGAAAGTTCGCCGAACAGGAGTTTGTCTTAAACAAATGATTCTGACTCGATATGATGCCTGGCCAACCATAGGATTCGGCCTAATTCAATTCATACTGATGGAAAGTTCGCCTTATCAGTGTTCATCCTAACGAGGTTTGACTGTACGTGATTCACCGCGAACATGTCGATAATAACAACATAGTAGTAATATGGGTAACGAGAGCACAGTCCGCATACCGTAATACCAAGAGTAGATAAACAAGAGTGTGCAACTCCGGATCTCTCCTGCACAATCTGCAGATACCCCCGCCCATGGCGGAATTTTTTGTTGACGTCACCTTTTTTTTCAGAGAAACGCGCATTTCGCCGCAGAGCAGTGTGAGAGCACGTGCTGCGCACCGACCTTGTAGTGTACAGCCCGGCCAGGTGCACGAGGGAAAACGTTCCGAAAGACTCGCAGCGCGTGTGTTGTCGAAAAGATTACGTCAACAAAAAATTCCGCCGTGGGCCTACCCATCCGCGAGTTGCACACTCTTGTTTATCTACCCTTGGTAATACTGGTGAATACAGTGCACAGTGTCCACCGCCGACTTACATTGAATGAGATCTTGTTGAACGACAGTGGATCAGGCACGCGCCAGCCTTTGTTACTAATACCGATCTGAGCACAGAGCACACCAAGCAAATGCACACACGCACACAGACACGCACACAGACACACACGCGCGCGCGCGCGCACACACACACACACACACACACATTCACACACACGCACACACACACACGTGCACGCACACACACGCACACACGTGCGAGCATCATACAACAAAGTTCACCAGAGATCAGAATTCCTTATAAGCACATGCTTCAATCCATTTTTTAAATGCAACCTTAATCACACGCGGCAAGTGCATTAGTTAAGGCAAGAGCTGTTGTGTTACTTGGAGACAATACCATATACATTCTCTTAGTCTTACCATCAGATGTGACAGCTCCTTAAACTGATATGCTTTCTGTAGACATGAACACGTGCACATGCACACACACACACACACACACACACACACACACACACACACACACACACACACACACACACACACACACACACACACACACACACACACACACACACCAAGGGCTCAGAGAATCAGAAATACAGGCCACACCATTCACCAACAACAAACTGCAGGCCAGCAACCGCAAGTAACCACCATCTCTTCCAGGCTTGAGCTTGGAGCTATTCAATAAACAACTTCCTTGACGGCTGAAAGAATACAGCAGCTAGCAACAGCACACGCCACACTCTCTAAGATAAAGCTTCTTTCAGAACAAGAATAAAGCTCTGGCCTTGCAGCTAGGTTTTGCAATGGCTCGGTCTAGAAAATAAAATAGATACACAATCAGGCATGCTCGCCAAATTATGATAAAGATTTCTTCAGCCAAACTCGGCCTAAACTGGGTTTGGAAAAGCCCGCACCTCACTCAAATTTCTGAATGAACCGTAGGAGCCAAATTATTCGGACGTCCATCTTATAAATGAAACCTGGGTGTTGGAAGCGGCACTGACTAAAAACACCTACACATCGCCATGCTGTGAGTCATCAGCCCAGTGTGGTGTGACGTTCAGCAACATTGCACCAAGCAACATACTTAAGAGTGCAGTACAGGGAAAGTGTGAGGCAAGAGGTGAGAACATTACAAGGAAAGCGAGAGGGCCAACACCACAGAAACGAAGCAACGCGACTGTGTAAACTAGTGCCGTTCGCACGCAACTACATGTACTTCACAGGAGTCCTCATGTCAGATTTTTCTACTATCACCTCTCTATCTCTCTCTAACACCATGAGATGGTGACCTCAGAGGTGGAAATCTTGAAACACACTTGTAACATTCTATTAATGTACAAGTTAGATAGTTTCCTAACCACAACTAAAACAGCACTGTCATTATGTGCCATTCTAGTTTCTGGGACCATGATTTTCAAACCAAAACCACACTCGAGAAGTGAAAACAAAGAACAACAAAAAGAACAGAAAGCCTGCACATGGCATAAAGAATCCAAGATGGGTGCCGTGACATCATCAGAGTCTACAGTGAAAGGAAAAAAGGAATGAGTTGCTGAGTCCGGGGTTTGAACCTGTGAGAGGCGATTTGTATGAAACCGTAAACTTAGGTAAAACTACAACTTGGGAAAGACAACAAGATGAGAGGACTAGTATTAAATTACTATCTTGGAATGCCATACACTGTACTCGTACACGTACAGAAAACCTGGTTTTTAAGCGACAACCCTACGGTGCAAGCAAAAGCGATCGTTAAAGCCAGGTGGTCTTTAGAACCAGGCCCCACAGTATGTTTGTGTAGAACTGTCGGTGCATGGAAAAGCGGTCGTTAAGAGCAGGTGGTCGCTAAACCCAGAGGTCACTTACACCAGATTTTACTGTACTTCAAGTAGACGCGCGAACTTTTTGTTTGTTTCTTTCTTTCATTCGAATTCGTTTAGAGCACAGGCAATTCTGCCTTCTCACCAGAGGAAAAAACCTCCGGTTCCTACTAAGAACGAACTAAAAGTAGCTGATTTGAGGGGAGTAAAGCGCAGCCACACTTGAAGAAAAATAGCACATCGCTTTGTAGCTAGCGCTGAGCTTTCATGGTCGGTTTGAGGAAGCTGCAATCCATGCTTGTCGTGGGACATTCATCATGGTACGAGTTCCATAGAAACAGTTGAGATAAATGTGAAGAAACAAGGCTGACTAGACACCAGCTAAGTACACGAAATTTAAACAGAGAGGTTCCAGGCTGTCCAATAGAGTGCTCAATGCCGAAAGGCAGAGCTAGGTCCAACAAGAATAAGAGTGAAAGGATGAAAAAAAGTGTTTTACTCCGAGTTTCATGCACTAAGCGACCATGCGTGAAACTCGGAGTAAAACACTTTTTTATCCTCTTATTCGTGTTACACGGAGTTTGGGTGGGTTAGATGGTCAACTTACCGGAGTACGGATAGTGTAGACGTTGTAGTGGCGGCGAAGGAAGTTCACTCGTTCGTTGGACACCTCATCGGCCGTCAGCCAGAAATGAGGCCCGACCTCACTGTAAGCATCCACATCAGATATCCATGTGATGGAACAGAAAGAAAGAGGTTGTTTAAAATATACGCGAGTTGTTGCCATATCCGAGGTTGTTTAGTATACACGAGTTGTTGCCATATCCGAGGTTGTTATTTGCAAGGTTGACTATACCCTAAGGACATTATTCGACGGCAACACTGACAACAAACGGATGAAAGCAGTTCAAATACAAGTAAAGTTATTTAGAAAAGCGATCCTGTCAGCTTTTCTATTATTGTGTCGACACTGATGCCCATTTTCAAAGGTAAGGACCTGTACCAAGAGTCCATAACCCCCAGAGTGTGCAACGCGCGATAGGGCCTTGTCACGACTCGTTTTCGCAGCTACATGAAAATGACGTAATGTTGAAAACGAGTCGTGACAAGACCCTATCGCGCGTTGCACACTCTGGGGGTTATGGGCTCTTGCCTGTACCAATAGACATAACTGACAAAACTTGTTGTGTGGAGTGTTAGAACTTAGAACATACCCTCCCAAACTCTCCACCAGACTGTCCAACATGGCCAACAGATCAGTGTCGGTGAGCGAGGAGCCGTAGAACATCAGCGAGTAGTTTGACGAGATGTACTGTAGCAATCTGGGATAGACGATACCAACACACGCACATACATGCTCACACACACACACACACACACGCGCGCACCATGGACATGCGCACGCACACATATATACAAACACACACACGCACACACACAAACACGCGCACACACACAAACAAACACACACAAACACAGACACGCACACACACACACACACAAAAGTCAAAGACAAAGGGGAGCTGCAGACACACGCGTGTGCGTGTGTGTGCTCTACGGCAATAACATGAGAAAAGGACAAGCATGAGAAGTGCTATGCACACCGGATCACATGATTAGCTACGGCCTATTTACAAATGTCCGAGAACAACTTGGCACTGTGCAGCAAGAAAACACAGAGACATTTGCAGCCACACATGTACATACACACACAGCCACAGTACACACCTAGTGAACGCAATACCATGCACCATGAGACGACGGTAATCGGCGTGTCCGGCCACAAGCTCTGGCCGCCCTTTCAACGTGAAATCGCCATGAAGCTTGAGCAGACGCGGAGGGTTGAGTCCAGCACGTAGCTCGGCAAACACCTGCAGAGTATAGGGAGAAAGCGGAGAACACAGTGTACCCGCAGCACATGAGCCTGGAGCAACAGTAGCAACAGAAAAACATCAGCACACAAAGCACAGAAACCATTGTAGTTTCGACTAGGCCTTTCGTACCATAACTTTTCAAGTCGAATACAATGGTGATTAACACGGCACCAAGCAAGTCCTTTTTATATTAAACCGGAAAAAACATCAGCACGCACATCACCATCACAGCAGAAAAAACGACAGTTTTCTTCATCCCATACCTCCTGCACATCGGCCCGGTATCTGACAATCGTTCGGCTTGCACGGCGATAGAAGTGCTGAGAGCTTGGATGGTCGGCGTCCCACACGTCAAGTGGCTCCTTATCTCCGTTTGCGTCCTGTAATAGTTCAAATGCAGCCTCCAGGAAACTGTCCCAGTTAGTGGTCATGACCAGCGGCCAAGGTCCGCTCATGAGCGACACGGGTAACTGTAATGCCTGCCTGTTTTGTCAACATAAATACACACACACATGCACACCACACACACACACACACACGCGCACACACACACACACACACGCGCACACACACAGATACCCACGGATTGCCATCATTTCAAGCAACATGCAGTACGTTCCAGTGGTAGCAGTGCCAGAAATCTAAGAATTAATAAATATTGAACCAGTCGTGAATACGCTCTGACCATGCAACTGTCACTCTAGTCGCAACGACCAGCACTCAAAGACTGTCATAGGTCAATCCCATGAGTGCTATTGTTAGTTTTGTAAGCAAGACTTTTAATAGCAGCTTGTTCACGTTGCTCCTACGGATGCGGAAAACTCGGCCTCCCGCCGTGAACCATGATTTTTGTTCACATTGACAAGAAAAGTGTGTACTTAAAGCATTGCTCTTACTTTAACTTGTCGTTATGGATAAGACCAGGCGTGGGCTCAGCAAGGAGCATGGGGCCCAGCATGTTGTCCACGTCATCCCCATGCTTCTTCAGGAACGTACGGAACACGGAGAGAATCTCATCCGCCAAGTCGCTCGACACGACGCGCGACTTTTGCCTGCAACGGGCCCACAATTACACATGCACACACACACACACACATGCGCGCACACACACACATGCACACACACGTACACACACAAATCATGTACATGCACATAATACATAGGGAAACGAATTGTCGACACCGATGCAAATACTGTAAGACCAGTAATGTTAAAGAACATTTAATTCCCGTAGCTATGCAGAAGACGTTACTTCAGTAACGTCTGGCGCTAGCCAGGGTCCACACAGCTTTAATTCTGTGTTTATTTGTTTGTTTGTTTTGTTTGTGCCATCGGCATGCCTGGCGCTATCCCGTACCTGTCCCGTACCATCAAGCGAATGAGTATGTATGCGAAGTGTATCGAGGGAATGCATGCAGGCCGATAGTGCAGTGCATCGAGCATTCAAGTGTTACGTAGTGTAGACACGATACTGGTCAAGCGAGCTAAGACAGAGATCCTTGTCGCCAAGTCTGTCGAACCAGGCCTCAGTCAAACTGACTGTTTACGAGTGTCCAGATAGCGCGCCGCGTGTCAAGCGTCGCATCCTGAGAGAAATCTGCATGCACCGGTATGCTGTGAAGTATGGCCCACGTCCACTGCTCTACCGAGTCGACTCCTAACCTCACTACCGGTAGTTGTAATGAATATTCCCGGTTCCTTCCAATTCCCCGCGTGAGTAACTTCGATAAGCTTGTGTATCGTGTTAGTCATAGGTGCTTCTGCCTGCGCATCAAGCTCTTAGGTGACGCTGCCAAGGGCATGGTGTACCTACATAGCATCGGCGTTTTGCATGAAGACATCACGCCGTCGAGCTTTGCTGTTGGCGTAGCGCAGAACGGCACGCCCAGCGCCAAGGAGATTGACTTCAGTCCGAGGGGTAAAAACAAGGATTGTCAACATTGGCGCCCAACGTTGGCTCTTAATAACCCACGCCCACCGCTCTACCGAGTCAACTCCTAACCTCACTACCGGTAATTGTGATGAATATTCCCGGTTCCCCCCGTGAGTAACTTCGATAAGCTTGTGTATCGTGTTAGTCAATGTGTTCCCACTCATATTCAAACTGATTGAAACGTTTTTGCAATACAATGATGTCGCCAATCAATAGAAAAAACATTTCCATCAGTTCTAATACAGGCCCGTCGCACCGACTTTGGAGGTGGGGCAGCCATGGAAGCGGGGTCCGGGGGCCTTCCCCGGGAAAAAGTTCAAAAATTGAAGCCAATTGCAAGCATTTCTGGGTATTTGGTGCCATTTCAGTGTAACTACAATGAAAGACTTTTTGATTCTGCAACAAGTCAAGAAGACGCTACGATCGGGGACAAGAATTCTTCATTATCCTCCTTAGGGAAAAAATTTCAAAAATTGAAGCCAATTGCAAGCATTTTCAGGCACTTAGTGCCATTTCAGTGTGACTAGTGCAATGAGAGACTTTTTTTGATTCTGCAATAAACCACGATCGGGGACAAGGATTCTTCATTATTTGCCACGTTTGGGCTGAGCTGCGATCTTCGCGCTTAGTTGCAGTGTGCTCCAAAGAAAAAAAGGAAAGAAAAAAAACGGCCGCCTCAGCCGCTCCGGCTGTGACGGCCTTGTAATAACATGTATGTAAAGCATAGCGTAGGGCCCTGAGCTTCCAAGCTCTCTTGTGTTTTTTACGATTTAAACGAATTAAATAAACAATTCGTTAACATTTGAGTTCGTTATGCACAAAACGATATGGACCTGTACAGTCATTTGCCGGTTCTAAGACGGAATACGTTAGAATTTCACCTCACTAACCCACAAAAATCCGGGGGTCGTTAACTTTAATTGGTCATACAATAAGCGCAATACCTTTCCAATGTACGCTTGCCGGAACGTGCTGACCCGCCGCTGGATGATGACGACTGGGATGACGACGACGGCGGCGGCGGAGCTGCGGCCGCCTCGCGTGCTATGCGCGCGTTTCGCTTGTGCACCTCGTCCCTCAGGCGCTCGGTGGCCACCATGGGCGCAAAGCCCGGCGCGCTCGGGTCCAGCGTGATGCCGAGGTTCTCTCCCACCTCCTTCAGCAGTGTATACCAGCTGGGCAGCGAGGGCATGGACATGCCGGCCCCGATGAACGGGATCACGCGGTGCGCTCGCACTCGCTGCACCAGCATCTCGTAGGCGAGCTGGTCGGCCGCGTTCGGCGCCTGCTTGCCGGCAATGTCCGCCGTCGTCTCCTTGTTCGGGTCATGGCGCCTGGCCCGCGCCATTCTGCGCACTCGTGGCTTGCTGCGTACGCGCGGCGGTTTCTGCTTCTTCAACCGTGTCTGGTCGAATCCCTGTACATCCACAGCAAACGGCAGAGAACGTGGCGGCGCTGTTGAGGCCATGCTGGTGACGTCACACTAGCGTGACCAACTCTAGCAGCTAGAGCTGGGTTGATTGAATGCACAGGTTTGTACTCAAATAGCTCAACAGAAAGCCCGCACTAAACAATTATCATTCATTGTATTTCAAATCTCAGCGCCACTGATCACAACGTCGCTGGGTAATAGGAGCCAAGGCTCGCGCTACTCATGCCGATCGTTCCTGCAGTGACGTACGAATACTAGTGAATCGTGTCCAAATGTGTTCTCCCCTGAAAATCCTGAACAATTCAACCACTGACAGGGTGACAGAGTACTATTACTTCGAGTACGGTTGTGGTGCCAACATAAAATGTGCCAACCTCAGAAACGAAATAATTATTTCGCTTCACAGCACACACATGCAGCATAAGCAAGTACAGACATCGACAGTGCAAAAGAAACTCACGTGCTTGATCAGATGGTCGAAAGCCAAAACCAGGCAGATGCGGCTTTACTTGCCCTGTCTGCTTTTGGACAGTTCAGTTGCGAAGTGTGTGGAAGCGATTATTTTGTAAGAACGGCTCGAATATGATCGTACTTCGTAGTCGTCTCGCGCAGTTCGCAGCTTCGGTCGATCGATTCGTGACTGACCTGGACCAGCCTGTATCAGGAAAACACAATAACAATGTACTATAGCGAAAACCCGACTCACATAGCGAACGGGGGAGCCAGGGGCAAAACGGGAGAAAAAAGCGTCTGGCATTAGTGCATAATGCATCAATTGGAATAATCGTAGACCCTACATGAGATTGGTTGGTCACGCATAGAATAATTCAATATGCGGGCTAGAATAGTAAGCAAGCAACTGTGCATTCACTGAGAACAAAGCAGTCTGGGTCCAGCATGCCACAAACCCGAACACCTGCATGCATCTGCTCTGCGGAAGACCGGAAAGGCGGAAAGAGATTCGACAACTCAATATTTCTGACATACCTAGTACCTGTCTTGACGTAAAACCACAAGCTGAAGAGCTGACGTGACGCGACGTGTGACAGAAGCACAGATGTTTTCCCAATCGAAATGCGGAGAAGAGTGCTTGCTTGAGTACAGAGCTCAAGTTGAGGGGTCGCGAACCCAAATTTTCTACGCACTGACGACTGACGTGTGCATGTGGAATGCGCCGGATCCGCGGATCGGGCCACATGGCGCGGGTACGGGAAAACAGAACGCACGAATACGGTACACATTCGCATACGGTATGTCTATACGATACCGTACGCCAGACTGCCTGAAGAGGATATTCATCAGAAAAATTGGCAGATTCGGGACCATTCTGGCTAAAAAAAGCATTGAAATCAGCAGAACCGAGCTCATAACTCTGCTAATTCTGCTCATCTTCCTGATGCCATCACCTTCACACATGTAACTACTGAAGTATTACTTACTCGAAACGTTACAAACCAGATGCAGATAGATTCTATTTTTCTATACTCCAAGAGCTAGTAGTTCTACTACATTTATATTGTAGAGATCGGTGTCAGCGGTACAGCACTACAATGCCAATGGTTCCACAGCTACCTCACTAAGGCTGTGTTTACATGAGAAATTTCAACCCGGGTCGAGTTCAGCCCGGGTTGAAAGTCTGTACGATAGACAAAAGAGGTGAGCGTTTACATGAAGACAGTTGACCCGGGTCAAATACTGATATGCCGCCCAAAGTCCACTTCTCCAGTCCTGTATGGTCACGTGAATCCGTTCGCGCGAAATTTGCATCTGCAGTGCCGTTCAAACCTGGCGCGAGATACGCACAGAAGTACGTTTGTACGAATTTCTTGACCCGGGTTGATTTCAACCCTCCCCTTGGGGGGAGGGTTGAAATCAACCCGGGGCGAAATTTCAACCCGGGTCAAGCGCAATGCGTCATGTAAACGCGCCATTCACTTTGTGCACATGGCGGGTTGAAATCTGACCCGGGTCGAACTCAACCCGGGTTGAAACGCTTCATGTAAACACAGCCTTAACAGAAACCAACGTAACAGCAAGGTGAAACCAAGAGTACATGGGGTTATGTACTCTTGGTGAAACGTACACCAGAAACAGAGGTGTCCCACACAGGGTTCTGTCCTCGGTCCATCCCTGTTCACCCTTTCTGTGAGGAAACTCCCTTCTGTACTCGAGCACTGTAAGGCTCGGCAGAACTCTGACGTTGTCTCCTTGTACAGAGCTGGAAAGGACACCTGCAAGTAAGTAATAATTAGTTATGCAAGGAGCTCCGGAGCTAGATCGGAAGACATTGGAAAAGTGCTACGTCACAGCATAGCAACAATTTCAAAAATTCAAAAACTGGATCCACTTGGATCCAGTTTTTGTATGGATCCAAGCACATTTCAAGCGGTCTTACCCACAGCATGGTGATGTAGCCAGTGAAACTGACTGATTTGGCTACTGGGGGCGGGGTTACAACTGGTGGCGAAATAAAAGTCACAACTGCATGCGACATGAGTGGGTTGCTATTAGGGAGTCGTACTCAAACTAGGGAGGTGACACGGATCTGTATGGTATCAGTTTAAACTCTACATCTTACTGTATCGTGCACTGCATTAACTAGCTCCTGGTCGTCTAGTCTCGTCTGTCCTGCGCAAAGTCGCACCAGTCACTGTCATGCACCGAGCACTCAGATCAGCAGCGGCGATGTCCATCCAACGTTTTTTGGGACCGTGTCCACACACACACACACACACACACACACACGCACAACAGGGCAGGCGTTCTGCGAGTAATCGGACACCTGTTTGCAAGAATTCAGAAAGCTGTTCCAATAGGCAATTATTATACAAAAACAGCTGTCTTGTAGCGGTACTTATGACATGATGAGCTATACGTAAGCAGCCTAACTCCAAAATGGAAAATGTACATACTTTGACTTGGAAGAAATAAATGAGAAAGAAAGTCGTTGTTAAAAATCCATAAGAAAATCACCTAAACTGTGCACTCCGCATTGTGCACATTCATAGAGGAGAGAGAGAGAGGGGGGGGGGGGGGAGAGAGAGAGAGAGAGAGAGAGAGAGAGAGAGAGAGAGAGAGAGAGAGAGAGAGAGAGAGAGAGGAGGGAAAATAACGATATACACAAGCCACAAACAGACGAAAGTTACGCAACAATGCGCTTTCTCTCCATAAATACAGCATGAACTCGCGCGGACCAGCGCAGAGGCAAGCTGAAATAAATTTAGTGTTCCAGCGAGCGGCGCAGCAGAACTCTACGGGTGCAGCGACGAACTGGCTGCACACACAGTCAGTCTATATACAGGGTCAACAGTGACAAATAGTACTACAAGTGGTGCTACGCTGTCTAGAAGAGGTCGAGCTTGATGTTGAAATAGACGTACGGGTAATACTCTTGCTGGTTGGACATGATGCCAGGAATATCGATATTCTGAGACAACACATTCCAAAGTCACAGTGCACCACACACGCACGAACGCGTACACACACACACACACACACACACACACACACACACACACACACACACACACACACACACACACACACACACAAGAATAGGGTCGATGCTAACACAGGAGGTAGATGTTCAGAGATTGCTGGTTCTTTCCTTCACGCAAGCTACACCAATCCCAACCAGTATGCCAAGCTAAAGGACCTCTGTTTCTCCGGATGTTTAACTAAATGTTCAGGGATTGCTAATTCGCTACTTCACGCAAGCTACACCAATCCAAGTCAGGTTGCCAAACTACCTGTAAGGGACCTCTGTTTCTCCTCATGTTTCCCACACAAAATGATGACATGTACTTGTAGACACCACTGGAAAGTCACACACCAAGAGTCAGACTCGACCATCAGATTCAGTTGTGTCCTGCTAGTATAAGGCAGAGTGCAACCCTAGCCAGCAACAACGCATTTGTCACACACACAATGATGAATACCAGCGGACCCATGATGAGACGTACTCACACGGGGAGTGGGAAAGTGTACTTGATCTTAGTATCTGAGGTACTTATTATCCAAACATACTTCAACATGGAGGAATACAGCCATGCTCTGGACAATGGCCGTACTAAGCAAGTGTGTGTCTTATCAGAGTATGTACTAAGCAAGTGTGTGTCTTATCAGAGTATGTACTAAGCAAGTGTGTGTCTTATCAGAGTATGTACTAAGCAAGTGTGTGTCTTATCAGAGTATGTACTAAGCAAGTGTTTGTCTTATCAGAGTATGTACTAAGCAAGTGTGTGTCTTATCAGAGTACGTACTAAGTGCTCCACAGCAACAGACAGAGCACAGCCCCATCAGGGCAATGCACACAGCACAGGACATACTGTCTCTACATGTACAATATAGATGCTGAGAAAGCCTGCGAACGGCCTACAGATTTGTGTGGAAAGCTAGACAAGCACTACCAGCATATTGCTCTGTGACTTGCCACGCTAATTTCACTACTGTGAAACTCAGAGTTATGAAATTGCAACTGCTCGTCTTTCTGTTTGTGTAGTCCGCTCTTCGCCTTCGGCAAATTGAGCCGTTTACGGACGGTGGATGAACCTCACATGGGACTTGCCACACTAATTTCACTACTGTGAAACTCAGAGTTACAAAACTGCAACTGTTCGTCCTTCTGTTTGTGTAATTGAGCCCTCTACGGTCGGTGGACGAACCTCACATGGGTAATTACAATTCTGTAATGAGTGCAAGCAAGTGGGTTGCTGCTGGACCTGTCTACTCACTTCTTGTGGTCCGGCTATGCTGGCCTCCAGGTGGGCATAGAGCGCGTCGAGGGTGTCACGTAGGCGCCGGTGTGACTTGCGGTGTGGCTCCATCAGCACGGCTTGGAAGTTGACGGGCAGACCGTAGCGGAGTACGGACTCAACGAATACTCTAAGCATCTGTAAGACACACAAACACAAAGAAAAGAGATCAGGCACACTGGTCAAGGACAGTTATTATAAACTGGGGGGGGGGTCGTGGACTATTCATATCGTTTGAACGGGCAGCCGATGAAATGTGAGTTTGGTGATCATCGTGATGGCTGTATTTACATGAGGCGTTTCAACTACAGTCCATTTCAAAACTATAGACGCGTAGGGTTTTTGAAATATTTCAAATTTGGCTGGACCTTTTTGAGAATAGTTTTCGGAATATTGCTCAGGACCGCTCCACAATTACTCTCATATAGTTTCTAAACGATTGGATAACAGACACCCAATTTGGAAAAATTTATGCACAAAGTGATCACAGATTTTATGTGGTATAGATGCTGGCATAACGGTTTTTGCCTAGGTACGCGTCTATAGTTTTCAAACGGACTGTAGGGGTGAAACGAGTATATTGAATACTCGAGCACTTGCCCGAAAATTTGGAAAGAGCAAGTACTCGTTTCGCAAAATTAATTGACCCGGGCCAACTCTCTTCATGTAAAAACCCACCTATTTTTTCCACCGTACAGAGACTACAGACTTTCAAACCAGGTTAAAATTTCTTACATAAACAGACAGCCCTACATAAACACGATCAAAGTCCAAGCACATGTGCATACGACGTACTTTGATGTGAACCCAGGCAGTGAACGTCTCACTGAAGTTCACCTTCAGCCAGCGCACAAGAGGGCCAAACTGCCGGCGCTTCTCGGCTTCCAGCTTCTGTGCCTCGTTACGCTCAGAGTCCTGCGAGTTCTCTTCATAAGCAAAGTCACGCACCAAGAACCTGGAAAACAGCAATAGCAGAAAGAGAGGAATTACGGCATGCGGACAAACGAGGTTGACAGACATTTTAGATGTTCTTCTCCGGTAGAATTTTCCGGCTTGTTTCTCCTTCCTCATGCAGAAACAACAAGAGTTGAGCCATCAGCAAGCCAAGAAGAAAACACGTGATTAACTCTGATTGGCCGAGGGCGGTTGACCAATCGTTCCAGGAGGGGAATGGTGATCGAGGTTTGGGATGGCTAGAAGTTTCAGATTTTCTTCTCCCTGCCGCACAGTGAGATATGGTACCCGGGGAGAGAATTGCTACACGGTGTACTTGGCAGTAGAATCTCCACCACATACCCTATCAATACCGCATAAACCAATAGCTACCAGAGCAGTGCCCGTTAGTGGTCAGCATGTAAGCTGATAAACAGTAACCTATGCTGCTTTTTCACTAGCTCTGCTCAGGCTATACAATCATGAACAGGCATCCGCCCACAACAATAAGTACAAGTAGCAGCTGAGTGAACCAGGTAACAGATGAGGACACATACTCTCAGAAAACTGACCAACAACATGGATTCCACTGAGGCACGAATAGAAGAATTCAAACTTACTTGTGCTCGCGGGCGTGCAGCTTGAACTCGTCCACGACCTTGCGGAACAGTGAGACTGTGAACAGGCAGTGATCGCTGTCTTCGAATACCAGCCTGTAACAATAGACAACAGAACATCCATCAAGACCACTAGTATAAATATCAGACAGACAACACAGTCAGGCTAGGATACATGACATGGATTGACAGACGGATGATCCGTAGCGCCAGGAAAAATGATGCCATGTCAAGGGAGCGAGAGAGAGAGAGAGAGAGAGAGAGAGAGAGAGAGAGAGAGAGAGAGAGAGAGAGAGGAGAGAGAGTGAGGGAGAGAGACACACACACACACAACCTACTTGGATGAGCGGGGCACAACCATATCTGTGAGCTTCTCGTATGTCATTCGCCACTCCTGGGCAGACGATCTAGGATAAGCCAGAAAGACAATGACATTAACTCGTTGGCAGGACACCGTACAGGTACAGCACGGAACAGCAGAACAATGAATCAATGTTATCTGAAGTAACTCGCTACCGTTTTATAATGTCAACGTGCTCCATACCAGCTCGATACGCATTGAGCTCCACACGAACATTTCCTGGCACGAATATTTCTCGGCTTACGCCGCATTTACTTCCTCCGCGTCATCGAAATTGTCGCAGTTTGACTTTTGATATAAAACGGGGTATTTACTCACCAGCACTCGTACCACAGGTAAGGAATCGGATATAGGCGATGGTCATCAGTATAGGGTGACGGCAAAGTTCTATTTTCTGTTATTGGAAGCTGGAATTTTTGAACTAGACGCAATTTCTTCGCTGATGTCGCTGCGATGGTAATTTCGACTCGCTGAGATCAGTCAGGCGTTGCAGCCTGCACATTTCTCGTGCTTATGGCCATTCACTCAAGCCTCATCACTGTTTTACCCTAGCTGGGGTGAGAATGACTTCGTGGAACAAGTGGCAGCGCTTGGAGAAACATCGAGGGGTCAGCAAACTAAATGCCTGCAACAGCGATAAAATTTGTCGCTCTGGCCGAGACACTCAGTACATGATTGTACCTGCAAGAGCCGTGTAGACTCTACATGTAGTGCTAGTGATGCAGGCGCAGGTGCCGTACCATGGTATACCAGTGAATCAGGGCCGGGCAGTGATGCTGAAAAAGAGGGCGCGCTGGACGTGATAGTACACTTACCTGCATGAGCTGTGACCACACAGCTAAAATAAATGGGCATGCCACGGCTAAAAAAAGTTCATTTCAAGATCGAGGTGATTCCGCCGACGGTAATCAACTGACCTCGCAACGATCGTGTATTCTTACTAGGCTTCGTTGATGGTGAAGTAGGAATCATCCAGAGCAAGCAGACCACAAGCATAGCAGCTCTTGTCCTGTGGAGAAAGTCAAAGCGTTTGAGATGAGGCGCGACCAACTTTCAACCTTCCTTTAAATATTTCGGAACGATATTTTTGCGTCCATTGACATCAGCGACGACGAGGACTTCATCTCTGCATGAAAACTCTCAGTCCAACTGTCCTGGAACGTTACTCTAGGCTTCAGACTATCATTCTGTGTAATATGTTTTGAATGGCTTAGCTTATGGAGTTGTCAGTAACAAGTGACAAGTCACTAGTCAAACTGCGACAATTTCGATGACGCGGAGGAAGTAATCAGTAATGATATATTTTAAATAAAACATAATGACCATCACACAAGAAACTCGCAGCCAATGTGTGAATTGCTTCAGTAGTGGTCAGCATTCCTGTTCAAAACTGCACACATACTGACACAACACATCATCCGACATGCAGTTTCGCAGGCACATAAGGAACTGCACAGGAACACAGAGCGGCCTAGTGACTTACTTTGGCACAACAACAATCAATGTTGTCAAATAATCCGACCCATGGACAAAGTCTTCCTTGGACACCAGATCGCCAAGGTTTCGCGTCATCAGGTTACCTCTGTTCAGCAGAACAAGAACACACACACACAGACACACACACACACCATGTATACGCCCGTCGCAACACACACACACACACCATGTACCATGTATACGCCCGTCGCAACACACACAGACACACGCACAGACACACACATCCGGACAACGACAATACAAACACATGTGCACTGGGAATAAGAGAAATGCAAAACTACATGTACATGTTCAATTCGTAAAAAGAAACACCTAAATCGGTGTTGATCAAGCCTGATCCAGCAGGAACGACCACTTACATGTACGGTTGTGGCAAGCGAAATCTGACACTTGCCACAAGGGACTGCGCCACACAGATTTTGTCCGCTGCCGCCATGAGTGCTCACGTTCTACAACTTTCACGTTTCCACCTTGCATAACCGGGTACTAAGTCGTGTATAGTATGCGCAGTCCATATCGTATACCACATCCATTGCGAGAACTGCAAAATGTTTCCAGATCACAACTGTTTCCCGCTTTCCAGAATGTTGGGCAGAGCTGTGATAACTACTTACGTTGTTCTCCTCTCCAGCTGCTGCAGGTTGGTCCGTACTTGATTGTACTGTTGTGAGCGACTCTTTAGATCAGCGTCAATCTGACTTACTTGCTGTGGGCACAACATACACGTATGTCAACACATAAGCACACCCACCCACACGCACACACATACGCATACACATATGCATACACATATGCACAGCAGAGCACAGCACAGCACAGCACAGCAGAGCACACACACACACACACACACACACACACACACACACACACACACACACACAAGCAAACAAAGTTCAGCTTGCCTGCTACTCAAAGCACAGCAGCGATGGACATGGCTGGTAAGGGCCGGCCAGGCCAAACCGCAAAGGAGACACAACTGAACATAAAGACTACATTGCACGATCCATTTACTTATCCACACAGCAGATGAAATTTCCAAGCACGATATGAACCTACAACTGTTGGTTGTGCAGACATGCTGGTCCAAATCCCATTTCCGGCCAAATTAGAATTGGGCTTTTGAGCCCAATAAGGCCTAAATCGGATTTGAAAATGGCCAGAAATCACTTATTTACAAATGGAGTGTAGAGCACGAATAAACAACAACATGCAAAGTGAACGCGCGCACACACAAACTCTACAACAACCATACCTTGCTGATGATTTCAGACAAGTTTTTCAACGGAAGCTTGACTGGGTACTTTGCGACATCCCACCGGAAATTGGCCAGATAATGAGCAGGATCCTCTGCAAGAACACAACAATTCAACAATATCACAAAAAAAACATGCCAGTAAGAGGAGACCCGTGAATGTAGAAGCTCCGTCAACATACCGCCAGACGTGCAACAAAATACATGGTATTAGATGGCCGCAAGACCGGGGCTCTACCAACCGTGGATGGCTGTAGCAAGGGACATTGTTTCCGAACACGGTGTTCCACCACCTTGTAATACTAGTGTGCTGTCAAACTAAAAACAAAATACATGTAGCACCACCGAGCTATAGCCCAGCAATGTCTTCACTCTACACAGTCTACAGCCATCATCACCATGTACATCTTTCTTAATGAAGTGATACCCCCGACACAAACTGCACAAACAAGTGTGACATTCTTTGAAAGTTTACTTTTGGCTGACCGGTTTCACTACTAGGAGTAGATCATCAGAGTGAAGAGTAAAGTGGAACGAAACACAATTTTATGCTCCCACTAGGTGGGTAGAAAATGTATTGACACATGTGGGCCGCCAAAACGCTAGGGGCCCCAAGGGCATTGGGAAATGCTACGGTAATACGGTCATGCAATAATTGCACAAGGTGTATGTGTGTCATGTGTCATGAATGAAGTGCGCATGCAACTATGAGTACTATATTCATGAGGTGAATTGAATTTTAGGCGGGATCCAAAGCTTGGACCCCGCCTTTTCTGACAGCTGATGTTGTCAGTCTTTACACAAACATGAATTGGCACGATACAATTTCTGCAATTGATGAGTTTTTGAAAGATGCTGAGCATCCACTGCGGCCTCTTTTGATTGCACTCATTGCCTTTGTTCTGAAAAACAACTATTTCAAGTTTGAAAACGTTTTGTATCATCAAGAACATGGCATGGCCATGGGCACTCCCATGGCGGTCAATGTAGCAAATGCCTTCCTTTTCATCCATGAAAAGAAAACACTGTCTATCTTTAAAGCTTCCATCTATCTTTTTGAAAGATTTATTGACGACCTCTTCCTAGTCATAGATGATAAGCTCAGCATAGAATCCTTACAACAGTCTCTCTATTCAGATTTACCTGACATTAACCTCACCTGGTCAAATGTTAGCGATGAATGTGTCTTTCTAGATTTAGAACTCTTCTTAGACAAATCAGAGACTAATTGTAATGTCCTGTATCGTACATATCAGAAACCCAGGAATGCTTATCTTTACATTCCGTATAAGTCAGATCACCCAAAATCAAACTTCCGCTCATTTATCATTGCAGAACTCTGTCGATATAATAGAACTAATTCAAGATTGTCTGATGTTCTTACTATCCGTGAGCGTTTTTGGTGCAGACTTAGGCTCAGAGGCTATCCTCCACATTTCTTGGCTCCTATCTTCATGAATATTGAACCTCGTGTTACACATCATTCTGCTGCCAAGAAAGCGAAGACCAGCCACAACAGGAATACAATTACATTTGTTACTTCCTATCACCCGCATTTTGCAAGAAATCGTCTTAGAACGATATTAACAGAATCTTTCTCCTCTTCCAATGTTGAGATTTTCTATCGCAAAACGAAACAATTGTTTCACTGAAGCTGGTTTCTGATGAACATTTTCAAATGTTTGTTCTCTTTTCTCCATTCTCCATACTTTCATTGTTTGCAGGCTTAGTCGCCTGCATTTAGGCGGGGTCCAAGCTTTGGATCCCGCCTAAAATTCAATTCACCTCATGAATATAGTACTCATAGTTGCATGCGCACTTCATTCATGACACATGACACACATACACCTTGTGCAATTATTGCATGACCGTATTACCGTAGCATTTCCCAATGCCCTTGGGGCCCCTAGCGTTTTGGCGGCCCACATGTGTCAATACATTTTCTACCCACCTAGTGGGAGCATAAAATTGTGTTTCGTTCCACTTTACTCTTCACTCTGATGATCTACACCTAGTAGTGAAACCGGTCAGCCAAAAGTAAACTTTCAAAGAATGTCACACTTGTTTGTGCAGTTTGTGTCGGGGGTATCACTTCATTAAGATCAAGGACACGCCAGCATCCAGACTCAGGCACGTACCTCCGTTAGCTCTGAGGTTCTCGGATAGTTTATCCTGTGGAACACACAACAGCACACGAGCATGCCAGTGTTATAAAGTGAGACGTGAGTTTACCTGGGCATGTGCATGTGCACGCAGGAGCACAGGCACCACACCGCACACATGTCCACACAAACACACATCAATCAACATGGAGAGGAATCACCAATGCCTCATACGGCCTAGAAAGCCAGCAACTATTCGTTCCCATTTGCAGTCAGATAAGAAAACGGCACGTTACAGCAGGTCAGTCACCAGGTGTGTCAGCAATCATCGTATTCATTGGTTAAACCTACATGACTGTCGCCTTCTAGCACATCTGAAAGGTAGCTGGCAATCTTCTTGACCACACTGTGCAGAGGAAAAACAAACAAATGGGCATGCATAAAACATAGTCATGCATGCACGGACATCACACACACACACACACCTCAGACCTCAGACATGCCCATCGCGGAAGCGATGATAGCGAACAGCTATGTTAGACATAGCAACTTGTGCTGGGATTACACCATTCAACAGCTTGCAAGGCTGATGAATTGACCGCCACTATTTTTAGCCTGGTATCCACCACACAGCTGTTTGAAGTGACTTTTTCTGGCCAGTGAATCCCTATTTTTCATTTTTCCATTTTTTTTCTACACACACCACACCACATACTCCGGCATACACTGGCTGTTGGTAACCACCCAGGAGAATGAAAGGAAAGTCAGGAAGAGTCCGAGAAAGAGAAGAAAGACGTGTGCGACCATAATCGTCGGGAATTGAACCCGCAACCTCTCGATTGGAAATCGACTGCACATATCACTGCACCATATGGGACACACACACACACACACACACACACACACACACACACACACACACACACACACACACACACACACACACACACACATGTATTTCCCAGATTGTAAGTCGCACTCGATTTTAAGTCGCACCCCCATTTCCAGGTCCACGTCATATCGGCGCTCGCTCGTTGCCAACACCTCTGATCACATGGGTGTCACTAGGGATCTCAGCGCGTGCAGTGCGCAGGGTGTTTGCGCATACACTGCGTCATCGAGTTTTGAGTGCAGCTCGCGGACACAGCAGAAAATGACGACGGTCGATTTTCGACACTAGCAGACGCGGTGGACACTAGCGGAATCGTCATCTTCATCGTCGTTCGAACATACTTTGTGATTCCCGCCGAAGGAAAGCGTGGCCAAGGCGATATCGCCCTGGTCGATTTTCCTATAATTTGCCATGCGGCAAGAACCCACTTCAGAGAGGATTCAGTCAAAAATTCAGACGTTTTCTCCGGTTAGATTGTCCTAACTTCGATTTTCAGTGCGTCAGCCATCGTGAACATCGCCGCCATTATCACTCAGAGAGAAGACATCGCGCTCAGTAGAAGAGGTGTTCACGCTGCGTCCAAGAGTGAAATATTGTCGTCCTCTTTGACCCTCCATAGTTCCTCTGAGAGAGTGTCTGGGAGATAGGTAGCTTGGAGATAGCCGTAGAACGTGCTTTCCTGGACGCAACATTCAGCCATTTCTACTGTCTTCTTCAACTTGATTTATTTCGAAAAAATGTTCTTTTCCACGGTTTCTTCACTGGACGCGTTTGGAATCGAAATCTCACCTGCGCAGACTGGCTGCGCAGTTCACGCGCTGAGATCCCTAGTGTCACCGGGAGACAGGAAAGAGATTCAGAGGGAAACTTGGAAAGATCACTCAATTTTTATTGGCTGTTGAATCCCCCCCCCCCCCCCCCCCCCAAACCAAAACACTAGGTGGATTAGGACAATGACAAGGTGACCTGAACAAGGTGCAGGAAAAAGACTGTCGGCACCAGGGTATCCATGCTGGAATCCAGCTGATCTCCAGTGAAGGCAATACTCGGTACAAGGGTGGGTTGCTAACTCAGAGCGGATCTCATCATACAGGCTTCACTAGCACCACTGATCACAAAGTCACACAGTAATAAATATCTAGCCAGAAGTGGTCTACTGATGGGCAGCCACGTATACTTCAGACAGAAAGTCAATGAGACCTGAAACTTACACAGGTGGCAGGCATGCTGTGCCGTCAAGCAGCTGAGCCCAACGGCAGCAGACTTTGCCACTATCTGCCAGGCCCTGTCAAGTCTCAAGACCTTGTCCAACATAGTTCAGGTTTTTACTGACCCCCTTCCCTCCCCTCCCAATAAGAGAAAGTAGGGACGAAAACGAATGCTGATTCGTCACCTGGGTTCGAGGATTCGTCAGAGTCCCCGCGGAGAGCTCGTTTTCACGAATGGAAGCCTCTTCATTCGTGGCACGCTCCGAATCCGTCAGGTACACATTTTTTGCAAGGTACACATGTTTTGCCAGGTACACATTTTTCCCCTTGATTCCATGATCCATGCACGTGCGCGTGAACACACCCGTACGCCAAGCTACCGGCCGTATTCGTAGTTGCCAAGCACTTGCATTACGACTTTCTGAATCTGTTTTCAACGAAACGATTACGAGTCGAATCAAACTTTCGTTTCGCATTCGATTCGAAGCAAATGTGAAAGGTCCCTAGTATGCTGCTCACCCCTCAATAAACGTATCTGTCTTGGTTAGGTCATCGGACAGCCCTACGAGCGTGTCAAGAGTTCCAATCTGCACACACACACAAAACAAAGGCAAAAGCATGAGCTTTACACAAATTTACTGCTCAAACAGAGACTGGGACAATGGTTGCAGATGTATAGATTCGTCCCTTTTAAACACAGCTAGAGTCACAACCCTTTATCCCACCTATTCTTGTTGTGCAGATTCATCTCCTAAACTGGACACAGCTAGACAGAGTCCCACAGTGACATGTCCAGCAAGCAAAGCCAATTTCTCCACATACAAAGTGCATGCGGTTCATACAAGTCCGGATAAGCAAGGCAAAACTAATAGTACAAGTCATGTACATGTACAGGAGCGGCACAATACAGCTGGGGGTGTGGGGAATGGCACCGTGAGAGAACTTTTGAAATGTCGGCATCATTGAGAGTAGGGTCTAAACGGTCACAACTTTTGCATGACCGGGTATCCTCTAAAGTAACGATCGGATACCCGCTTATAACCGGTTATTGGACTCCAGCAGCACATGAACATGAACAATCGCACCACACACCATTTTTTATCAAACACGATTGAGGCCTATACATTGACATCAAAATCAGGCCTCCTTAACTTCAAGCTGAATTGTGGTGATGAAGACGGTTTCGTCTTCAGTGCCGAGCCGAAATTCTACAATTTCCTCCCCACTGGATGTACGACATGCAGCACTACACCCTTCTCCAAATCAAAAGCTCTCGCCAGCGAAAAGAAATTTAGTCTTCATTGTAGACATGTGCCAACTGGTGAGAGTTTCCTGCTATCCTGCACACGCCGTTAGGATTAGTGCTGTACACCATACACTGCCACAGTATACATGTGCATGGAAAACCGTTTGATTCTGCCGCCCATGGCGTTCATGTGTGTGTAGCGAAGCACACATTTACACCACAAGCAAAGCCGGTTCAGTCATCTGTACAATGTTGAAATAGTGGTAGCAAGTTCGACGTTACACACTTTCTCTATCTGATCGACGAAATTGCACTTGATGAAAAGAGTTGGTGCTAAACACTGCGTGGAACACTGAGATGTTCACTGGAGCACTATGCGGACTTGCTCGTTCGCTTGGATTTCATGGCATGCGAGTGCACTTGTCTTTGCTGAAACTTTCTGCATGCAACCATTCAAGCCTGTTTTCGCATCAGACTCCATGTGTCGAGTCCCATACTCTGGGGGTAGACTCTTGCACAATGGACATGCCAAGTGGCACACTGTACAAAACTACGCATTCGTTGATACAAGTCCATCACGTGCACGAAAGCAGCACTTGCCCAACTGATAAAGCATTGGCTGAGCTGGACAGCAATAAGTTGGTTTTAATCCCAAGCATCTAATCAGAATTCCGTTCACTGCAGGCACAATACTGCCTTCTAGAGCCAGGCACAGACTGGTAACTTTTCAAGGATTTAAGCAGCATTTTGAGATGAATGCAGACCTGGGGGTGTGCACCATTGTTCAATTATTGACGTCCTAGCTCTGCCCAGTTACGATTTTATTATTATATCCACAAGACAAACACTGCTATGACGAAAGTTCACGGAGCCCGATCCATTTGCGAGCAGTATTACATTTTCCTCTGTGATCAAAATCGAGAGGGATAACTGAGAGGTTGTGTGCTATGTCAGCATATCATAAACGTCATTAATTTCGCGAGATAATAGGACTTCAGCAGTAAATTAGCTTCAGCTCAAATCTAGCAGAAAGGAGGCGACCGATCTTTTGTAAAGAGCTTCGCCACACTGTTGACGATCGATTTGTGCCAGTTGCTGCACCATTTCCGTGGCGTTCGGCAGTGGTTGTCAAGGAATTCCACGTACAAAACTCAATTCTCAGCAGCCCTGATTTGAACATGATGCATTACAATTCTGGGCATTCAAAATTGCTCATTTATAGCATTTACAACTGCTACCAATTATGGATTGAAAGCTGCTGCTTCTTCTTTTGATCACAACTCCCACTCACCTTGAGCTCTGGAAGGTGAATTTTGTAATTCTTCGACAGGTCAGACTCACGAGTGGTCCTCTCTTGCAGGAGGGACCATGCTCTGTCAGGTGTTGGCTCACCAGGAGCAGAAATTAGCCAAAACTCGCTCATAATTTCACTGTTTCCAAGTCACACCAGCTACCTGAGTCTACCACCAATCTTTCATGTACCAGAAGACAATGTCAGGGAATGTTCTCCCTCCAAACAGCACAGAGTCAGTGGGTGACTGGCTCACCTAGCAAAATCACAACAACCAGCTAGCTACACTCACTGCCGCTGGTACTGCGCTCAGGCAGAGTTGAAACGTCGCAAAACTCAAGCGCTGTGACGACCTGCTGACTTGGTGATGCCATCATCAGTGATCAACCAAGCGTCACGGAATCTACGGTGGGCGCCATCTTTACAGCGTCATCGCATGCTCCCTGTACAAATCAGTCAGAAATGGCGAATATCTTCGAGCAATACCAGCAAGCCGAGTCCGGCTCGGGAGCGCCGGCATCCTCCTCCTATGGCTCAGGGCCATACCGAGGCAATGCAGAACAACTTCAAGAACAGGTCTGACCGTGCTGGACGAAGCTGGAGCGTAGAGAGAGTGCAGGAATCAAGATTTGGACATGTTTATGTGTGCAGGTGGCTTCCACAGGCTACGTGGAGACGCGACGGCGAGATGAAACACCTATTTTCGATCGCCAAATTATCAACTTCAAGTAGGTGAAATAAATCAAAAGCCAAGTGTGGACCTGGCCCCAACCTGTTCGCTTGTACCAGGCCCTGGCTGCTGTATTCCCAAACAAATTGTCCAGAAACAACAATTTCATTTTTCAAATTAATTGACGTGACGCCATGGGGGATTCGCTGCATGCTCCACCTACCGTACACATACAATTCAAATATCCGTGCATCTCCACAAGCGAATTACTTGTGCAATACATGTACGTGGCTTTCCAATCCTGTTGGAGGTACTAGAGTAATAGGGTATCCAATCCATGTCAATAATCTTTCCCAGCAAGCTCTTCATTCAGTGACAATATTCTGTTGTGCTTGTACCTGAGATACAGATGTGTGTGTGTGTGTGTGTGTGTGTGTGTGTGTGTGTGTGTGTGTGTGTGTATGTGTGTGCTTCCTCGTTATTGACATACTTTGTTTGGTACACACGTTGGACATACACACACAGCATGTGTCGACATCCACAGGAGCCCATATGCTTGTAGGCATGTGCATTTTGTGTACACAGATGCGCACACACACACACACACACACACACACACACACACACACACACACACACACACACACACACACGCGCGCGCGCGCGTGCGCATGCACGTGTACATATTCTCTCTCTCTCTCTCTCTCTCTCTCTCTCTCTCTCTCTCTCTCTCTCTCTCTCTCTCTCTCTCTCTCCCTCCCTCCCTCCCTCCCTCCCTCCCTCCCTCCCTCCCTCCCTCCCTCCCTCCTCTCTCTCTCTCTCTCTCTCTCTCTCTCTCTCTCTCTCTCTCTCTCTCTCTCTCTCTCTCTCTCTCTCTCTCTCTCTCTCTCTCTCCCTCCCTCCCTCCCTCCCTCCCTCTCTCTCTCTCTCTCTCTCTCTCTCTCTCTCTCTCTCTCTCTCTCTCTGTTGAGTTGTACTATGGGAAGTGCACATGTATGAACTAATTTCTGCAGCAAATGCACTCAGGTCAGCGGTATAGATAGTAAAAACTACTATTTACGTTCACAACTCCTGCCGCTGCTGCCGTTGTCGTTGTCGTCGGCGTCCTTGCAATTGCTGTCTTGTAATGCTATTGTTTAGTCCACCGGCATCAGTGCTGACCATTGACATCAGCGCCAACGCAGCCACGCTTGTGCTCGCTCTAGCTGACAATCATGTCTACTTCATTCAGCTCACCAACCCACAGGAGCCAGTCCGTAAGTTGCGCGATCCAACTAAACTTACCATGCGTATTTACTTACTTTAGGGGCGTCCGTAAATTATCAATATTTTTTTAGAGACAATATTTGTTCATATCCCCCCAAAATGAACATACATACATTTATGCAGTGGACCGGTATTTTTTATATTACGGAGGATTAGCAAGACGAAATTCGCGTTCGCGTTCGCAAACAATTTTCAGTTCGCGAACTGCATTGCGAACTTTCGCATTTTTCGTTCGGAAAAGTAGTCGGAACACGAATCGCGGATTCGTATCAGGGCAGTCATAAATTTACCACGCTGTACTGTCTGTAGACAAAGTACGTCGTGTCAACATCATGCATGTGCGAATTCTGTTTGCTAATCCTTCTCATAACGCGAATTCCGTCACTGAGTTCGACTTTCCTTGGAGAGCGAACGCGAACGCGAATTTCGTCTTGCTAATCCTCCGTATTGAACGGTTTGTGTGTACAGGTAGGTACGTAATACGTACAGTGGAGATTGGATATAACGACAAATCGAGTTTAGCGACATCATTATGTTGCCCAAGTCGTTTAGCAAATCCTTTCTGTACATTATAGATCGGGTATAACGACCTCGAAAATAACGACAAATCGAATTTACTGACACTTTTTTTGGTGCCCGAAGACCTGAAAATGCATCGATTATATCGACTTTCCTCTTGTATCAGGCGGATTGGCATGCATGGGGCATGTCTATGTCACATGCCCGGACCTCTGGGTCACTCCACGCATGCTGGTAGCCGCAGTGCAGCGTGCGGTGTAGTTGCTATGCATGACTTTTGGCTTGAACTATGCATGCAAGACACATGCACATGCGCATCTAAAATCTATATGCATTATATTATGCACATGCATATCTGCAATACATTTCTGTCATTTTGATATACATATTGCATACTAAATGTGAAGATCGGGTTTAGTGACAGATCGAATATAGCGACATTTTGTTTTCTCCCGAAGGAGTGTCGTTATATCCAATCTCCACTGTATCTTGAAGGGGATGATGACGGCACAATACTTTTCAAGAGTATACAGATCTCTGCCTTGACTGCTGGGCTAGGCTATACAACTTTGAAGTGAATGCATTATCGTGTAGTTAAAAAATATCAATGTGAGCAGGCAGAGGCCTCAGGCGGATAACAGGAATGAACAAGGCAGAGTTCGATTACTGGGGATATACGTAATACAATGTACATGCATAATATACATGTGTATTTATGTTCATGCACATGAAGCCGTACATGCACACACCCCCATACACATGCACAGGTCGTAAATTAATCAAGCATGACACATACAAAGCGAATACAGCTGTACAGGGAAAAAAAGGGAGCCAAAGATACATGTAGTGGAGTTTCGTTGAAGCTGCGGCACGAACTGGTTCAGTTGTGCAGTGCTGGCAGGACTCATTGCTGCACTTGTGGTGTGTGAACGCCAGCAGGTAGTTGCGCCGGTCAATGTGGTCCATCAGGAAGCAGTACTCTCACTTCAGATTCACCATATCCTGGTCAGATGTGAGGGACTGCACACCACAATTTGCGAAAGCAGCAAGACAGTCTTGTTGGTTCGCATCACTCCTATTCTTCACGCTGCTACATGGCATCGGAACTGCACGCACTGTGTGGCCATTGTACACCTTGTCCTTCCGGTGGCTGGCTACTGTGGCAATTGCCTTGTCATGGACAATGGCCTCCTTCTGCATGACATCCTCTTGGCTGAGTCCAGACTGCTGGGACGGTGGTGTGTCCTCACCGGGAACAGTTGCTGGGAGGACGAGTCCCGTCAAATCGTTGGAACATGCGCTCCAGGCATGCTCTATCGGGTTAAACCGACTGTGATACGGTGCATAACTCACAGCCGCTAGAGCGCCCAGATATAGCTTCTTCCACATCATGCCCAATCTCATCAATGTGACTGTCGATCTCACGCTCCAGTCGGGACCACCGTAGACAATGAGCACACCTGTGTTCTTGCCACACCTTTGCTGGGCACAGATCAATGGCTCCAGGTCCGGGCAGTGAGTGCTGATGGACAATGAGAAGAACTTAGAAGACCGTAGTGAGATACTCAACGGACCAGTACGTGGCCAGGTGCGGTGAAGTCTGCCCAGCTTGTCATGCACACACTGCTGCTGCTCAGGATCTGATGGAGATGCCTGGGTACTATCAAGACCAGCCTTGGGATCACGACTGTTGCTTCTCTCGCGCTGACTGTTGCTAACTTGCTCTGAACATGATGGCGGCAGACTGCTCGACCGAGGGGAGTGTCCTCGGCGAGGTGTGGTCTTGCACGCCAGCTGCATGTACCTGGACGGTATGACTTTGTTGTTCTTCAGAGGAAAGTCGTGGTCAGGATAATGCGGCTCATCACCGACTTCAAAGAATCGCCGAATCTGGTGGTAGCGTGAGACAGCAATAGCTCCAATGTTGATATTATTCATGTCGTCACAGCTGAAGACACTGCTTCGTTCCCAAATTCACTGGCAAACTCCATGCACAGGTTTACCTGGGCAGCACAATGCTGAACGTGAGCATGGCTGTGAGACGCTACATCATTGCGCTTGCTCGCAACACTCATGCCTGGACCACACCATGGTATTTGAACGAGTTGATAGTACCCTGATTAGGTGGAAGCATCAGTTGGTGGACAGTCGTTCGACTTATTCCGGCATGTTGGAGGCCCGGAACTGCCTCAAGAAAATGATGTCGTAAACTGCCCAGTGACACGCCAACCGAGTTGGGCACTTCAGTTCTACGTCGTTCTTGAGCGCTCCACCCATGCTGCTGAAGATAGCTCAAGGCCGCCTGTGCTAAGGAAGGGAACAGGATATGGAGAGGCTTTCTACCAGGCTTCCGTGCAGGGCCATCAACAACAGGTAGCGTTGGCACTTTAACTTCACTTTGAGTAACATGATCAGCAGTGACTGTGTCCTTCGTCTTGTGGGCAGTGAGGAGTTCAACCAGGACGGACGAGGTGGGCAGAACGAAGTCCCTTGCATCCACAACAACCGTGTCAGTATACTGACCATTCTTTCTTGTCTTCTTGATAGTGAGAAGAGGGAAGGATGTTAGTAGCTGCTCCTCTGCAGATCTGAGGTTCTTTGTCAGCGAGCCTCAACTGAAGCTGAATTCTTCCTCGACTTCCTTCATCAAGTGCACTTCGAAGACACTATCTCAAAACTTGGCGCAAACTGAACATGTGAGCGAGAAACTGAAGACGTGTCTAAACATCACACAACATGCGCCAACCACTGTCCATGTTCACTGCCGGCTTCCTCTGTCACACGAACGGGGCTCAGTTGTCTGCCTTTGGGCGAGAATCGAGGCACGGAAAACGGTAAGGACGACATGGGAAGAACGTGGTGCTCCACAAGCTGCGCTGGCACCTGCGCACATGTCTCCAAAGAACTTCTTGATCTGACGAACAATTTTTTCAACCTTGAACTTATCTGCTGGACTCGAACTTTGCACTCGCGACCGAAGATTTGAACCATGTTTTTCTTTGACATTTTCACCATGCCAGGGAGTAGTAAAAAAAAACTTTTTATTACTCCCTGATTTTCACTATCTTTTGTGAAAGCTCTAAGGTCGTTCTTTTTCTTTGCCGAACGTGGCCCATTTCTTTCCTTTGCTTGCATGCTACATGTATAGGTGTGTCAGTCACGCGCCGTACTGAGGAGAAGATCCACAAGGTCTTCCTGGACAACACCGGACAGCATCTCATCGTTGCCATGGAGTCTGGCGAGAATTTCTACATCCACTGTCCGACCAGAAAGCCAAAGTCGCTAGCCAAGGCCAAGGTGAGTGCGTACACACACACACACACACATACACACACACACATATACACATATACACACATACATACATACATACATACATACATACACACACACACACACATACACACACACGCACACACATACGCACATACACACACACACATACACACACACACACACACACACATACGCGCGCACACACACACATACATACATACATACATACATACATACACACACACACACACACACACACACACACACACACACACACATAATTATACACACACAGACGGGATTGCATTTTCCTGTTTTACTGTACACTGAAGTCTCTATCTCTCCGTGCATACTAGCTTTCAATGACTGTGTATGGTGTATGTTGTGGGACAATGCCCATGAAATTAACTATAGAACTGACTATGAAAGTAAACTTTGTCTTTTGAACAGTTGTCCGTCCAGACCAGCTCTCCATCCTCATCCTATGGATATGCATGCAGTGACTCTCCATCGCATCATGGTTTCCATGTGCGTTTTCTGCCGTTTGCTGTGTGCCGCACCGTTGTGTGTGTGTGCGTGTGTGGGTGCGTGGTGTGTGTGTGTGTGTGCTTGGGTGTGCTTGTGTGTGTGCTTGGGTGTGCTTGTTGCTACAGGGCATTGTAATCGAGTCAGTGGCATGGAATCGTAGCAAGGTCACTGAGACCTCTACTGGCGAGATTCTGATTGGCTCCAGCAAAGGTGGGTTCCTGCTCTGCTGCCCTAAGCCAAGACACTGTTGACAGGCACTGGTCTGGTCATTTTTGCATTAGTTTATATCCAGCTAATTCTCACCCTCCTCCGTTCTTCTGTGGCCCTGCGATCTACAGGTATTATTTATGAAACAGACATCGCCGCCCACGAGGGCAAGTTCTTCGACACATCGGCGGAAAAGTATTGGAAACAGGTGCGTGCCATGTTCATTGTCCCAGCTGCTGAGCTCAGGGACTGAGTGTGTGTCGGTCCGACTGGTCCAGCTTCGATTGAACATGTTTGGTTATGACGAGGTATAGACTCGTGCTAGCTCTTAGTTGTCACGATTATGCTCATCTCAGTACTTGTGTGGTACATGGTGTGTGTGTGTGTGTATGTGTGTGGGATTCACTGGCCAGAAAAAGCCACTTCATAGCCGTGTGGTGTAGACCAGGCTGAATAGTGGCGGTCAATTCTTCAGCCTTGCAAGCTGTTGAATGGTGCAATCCCAGCACAAGCTGCTATGGCTTCTACTGTAGCATCGCTATCATCGCCTCCGGCGATGGGCGTCCAATGGTCCAATGGTGTGCGTGCGTGCGTGGGTGCGTGCGTGCGTGCGCGCCTGTTAGTGATCATCAACATATAGATTGTGTTGTGCATGGTGCTTATTGGCCTTGCGCTTGCAGCTTTACCAACTGGGACCGGAGCCGGTGACAGGTTTGCTGGTGGAGAAGTTTCCACGAGCACCATCTATGTCCGGTGAGAAGAAGTATTTTATCATGGCCACCACGCCCAGGTAAGATGTGCTGTGTGTGTGTGTGTGTGTGTGTGTGTGTGCGTGGGTGTGTGACTGTGACTGTGTCAGCCTAGATTACACGTGCACTGAATGAGTCTGAAATAGGCGTGTGGTCTTGGTGTGAGCACGGTGATGAATCTGTGTGCCTGTCTTTTGCTTGTGTGCACAGCCGACTGTATCAGTTCATTGGGCATGTTACAACAACGGAACCACCATACTTCCAGTGGTTGTTTAGCAACTACGACACCAATGCATGTAAGTACAAATCCCTGGTTTAACCTTTGCATTGCTGACACCTTACCAGAGAAAAAGAGTTGGGCTCGCATCCAGTTGTTTGTGATGCTATCTTGCTTTCCACACTGCTTAGAGAAGGAATGCATCTTCTTGTGTTTCTTCTCTCCTGGGTTGGGTGGTTTTTTTTAATTGCTGAGCAGCTCTCAAAGACTGTTCGTTTCTGGCTTGCCACTTTCTTTCTAGTAGAATGAATAGATTTAAGCACGTTTCTACGCACTGCTCTCTCTCTCTCTCTCTCTCTCTCTCTCTCTCTCTCTCTCTCTCTCTCTCTCAAATGTGCAGTGAAGTTTGTTGAGCTGCCTGGCTCACTAAACTACAGCAGCTTGCAGGTGTACCCCAGCGATGCCGTGCCGCATACGTTTGCTTGGCTGACCGGTAAGGTTTTGCTTCCTTTCTCCTTGTCTCTCTCTCTCTCTCTCTCTCTCTCTATCTATCTCTCTCTCTCTCTATCTATCTATCTCTCTCTCTCTCTCACACACACACTCACACTCACGCACACACACACACACACACACACACACACACACACACACACACACACACACACACACACATCTTGCCACTCTGTGCTATCATAATTGTTGTTGTGTCTGCGCTACGTAACTTCTGCCATCTCATTTTACATTCATATGCAGGTACACGGTGCAAAGCATGTTGTATCAAGAGTACATAACCCCCCAGAGTGTGCAACGCCTGATCCAGCTCTGCATAGGGTCTTGGTCGAGCGGAATCGGATCTTTGCGTCATAATACCGTACACATCTGAGGGGAACTTGGGGAGTCGCGGGTACTCTTGGATCAAAAACAATGGTGCCCTGCCTCGAGACCGGCCCTGCGCTGGTGTGGAGTGTACGCATGACATCAGAAGATCCGATTCCGCTCGACCAAGACCCTATGCAGAGCTTGATCAGCGTTGCACACTCTGGGGGGTTATGTACTCTTGGTTGTATGCATAAGCTACAGTCCATATGTATGCATCACGTGCACTAGTCTTAGCTAGGAGTGTTAGCTTTGTCACCAATCAGACACACGGCTATGCATTTACATGCTCCGCGTGGTGCATGTCAGCAACACCAAGTGCTGTATTGACGTACTCGTGGTGTGTTTCTTACAGAGCCCGGGGTGTACTATGGAAGTTTGGACTTCAGAGATCAAGGCCCGCAGGACAGTGTCACAAGCAACTGCCGATTGCTACGGTAAGCCAAGCTGCCACTTACACCATGACGTCACTTTAGGGATTGTCTTTGGCAGTCTTTCCGTAGGAATAGCCTGCTGAGGTGTATTGTCTTAAGCTCGCTTCATTGCATCTCCTTCTTTGTGTTAGCATGTCAATGCTCTGCCCCGCTCGCTATTGAATCCTGTCTCGCTCTAGTCAAGGGTGGCTGCTTGTTTCTGCGCTGTCACAGTGTTGCTGCAGCACACCCATACCATGCACGTTCATGTGAAATCATGTGAGCTCATGTGAAATCATATGAAATCTTATATGCTCTCTGTACTACTACTCCTCAAGGCCTGATGTCAAAGCCTGGTGTCAAGTAATTAGTTGCTGGCCCAGTAGTATCTGTGTCTGTGTGTGGTGTTTGAATGCAAACGTTGGTGTTTGCCTTGTGTGTTTGTGTCCGTGTGTGCATTCAGATCTCCCACACAGACCAGCAAGACCAGTCCTCAGTTTCCGGTTGCCATAGCGTTGACAGAGTTCCACGCTCTCCTCCTCTTCAAGGACCGGTATGTGTAGAGCACTACTGATCAGTCGCTCAACACCACTGATCACACAGCACGGGGCTGTCATGTGTGTTCCCAAAGAACAAGCAAAACAAAATGGACAAAACAAATTGAATACAACCATGAACACGATAAGCAACAAACGCACAGGAGGGAAGCAGTACTCATCAGTACACTGCTGACTGGTATCCCATGTGAAAAGTACTGATCAGTACACCGCTGACTGGTATCCCATGTGAAAAGTACTGATCAGTACACCGCTGACTGGTATCCCATGTGAAAAGTACCGTACTGTTGCTGTATGCATGGATGTGCTCCCTCACGTAATTATCAGATGAGAGAAGCTGATTTCGGCATTTGAATGGGTCGTGTAAGCCGTCTGCGGCTCCAGTCCTGCACTACTTTCACACGACCCGTGGCATTAGTCTAACCGTATTCTGACCTACTTCCTCCGCGTCATTAAAATTGTCGCTTCGCACATCGCAATATTTGTGACTTGGCTCGTCTTAGTCAGACTGTCGGAATCACTGTTTTCTGTGTTCGAACACTGGTGTGACCCTTCCTGCGCAATGTCTACTTGTCACTGAAGCTGTGGTGGTCTCGGGCGTTGTCGGAGCTCTCTTCCGCACGACGCAAATTCATCGCGCTCCGCACTATTCCGCCCCAGAGCACATTTCGTTTTCTGGAGTTCGTGCCGTCCCACATCGTTCGCATGGGCATTTGTCAAGACTGCAAGCTCGGGTATAATAATCCTGGTATCTCTCCTGAATACGAACTGCTGAAGTTGACGATGGCAAGAACAAGGTGGTCTGAAATTCCTAAAATGCGCTACTTGTGGCGCATGTTGCTGCGAAGGTAGCAGGTCCGAAAACACCAACAAAATCAGCGAAGCGCTTGCCAAGGAAAGAAGTTGCGGAACTGCTTACCCTATCCCGCTGGAAGGTCGTTACAGTGTACTTGAAAAATGCTAGCTTGCCTTCATCGCCTGCCACCTGGAGGCATGGATCGCTTAAAAACGAAGTTTCTTGACCTGAATTTGAACGCGCGTCTTGTTCAGCGTATTGTTGGGTGCTGAAGGGTCTGCCTGAAACTCTGGTGAAGACGTTGACCTTAGCTGCAAGTGCAGCGAAGCGGGGGGTCACAAACTAAAGCTTGGCCCGTCGACAATGCTCTGCCTCGATTTCTAGATGATTTCTTTGCCCTTCGAGCGGACAAAAATAATTTCGAAAAATCGCTCTGGGAAGCAACAATTTTAATGACGCGGAGGAAGTAAATGGTGGTGAATTTTTGCAATCTCATGGCGGATTCAAACTGTCCTCCCTTCTCTTTTTGTGAGTTTGCTTGCGACATGCCAGTATCCATGAGTGTCTGTTGGTGTTCTTGTTTTTCTTCTTCTTTTGACTGGCTTGCAGGTTTGAGGCAATCTGTGTGTTGAATGACCAGGTTGTGTATGAAAAACCAATCAATCCGAGGGTAAGTTTGCCTTGGATGGTTCGATAGTGCGAAGAATAAAACTAATATACTGTACAAGCGCAAACAACTACCAAAGAAAGGTAGCTCAGCCGGTCGAAATTTCGCCCGTGGACCATTAAACGTATTGAAAAGCTAAATTCATCGATGTGTAGTCTGAAAATGAAAACTCCTTCGACGAGAAAAGGTGGAATTATGTTCCCGACGAATATTTCTGCTTGTACGGTACATGTTTAAGTACTGCAAGAATGTTGTAAGTACAGTCCTGCTCAATGAAATCCAGTCTAGTCACTCAAGTACGCCATGCCGGGCGTTGCACAGCCCTAGACCTGCGAACACTGGGCTGCGAAAAGGTGCATGGCGCCAACTTGACTCTCGCGACTGGATTTCATTGAACTGCACTGTACGTCTTTCTCTTTGCAATGGACAACTACTCCCCACCATCGTGGTACATGTATTGGGTTTCAACAGTACTTGTTGAAGGAAGGGTGGACTACTCTCCAATCATATCGTTCAGAGTATCTGTCCCCGGGGAAAATCGCGATTCCGCGGCCGCGTTTTTTTCCGCGATTTTTTGCGATTTTTTAAAAGACCGCATTTTCCGCGATTTTCCCGCGATTTTTGAACTTTTTTGTTGTACACACAGTGCACTGTTCGGTCAGCAACGTCTCATCGTGGCGGCTTTGTACTCAAATATGACGAGTGCTTACACCAGAGACTTGTAACTGATTGATTTCACTACATACTCACTGAAAATTGCCTCATATCAACTGCAAACTTGCCGCATGTCAATAATATTCACCGCATCTTTACCGCATATTTACTGCAAATTCACTGCAAATTATGCCATATGCCGCATTTTTTCCCGCGATTTTTTGCGCGATTTTCCCCAGGGACAGGAGTATACAGTACTCTCTTGGAATTGAACAGACACGACTAGGGCTGAAACGGAACTCTTTCTTATCGCAAATGGACGAACTGAAACGAAAATTCTCTTGTGACACCAAATCTATCTACCCCTGGTGTGCTATCTGTGCATTTTCTTTGCCTGCTCTACAGTTTCTGTTTCTTTTATGCACATTTCGGGTAAATCTGGGGTTATGCATCGATTTCGAACTCAAGAAATACCACGAGCAAGCATTCTGCACTGTGGCTTAGATGAGCGTTTGAAAGTTCAAGCCTTACCGTCACCTCTGCAAGCAGGACATTCACTAACCGGGATGCTTCAAAGATGGCTTGAAGACTCGGTGAACTGTAAGAACACAAACTGTTTTGTTTATTTTTCTGTGCTTTTTAAATATTTTCTTTGCAGCAAACGGGAGGTATGAGAGGCATGGTTCATGCGAGCCGCGGCGGTCCCTTGGCGTATGCAGAGATGCGCCTGTATCGTTACAAGGTCTCCCGCGAGTCACGGTGAGCATGCCCCCCCCCCCCCCCCCCCCCCCGCCTTTTCACATTCCAGTACTGGTGAAGCCTGCTCAAGCTTACTGGTAGCAGCCAACTGGCCCACACACACACAGCCACTTTTCTGTGGCACTGAATGTACTGAAAATGCAAGGGTCGCACATTGATACTGAATGTACTGAAAATGCAAGGGTCGCACGTTATCACCTGCGTTCAAAGAGCACGATAGCCCGGTGCCACGGGCGGTCGCTGAAACCAGCCACCACCTGTGTCTGTATGCTCTCACCTGACCAGAAACGTAGCGATTAATACTGAGACAGTGCTCAATACACTGGGCACAGAGCATCTCATGGAAGACAAAAAAAACTCACTGTGCATACGTGCCTGATCACCCATTATGTCTAGTAACACTGTTTTGGGAGGGATTTCTTCTGCACTTCTGTGTGTTGTTGTACGTGTACTAATTGAACACGCTGTTCTGTACTGTCTGTACTTGTGCAGTTGTCTCCCTTTCTTTCCTTCTGCTGTCTGCTGGCGTTTATCACGGCACTGTGAGCATCTCATTTTTTTCTAATTTGTTATTCCCGCTGTTGCAGTGATATTTGGAAGATCTATCTGGAGCAAGGCGAATACGAGAAGGCCAAAGACTATGCTAAGGTACAGTGTTGTGTGTGTGTGTGTTTTGTTTGGAATTAACTTTTGTTAATTGTGTCGGGCAAGAAGAGCTGGTGGAAGTTTAGTTCGAACCCTACTTCGTACAAGTGAAGGATATGAACAGGACCATTGTAAGTAGTGCTGAGTCGGGTAGCGTTTTCTTCGGGTATCGGGTTCGGGTAGGTTTCCATGGGTAGCACGGGTACCCGATCGGGTAATGTTTCCATGGTAATACCACACTGCACCCCTTCCCTTACACACTGGGTGGACATGCGGGGTATTACATGAACTTGTACACATGCACTGCACATGATGTCGTCTGCGACTTCGGGTTTTCGGGTACTATCCTGTACCCGACTACCCGAGGTCCTCACGGGTAGCACGGGTACCCGACTACCCGTGCACGCCCCTAATTGTAAGGTTGTACACTCTGTTGTGATATGAATTCTTTCTTCAAGGGACTACTCACTCCAGTGTTTTTGCTGGGGTATTTCTCAAACCTTGAGAATGATGGTAACTAGGCATGAGTCAGGCTAGCCTGACTCTACTTCACCCCTCACTAAATCTAAGAGTGAAAGTAAGTTCCTTATGAAAGGTCAACATTTTTCAATTGTAACAAAATTGTGTACTTCTAGGGTGATTATTTTGTTAGAGTTTATTTTGATAGCAGAAACAAGACTATTGTTGCTTTCTCCTGTGACTGTGCATGCAGAATGACCCCGTGCAAATGGACTACGTTCTCACCAGGCAGGCCGAGCACTTGTTCGATGAGAAGAAGTGAGTGCTGGGCACTCGTAAAAATCGGTGTATTTTATTTTCACGGCCTCTCTGTCATACCTAACATATCGACATTCACACACAAACACTGACACACATCATCCTAGGGAGCTATTTCTCTAACATTTCTGTTCACCTAACCTGGTCCTTTGCCCTCATGCCTGAAATGTTGAATGCCTAAAATTTCTGAAATTCGATTAGCTATCAGATCTGTAGAGCACAGCCGTTGATCGGCAGTGCAGCCTTGCCGTTGGGTCGGTGGTGTCATGGGCACATCGGCTTCCCTTTGGGCATACAGTAGTGAGGTTTAGTCCCACGTATCGGATACGGGAACATGGGTTATACACGTAAAGTTCCTGCAATGGACCCACGTTTGCAATGTTGTGTCGCTGTAGTCACACGGAACAAACAAAGGCATGAAGCGAAAGGCCCAAACCTGGTCAAAGACGAAGCTTAGAAGCTCATCGAATATTTTGATTTCGTGCTTCGGAACCTTCTTCAGCTGAGCACCCTCACAGCTCGCACAATGCGCTCCATTCTGATTTTCACCCATGTTCTGGCGGAACGTGGGTGAGCCTCCATACACGGAATCAGAAAACGTCTGTACGTGGGTCACTGAGGATCACGTGGTACACACGCGTAAAGTACCCACGGATTACGTGGGACTAAACCTCCCTAGTATTCTAGTTCTTGCTCTTATGCTCGTGGTTGATTGGCCGACTGGCTGGCTGGCTGGACAGTTGGTTGGGCTGGCTGGTTGGTTGGCCAGTTGGTTTGTTGACTGGGCTGGGCTGGCTGGCTGGTTTTTGGTTAGTTGATCGGTCATCACCTAATAATGGCTTGTATATCGAGGATTTTTACCGTACACTGTGACAGTTCTGAACTTCTCTGCCTTGGCTGTGTATTTGTTGTATTGTGTGTGTTGCTGACTGTCTGCAGGTACGACCAGTCTGCAGCTCTGTTCGCCATGACTCAGCGTATGTTTGAAGAAGTCGCACTGAAGTTCCTACGCGTCCAGGAGCGAGAGCCGCTCAAGACGTTCTTGCTCAAGAAGTTCAACTCGCTCAAGAGAGAGGTAACATCTGTGGCAGAGTTGTAGTGCAATATGCATATGATATATGCTTGCAAAGGAAACCTATACACCTAACTGAAAATGTACTAGAAATTCAGAACTCAGATGGTGAGCCAAGGCAAATTCATGAAAAATTCATGCACTAATACTGCGTTTAACTGTATGTGTGCTCTGCCCTCCTTGCAGGACAAGACTCAGCAGACTATGTTGGTGACATGGCTGATTGAGATCTACCTGACTCAGTTGGGAGAGTTGAAGGACAAGAACGCGCCGGCGGAGGACATTCTGCGCACGCAGCGCCATTTCCGCGACTTCCTCAGGCAACCACGGGTCAAGGTGAGCATGGGATTTGTGAGGAAAGGCTCTGCCGCTCCGGGCAACCGCTGGGCGATGGCTCTGAAGGAACCCGTGTTCTGTCTTCAAAGCCGCATAGTGTAGTAGGATGTGGGTACTTGCGGAGACAAAGTGTCTCTTTCACTTTCCTGTGCAATACCAGTCTATTTCATTTCAGAGGGGTCATTTTTACTTGATGCGACGATAACTGCAGATGATTCCTGTTACGTTTCCTGAATTACTCTAGAAGCATGGGTAAACGTATATTGGTGTGGAAGCTCGGGTATCCTGTCGTTTTGTTTTAATAATATGTTCTTGTTCTACTGTCCTGTGTGTGTGCGTGCGTGCGTGCGTGTGTGCTTGAAGGCATGCTTGGACAGCAGTCGGAACGTTGCTTACGAGCTAATCGCCAGCCATGGCAATACTGAGGACTTGGTCTTCTTTGCCATGCTAATGCAAGGTGGGTTGGCGCACCGCAGTACTACTATATTCCTGGGCACAAGACAATTGTTTCATGGTTCGCATGAGACTCCATTAGACTGGGTTTTCCATGCAATACTTTCGTTAAATCCGGGGGTGTATGGGGGGGGGTATGTTGCATTGTGAATGTTCTTGCTGGCTGCCGGCTATCCTCTGTGAGGTCGCACGAGACATTATCAGCAAGCTAGTTATCCATGATGGAATAGTGGCAGTAGGTTTTGCTGCACCGCTTGTCTTTCCCAGCACTCTCGGTCAGGTAAAGGCAGCGTTTGTGACCACTAGTACACAGAACTTTCTCTCTTTTTTGGTGCACGGACAATCACTCTGTCCACTTATCCCTCTCAATGTTCTGTTGTAGTGGTGCTGGTGTTGTTGCTTCTATTGTTCATGATGGTTGTGCGTCTGCTGTTTTTACACTGTTGCTCTGAGCAGACTTTGAGCGTGTAATCAGTCACTACATTCAGCAGCAGGCCTATCCAGCTGCCCTGGAGGTCCTGACCAAGCAGGTGAGTGCACCACGCTCAATTACCTAGTAGTTATCGTACAGCGTAGCACAGCGCAACACATGTGCCTATTGCCAGAAACTGACTTATTGCTGTCCACCCTAGTTTACGCACACTGAAGCAGAGCCACCTGCCGTTCTAAACTTCTTCTTCTTGCTCATGTCCTAAGTGTCCATGCAAATGTAGTGGAGAATGATCACATACTCATGTACATAAACACACACACTGTATGATAGCTTACCAGTGGCGTGATGATGATCATGTTATGTCACCGTATTGGATGTGCAGATGCAAGCTCTTTGAGCTCATACTTGTGGATCTGTTGTCGATTGTTCACTGTTGTTTTTGTGAATAGAGCGATGTCAAACTTGTGATCAAGTTCAGCCCAATTCTGATCAAGCATTGTCCGACCGCGCTGGTGGAAGCCTGGATCTCACTGGATAAGAAGATCGACCCACGCTTTCTCATCCCTGCCCTTACCCACTATGAACCACAGTCACCCAACCCACAGGTAGGAGGTCGGTGTGTGCGTGTGTTTGAGATGTAATGCCCGTCTGGTATGGCCATTTGCTCGTGTGCAGCGCGTTATCGTGTCCAGTTTTGTCACTGTAATCACTGTGATGGTTTATACATGGCTGAGATGCTCACTCGCAGTGACTGTCTCCTTTCTCGGTGTGCCATTCAAGCCTGTAGCTTGTAAGAAGCATGCTTAGCCTTGGCGTTCCATCCCTTATTTTCCGTGTGTGTGTATGTGTGTGTGTGTGTATGTGTATGTGTGTGTGTGTGTGTGTGTGTGTGTGTGTGTGGGTGTGGGTGTGGGTGTGGGTGTGTGGGTGTATGTGTGTGTGTGTGTGTGTGTGTGTGTGTGTGTGTATGTGTGTGTGTGTGTGTGTGTGTGTGTGTGTGTGTGTGTGTGTGTGTGTGTGTGTGTGTGTGTGTTCACGTACATTGTTGTGTGTTCTGATGCAGGCCAATGAAGCAATCCGCTACCTGGAATACTGTGTGCACAAGATTGGCAACAAGGACATGGCCATTCACAACTACCTGCTCTCTCTGTACGCTAAGCTGGAGGATGACACTGCACTGTTGCATTTCCTGAACCTCAACCAGGGACAGGTGAGCAATGTAGTATTGACTGACTTGATTGGATTTCATTGAGCCGCACTGTGCAAGGCTGTGCTCACGCGGGTATGTGATGTTATGCACTGTATTTCATGACCTAGTTCTTACTGTTGTCGTTGCTGTACAGCTGCACTCTGAGCCGTGCTACGACATCAAGTATGCACTACGCCAGTGTGCTGAGCATGGCCGTGCGCAGGCCTGTGTACATCTCTACAGCACAATGGGACTGTATGAGGAGGCTGTCGACCTGGCACTCAACGTAAGTACAGTCGTCTCTCTCTCTCTTTCTCTCTCTCTCTCTCTTAATGAGTACATGTATCGTACTGCTGTAATGTGCCACATGCACACTCCCGGCCTCCTAGCCAAGTCGCTGTCGTATTCAGTACTAGTACCTGCATTGTACTGCTGTAATGGGCCACATGAATAATCCTGGCCTCAAGCACTCTGTGCCCGTACACGGTCCAGTGTTTGGTTGGGTCAGCACTGCATAGCGTGCAGCACGAACTGGCTAGCGAGACCGGATTTCATTGAGCAGTACTGTGATGCTAGGTGCACACACACACACACACACACGCACGCACGCACACACACACACACACACACACACACACACACACACACACACACACCACCGGTGTACTGTTTAATAGGGCTTGAAAGTGATGACGTCAAAAACGGCCAGGGAGTAGTAAGTTGATATCAGATTTCTATTTTGGATCCACTAAGGTGTGACTTTGCTATTGCCTCAGTATGTGGGTGCATAGCAACCCACTCATGTCGTATGCAGGGGTGACTTTTACTTCGCCACCAGTTGTAACCCCGCCCCCAGTAGCCAAATCAGTCAGTTTCACTGGTTACATCACCTTGCTGTGAGTAAGACGGCTTAAAATGTGCTTGGATCCATACAAAAACTGGATCCTAGTGGATCCAATTTTTGAATTTTTGAAATTGTTGCTATGCTGTGACGTAGCACTTTCAAGCCCTATATCAGCAGGAGCCCAATATCAGGTTGTTGCTAATGTACTAAGCAACTCAGATATCAATTGCCGAAAATTCCTTACTTTTATTATACCATTGTGAGGGGTGCTCTTTTAGATCTGTGCAGCCAATCTAACCTGAGCGTGCTAGTCTGAATACATTGTGGAGGGAGCTTGTGTTCGGAGTACTTCTGCGTGCGTGCTGACAATGAAACTGTGGAGAATCCGTAAGACTCTAAACGTGGCACATTGCTGGTTGTTTGTGCGTGTGTTTGTGCATGTGTGTGTGCGTATGTATACTATGGTGCATCGCTACTGTACAGGTGAATGTTGATCTTGCCCGACTGATTGCGAACAAGCCCGACGAGTCTGACGAGGCGTTGCGTAAGAAGCTGTGGCTGAAGATCGCAAGACATGTAGTGGAGCAAGAGAAGAACATTAAAAAGTAAGACGCACATCTAGTATGGTAGGATTCCCCTGCGCTGGAAAGCAGCACTAAAGGTGCTCACGGCCATGCTTTCAATCATTATCCTTCTTTCTGTGGTGTCAACGTTGGTTGGTTGTTTTCGTAACCTGAGTGTTGGTTGTATATTACGTAGGAGTACTCAACTTCCAAAGCTCTTACCAATCCCATTCACTGATTCAGGCGGTGTGTCACTGATTCAGGTAATTCAGGAAAGAAGAAAACAATAACTGATTGAGAGCACGGCGTGTGATGTACGGCGTGTTGTGGGCTGACATACATGTATTATTTTGCACTGCTGCTGAATGTATGTTGTGCCTTTGAAAGTGCTACAGTTCAATGCAATATACGTAGTAATGTCTTGCTTCTTCCTTCTTCTATAAGTACTGGCTCTATCCCTGAGCTTGGTGTGTTCTTTTCTCCAGCAGTTCTTGTCGAATCTTTGCCTATCTGAGCAACATTGTGTACGTGCTGAGCAACATTGTGTATGTGTTATGCAATGTGTGTGCGTGCGTGCGTCCGTGTGTGTCTTGCTTGACTCTTTTGCAGGGCCATCCTGTTCTTGAGCGAGTGTGACTTGCTGAAGATTGAAGATATTCTGCCATTCTTCCCTGATTTTGTCACGATAGATGACTTCAAGGTACAGTGAATCAATGACCTTGTAAATGTTGGCAAGTGTTTGTCGTGTGATACATAATCATTACACGCAGTTGCCGTGCTTGCATGCATGTGGTGTTGTTACGACTGGATCCAGTACTTCAGTGGATTGATGACACAAGTATTACTGGAGTGCAGGTGACCTTGCATTGCAGGGTCTGCTGTAGCGAACATATACAGTGCTACTCAATGAAATCCAGTCGCGTCACTCAAGTGTGCGCCGTGCACCATTCCGCAGCCCAGTGTTCGCAGGTCTAGGGCTGCGCAATGCGCGGCGCGTGCATGAGTGACTTGACTGGATTTCATTGAGCAGCACTGTAGTTTCTCATCGACACTGTTGCTGTTCTCGACACAAAGCAGAGTTGCCGTTGAGTGTTGTCTGGTGATTGGTCCTGTTGCCATGAAACTCAGAGTTTCAGCAGAGCAAAGCTTCCCGCCATTGTGAACTTATGTTTGTTGTCACTCTCTATGGTGTTGTTGCATGCAGGAGGCAATCTGCAATGCACTACAGGAGTATAATGAGCACATTGAATCACTCAAGGGCAACATGCACGCTGCAACGCATAGCGCTCAGGGCATTCGTGCTGACATTCAGGAGATGCGGAACAAGTAAGGAGAACAGCATGTGTGGTCCTTTTTTCTCTTTCTCCCTCACTCACTCTCTCTCACTCTCTCGCTCTCTCCCTCTCTCTCTCTCTCTCGGGGTGTGCCTGTGTTTGCACAGATCACTGATGACATGTCCTTTTCACTCACTGTCCTCTCTTCTATTATTTTTGTTGAATGGCTCATTAGGTTATTTCAGCTGCTAATCTGTTCACTTGGTCATGTTCTTCTTTCTCCTATAGGTATGGCGTTGTGTCGGCATCGGAGAACTGCTGTATCTGTTCGTACCCGCTGCTTACACGCTCGTTCTACCTATTTCCATGCCAGCACGTGTACCATTCAGACTGCCTAATTCAAGAGGTAAATGTTATGACCTACACGGGTGTGTTCTCTACTCAATCTGCGGACAGAACTGTTTCGTCCGTTGTGGACTCATCAGCGCAGCACAGAGGAAATGAGGCCGAACCTGATAGCAATGAAAAATAAATTTTGCAAAGCCAGATTTAGTGTTCTCCATGTAAACGGTTTCATGGCACAACTCAGTGTTTGTGGTGCAAAATCAAGCAAACAGAAAATAGGCTATGGTGGAAATGGGGGAGTGAACTGCAATTGCAGATTTTCACGCGTTTATTAGCACCGCAAAGGGTATTTGAAAGCCGATCAGTGTTCGAAGCACTCAAGCTGCTCATCTCCGGCCTGTCACATTATGTGGTTGGATATCACTTGTCATCACTGTGCGTGTATGTTCTTACAAGATGGCTTTGAGCAACATGTACCTGGTATTGAGACATCACATGTGTGTTGCTGTAAGCTTTGTGTGCTCTTTCTCCATTCTCTTCCTTGCTTGCTTTTTTTGTATCAGGTCCTACAGCATTTAAGTGCCAAGCAAAAGTAAGTACCGGTAGATGTTAGATTAACCATTCTCTCACATCCTACTCTCTAGGCCTTGTTCCCATTGTGCACAACCGTTACTGGACCTGAGCGAAGGGCCCTAGTGTTTAGATAAACCACATGCCAATAGGATAGGTCCATTGTTTTCAGATGCATCTGGGGTGGGGGCTGTAAACTGCACAATGTTTGCGAAGTATTCATGTTTTTTGCAACACGGACATACTAGTAACTCAAACATAAACCAGCGTGAAATCAAACTTCTAAAAAAAGGATGCATGTGTGTGTTTGGCCACAGTGCTCCGCAAGCACGTGCCATCATAAACTCGCTTGTTCTGAGAAACCGTGAAAATTCAGTGACGCAAACACTGGGCGGTGTGCAGTAAAGCATTCTTTGTGATTTTATATTTCCACCCAGACAGCCATGTGCCATGCATGCCCGCTGTTTCTTTCCAGTATTCATTGTTTGTGCCTGTCCTCTCTTTGTGTCCCATTTTTTGTTTTGTTTTCAGGAAACGGGTTCTGGAGCTTCAAGGTCGCGTGGCGCAGGAATCCCAGGCGGCTGCGGCAGCCGACGAAACCGGCGCCGTCTTCTCCAAAGTGGAGCAGCTGAAGTCCGAGCTGGATGACATTGTGGCGGCGGACTGTGTGTTCTGCGGCGAGGTCATGATCAAGTAAGGCAATGCACAGGCACAGCTGTCCCATACATGTAACGTTAGTCTTGGATGTGTCAGACAGCCACTGCTGATTCCAAGCACATCACTGCATGTCTTGTAGTCTTGTGCGTACGAGACCATGCTCTTATTTTCAAATACTGTAGTACCTTGTATAGGCGAATCTTGCTCAATCTTTGATCAATCCATTTTTTAATCATTCTAAGGGACAAAGTAGCAAGGAGAAACCGTTTGGCTGTCGATTAGAAGAGTGGTCGGCCGCGGGCATGTTGGAGGGAGTGACTGTAGACAAGCTTGCAATTCTCCTTTCTGCATTGTGTGTTGTACTGCTCTAATAAACCAACCCCTTCATTCTCCTTTTCCTTGCTGCAGGAGTATTGACAAGCCATTCATTGATCCAAAGGAGTATGACGACGTACTTCGCAGTTGGCTGTGAGTCTGTATCTTGCTGTGTCGAACAGCAAATTTCCCCACAGCATTTATGTAAGCCCCCAGAATTTCTGATCCACTTACGTTACCGCGGTTCGTATGAAGTTGTCACACCTCAATATAGCTCAGTCAGAATTGCTTGGATATCTGCTACTGCCTTTTGTAAATACAACATTTGAGTCCTCCCTACTCTCATCCCTGGCTGCCCACATTCAATGTGTACATGTAATGACCTGCTCTGCGATTTGCTCTGTACATTGCTCTGCTGCTGTGGCCCTTTGTCTTGCCACGTAAACAAACCAACACTTTATCTCACGAAAATCATGAAACCGTTCGCACGGTGACATTCACTGCTTGCGCCGTATAACACAGCAGGCAGCTGTCACGAGCCCTGAGAAAATCTTACGCTATCCGCTTGTATAGTCTACAATTTGCAAAATATCTTTATTTTTACTCCTAAGACCGCTGGCTTGGATTTCTGCTTTTGACCTAGTACTTGCATATCTCTTTTTTTTTAATCTTCAAGAAGCAATGTGTGTTGTGATGTTACGTCATGGCCATGAAGCTCCTTACTCGCTTGTTTGTACTCTCATGTGTATGGCCTTCGCTGTAGTGTAGAGAGTTTCTATTTTCTGTCCTCTCGAACCGTGCCGTGTCAAGAATTTATGCTTGTGTGTGTGTGTGTGTGACCTTGATTTCTGTTCGATCGTGTCAAGACTACATCTGTTTATTTCAATTCTGCTCCTTTATCTGCACACGTCGAATTGATTCATTGATCAGTATTGACGTAATGATTACATGCGCAATTTGCAATCCTTTTCAACCTCGCATCCACTCTGTCCGTAGACCACCCTGGCCTTGGTACACAGGGCTTGCTGGTCTGCATCTACTCCTCTTGTAGCTGCTCATGTGACATGAACATTACATAGGATTACCACACTCTCTAGCTAGCTCTGTCTGTGAAGCTACACGCAATCCGCAGTTCCGCACCGCACGTCTTCAAAAAAGTGTTGTAGTGGTGGGGAATCTGCATTGTACACTCCGTGCGCATGAATGAATGCCTTTTGTACGTGCATGCACTGCCGGCATGCCCTGTGCACACGGTGACTCTGATGAGGAAAGCAAAACTGAAAATGGTGTCAGTGTTACGGATTTTGTAGCATGATTTCAAATTTACATACCCCTCACAACCTACACGAGCTATTTCAGCACAACTTTGGCCCGATGAAACCAACAAATTAGAATAAAATTGCCAAAACACACCCGAGTCCTCTGTATATTCGATATTTTGCGGATTTTGTAGCATGATTTCAAATTTCAATTAGAATAAAATTGCCAAAACACACCCGATCCCGGCCGAGTCCTCTGTATATTCGATATTTTGCTCGGAATTATTTGCCAGCAATTTCTTTTCGTGGGAAATTTCGATATTTTTGCTGGAAGCATAGCCGGCAAATTATTTGGGCTACACACGTAGGCATTTACCGGTATTTCCGGCAAGTGCTATCAAACCACGTGACTAGGCACGTGCCTTCGCTTTGCACGCTGCGTTAGTGTACGAGTCCTGCATGCATCATTCGGCCGGGCCGGGATCGGCAACAAAAAAGTACGATTCCCGACTTTATAACTCGTACCGTAGTGCGTAGATATATATCTACGGCACGTCCGTTGTGTCCGACCGACCCGGACCCGGCCGTGCTGATTTGCTATGCTACTACCAAGAGTACATAACCCCCCAGAGTGTGCAACGCCGATCCAGCTCTGTGTAGGGTCTTGGTCGAGCGGAATCGGATCTTCTGATGTCATGCGTACACTTCACACCAGCGCAAGGCCGGTCTCGAGGCAGGGCACCATTGTTTTTGATCCAAGAGTACCCGCGACTCCCCGGGTTCCCCTCAGATGTGTACGGTATTATGACGCAAAGATCCGATTCCGCTCGACCAAGACCCTATGCAGAGCTGGATCAGGCGTTGCACACTCTGGGGGGGTTATGTACTCTTGCTACTACTCTATAGACTGTGAGCCAGGCACCAAAAATCCTGTTAGAATTTTTTTTCGTTCCGACCTTGAGCGTACCGCAATTTTTTTCCCCAGTTCGTTTCATCTACTCGACTAGATACGAATTCAGCTTGTTGTCACTTCCAAATCAGGCACGAACATGCCCAAATAGAAGGGAGAAACTACTTTGGCCAAATCAATAGCCGCCATCGACAAGAACCAAGGTCACAAGAGCTGGAGCGGACTTCTGTTGCACCACTGACCTCGCAAAAATGTACGGTGGTGCAAACCCAGCCGCATCATGACGATGTTTTTTCGTGGTTTCTATAGTATTGTGTGCAGTGCTAGTGCAGCGCAGTGGCAGTGCGAACATCATCATGTCAATCATATCAGTGTGCTAGCATGCTTGCTGCTGATCAGTCAAGCTAAACTAAAGGTTTTTGTAATCTGTTGGAGCAGAAATACATGTAGAACGCACAATGTACCTTATCTCCGGAGAGCTAATAACTGTTTCGATCTTTTATACTGAAGTGCTTCAGACTATGATTAATTGTATCTTTCCGCTTGTGTTCTGTACATACAATGGGTAATGTAACTAATGTTTCAAAATAATTATTATTATAGTTCAAATAAACTACAGATCTGTATCTACCGGTATACCCCTGCGGTCCTCTAACGTTACTGGTTACGGTCATTGCTCTACCCTTTGCACTTATAAGTTAGGAAGCAATACAGCAGTACTTACGAAGTAACGGTACATTGATCAGTTATATGAGTGCAAATATACAAATCCTGTATCCAGCAACTTCTTTAACATTATTCTGCCATATTATAGAGATGTAGAGGGTGAAATGAGCATTGCACCGGATTAAACCAGATTCTCCTGGCTGTTATTGATGGTCTTTTCCAACCGTTGTCTGGAGAATTCGCTGCTGCTGGGCTTTGTATATTGAATGCCACCTGTTTGTTCTGTACATTATCATTCCTGAAATGCATTTCGTGGTTGTCGGCACCATTTCACGTGCACTTACCTACCAGTGCATCGTCACTTCGAGTAATATTTAAAATGTGCACGTACATTATACAATGCACTTATGCGTAATTCTATAATTTTTGGCCTCGTATAGTTATTTTAACCCAGCTGCAATGACGCTTGATATACATTTCTTCGTCCAGTGCCGTTGCCTGCTGAAAAAAGTAAGAAACACCTTCAAAATAGCATGTTGCTATGTCAGTTGCTATGTAGTTGCTATGGAAACGGGGTATGTTAAGATAATTGCTTATTTTGACTTCCCTGCAAGCTTCCCAAACTGACAACAATCAAAAATGATCTTCTATTACTATATATAGTATTAGGTCTCTCCACATGCTAAAAGAACAAAATCGCGGTACACCCAAAGTGGGAACGAAAATCATGAATTCATGCACTTGGCTCACAGTCTACTACGAGAGTATGCGGCCGCACGATCGCACGATCGATGCGCAAGTCGGCCGACAAGCAGAAGGAAGTTCGAAGTGAGATTTGCAAGTGCGACCTGGGTGATTTGCAGGTTTTCCGGATCGAACGCTGATTATGTTGGGTTAACCCAATTGTTTCTATGACTAGATGTGATTCGGGTAGGTTTGTAGCGGAGGTTTTGCTTGTGTGCTCGTGTAGTTTGCGCGGGAGTCTTTTTTGCGTGAAACGGCACACGTCGTTCACCGCCTACCGATTACTACGCCAGTGTGTGAGCAAGATCGCACTGCATGCATGGCGCACGGATCCAGCTGCGCCAGTGAGTATGCACATGTGAGCGTGGAAGTACTGTTTCCTCTGAAATACGAAAAAATATTGGTGTGTTCGGTGGAGACTGGAGGGCTTCGAGCTGGTTATGTTTCCTGGTACGTCTACTCACCTGATCAAAAGTTTATCTTATGTGTGCAGTGAGGTGTTGGAGCAGCTTGACCTCTTAGATCTCGCGCCTTGCTGATTAATTTGTCACCGTCCAACATTATTATGATCTGTTGATTTGCAAAACGTAAAATAATGGAAACTGAAGAGCACAGCGTGAGCGAATCGCAGGTCAACGGAAAGCCTGCTGAGTCCGAAGGCGCAGCTGATGCCCAGAGCCAGGAAGCCCAGACCAGTGATATGCCGAATGCACCCAGCACGCCGCCCATCAGCGTATTCCAATCAGCAGTGCCAAGCGAAACAGCCATCACCGCCGTGCCGTTGGTGCACGTTCAAAATCGACTGCAAGTCTCACCTGTCCTGGTGCCCTCGGCCTCGTCGGCTTTCCAGACTGCAGCAGTACCAGGCAGTGGGCAGCAGGACCAATGTAGCAGTAGCGTAGTCAACGCCAGTCCCAGCACTGCAGATGCTGCAGCAACGGAGGCTGCTGCTATCTCCACCAGCAGTAGCAGCACAAATGGCAACAACACGCACAATAATGGTTGTGAATCGCCCATGATCCAGCATCAGCAGCAGCAACAACAAGCGCAGCAGCAGCAGCAGCAGCATGGCACACTGACTCAGATATTACCGTCCGTGTCCACTGGCGGCTCTGATCGCCTGCCGTCACCCGCAGCACTGCAGCAGGCGCAAGCAGCAGTGGCCGGCGGTGGCGGCGTTGCTGGCCTGCCGCCGGGACCGTTCTACTTCATGCTGCAGAACGCCCCCGGCACCGTGCCAACCATCGCACCGCGGCCGTCGTCGTCCGAGGCACTCCCCTCGCCGTCAGTGGTGACCACGGCCGTGCGGCCGGACGGCTCGCCCGTAGCCATGGTTGCCGCGTCGCCGACCGGCTCTGGCACGCAGATGATGGACGTGGAGTCGCCGGGCGGTACGCTGACGCCGATGAAGCGAGGCCGCTCGTGCAGCCCGCGCGAGAGCAAGCGGCGCGCCGTGCACAACGAAGTGGAGCGGCGGCGGCGAGACAAGATCAACTTCTGGATGGACCGGCTGAAGGAGATCGTGCCGAATCCTCCCATGGCCGGCGGCACCAACACCAGCAAGGGCCACATGCTCGGCAAGTCCGTGACCTACATCACCGAGCTCAAGGACGAGCTCGCTGCGCTGAAGAAGCGCTACGAGTCCGAGCATAGCCAGCTGCTGCAGTGCGCATCTCAGCACACCCTGCTGCGTCAGCAGCTCCTGGAAAGCGGCCTCAAACCGACGTTCAACCTGTTCAGGATCAGCACGCCGAACAGCGCTGGTGGCAATGGTGCAGCAGTCTCCTCAGCCGCCGCCACCGCACCCGTTGCCGCCAGTTCTGTGAGTGTCACGAGCAGTGTTGTTGATGGCAATAAGCTGCCAGAGGTCATACCGATGGTTGCCGCCAGCGCTTCGAACAATGTCATGCAGGTTCGCATCACGGATGTGGCACAAGACACCCCCATGCAGCAGCAGCAAACTGTACGTGTCCTGTCTCCCCAGCCGGTGGTAGAACAGCCGATGCGCAGCGACGAGGCAGGCGCGGGCGCAGTGCACCCGCCACCTCTCATTCAGCCGTCGTTATCGCAACTGGCATCACCACCGCCGCTTACGCCCGTAGTCACAAAGTCTGCTGTAGTGGCGGCAGCGACCGCTGGCAATGCGGTGCCCATGTCCGCTGCCAACTCATCTGCAACACCGCTGATTGCTGCATCGGTTGCCTTGAGCTCCGTACTAAGTAACCACGTGTCTGCTGCACCCGAGTCATAACAGTCGCCGCCGGCTATGTGTGTGTGTGCCGCAATCCGCTGTGTTGCTGTCCTGCTAGTTCTTCGGTCGACTGTCTTGTGTGCCCGCTGTTGGATGTTGAGAGTAATTGCTGATGTCCCCTGTTGGATGTTGAGAGTAATTGCTGGGCCAGGCTCGCGTGGCTTTGTCTTTTGTAATGTACGTGTAGATGGTAGCAGGGTGCTAGATTGTAGAAAGCCACTGCCAGCAAGATAAGAAACAGAGCACAGTGTTTACCTGGTGGTGGGTGCTGCTTGACAGAGTTCCGCTCGGCGCACACTGGTTCCAGGCGTATCCTTAGCCTGCTAGCCGAACCTCTCCGCATTCGTGGGTGCGTTTGTGCGTATGTGTTTCCTCCTGCTATTATGTGACGCAGCACGTCTCCTGCTCCGTGTGGATATAGCTGATGTTCCGCGCCGTTGTCTAGCTTTGTGTGCTGCGTGCTCCTTGAGACAATCACCTGTGAGCGGTGATCGACTATAGACCTCTAGTATATGATAATATATGATGCGCCCACTGGCTCGTCGATGGGCAGCGTATTCCAGGCCTTTCCCTGTTTTGATTTGAAATCTATGAAAGCAGAAGCAGCTACTGGACACGTGTACAAGAGGCTGCAGTAGCTCTGTTCTTTCTTCGACTTTGAAGTGACAAGTGGCCCGCTGTTGTTGTGGCGGTGGTAGGTTTGGTGTCTACAGGCCCCGCCGCATGTGCTAAAATGAAGTATTGCCGAGTTGTTTTGTTTGAACATTCCCTTTTCGGCCAGTGCCTCTTCGTTCTTTTTTTGTTCTGGTGTGATGTATGCGTGTTCTTTGCTCTTTCCTTGTCGAAGCAGCACTTGTTCTGTTTCGTTTCTCTCTTGGAGGCTTCCTTGCCTTCCATCTTGCTGCCCTGTTTGCCGCAACCTTTCGTTGGCCTCTTTTTGACGCGGTGAGATGACTGCAGTCAACGTTCGATGCGTTGTTTTCACGCTGTGGGTGTTGTGTAGTGCGCGCACGCGTGTCTCTCCAGGTAGTCTGTACACTCACTACCGGCTTGTCTGCGTTTGGTTTCTCGCCTCTTTTTTTTATAAGATATTTCCTCGTGTTTGCCGCGCCGCGTTGTGCGCTTGTCATTGCTTGTCCTTGATAGTTCCTTGTGCCAGCTGTGTCCCCAGGCTTGAACTCCTACTGTGTTACCATAGTTATGTGATTTGCTTCTGGTGCTATGCAATCACTAGGACTTGAATGAGGGCGCTGTGCTTTCTTTACGGAATGATATTAACTGTCTGACATGCGTATTTAGTAGATTTCTATCGATTTTGTTCTATTTCGATCGTCGTCGTGGTCCTGCAACATCACGTCACACGTCTGTATTGCGTGGTGTGTGCTTTGCGGTGGCGGTGGTGGGTCGTTCCAGACAGGAGCCTGTCTCTATGCGTGTCCTGATCGGCTTTCTGCGGTTATCGTATTTTTCTTCTCCACATTGTTTTGGTATGTAGTTAACTAGTTACCAAGGGTCATGACGTCAGTCATTAGAGAGGTTCCGGAGTTTAATTTCCGTGCCAAAATCCGCAGAGCTGAGGCGCTACGGAATTATGTAATTGTATGTCGTTTGGAGTACTGAAATATTCCGGAGTACGGAAATTATGTATTTGCCGTCATTGCCTAGGTTACGATCGCAAACACGTCATATTCTCCGCGCTATATTATTTATTAGTTTGAAAATTTAATTGTACCGAAATCAAAACTTCCCATGGAAATCGATGTTTCTCGTACCGAATCTGTACACAAAAAATCTTTCTGCAGTCGATGATGCAAAATCTCCATACGAAACATGGTTCGTATGTGAAAGCCAGTCCACCCGGATTCCTCGTGCCGAAAAATTGTGTTCAGCCTGCCTCGAAAAAATCCGTAGCGTCGATGCGGATTTTGGCACGGAAAATCGTACCCCAAAACCTCTCTATTGCCCAATATAGGGTGCGTAACTCTGGTCCGTGAGCTAAACTGTAGCCGTGCCCTGCACAACTTGCTCCACGACCCTGCTTCCGCCCGGGATAAGTTGTGTGCCTAAATAATTGTATCATAAGGTGTTATGGCAGTATCAGTAGGTTCTCTGCAGAAGTTTCCAAGAGTGCCAGTATTATCACTTGACTTTATAGGGCCGTTTTAGAGAGAACATGTCTGTTTTTTTTTTTTGTCGGATCCTATACATCAGAACTAAAATATGGATCCTATACATGTATAATTATAGGATTTGAGTGTTCTGCATTATCCAGAGTGTTGTAATGGATGCATATGATGATAGAATGCTTAGTATGCTGAATAAGTACATACAGTGGAGATTGGATATAACGACCTTGGGTATAACGACAAATCGAGTTTAGCGACACAATTCTGTTGCCCAAGTCGTTTAGCAAGTCTTTTCTGTACATTATAGATCGGGTATAACGACCTCGAAAATAACAACAGATCGAATTTACTGACACTTTTTTGGTGCCCAAAGACCTGAAAAACAGGGAAAATACATCGGATATAACGACTTTCCTCTCGTATCAGGCAGACTGGCATGTCTGGAACATGGTATATGGCTGTGCCACGTGCCCGGACCTCCGGGTCACTGCTTTACATAATCATTGCATGTTGTAGCGGTGCGGAATGACTTTACCTTGAACAATGCATGCAAGACACATGTACATAGTAGATACACATCCGTTATCCACGTCATGTGCATGTATGTATATCTACAATACGTTTCTGTCATTTTGATATACATGTACATATTGCATACTAAATGTGAAGACCGGGTTTAGTGACAGATCGAATATAGCGACATTTTGCTTTCTCCCGAAGGAGTGTCGTTATATCCAATCTCCACTGTACATGTACATGTAGATACCATATGCTGTCTGATGAAGTGTTCTGACACGAAACTCGGAGTAACAGCGGAATGAGACTTGTTTGATTCATTGCTGTGTAATATTTGTAGATACCATGCATAGATGTCTGTGATTGATTGGGGAGGACTGCCACAGGTTAGCATATCTAGTGCTGTTAAGCCGAAAATTGGCCTATTGGCTTGAAATTTGGATTATTCCTATGGAAGTGTGTGGAAAACAGTTCCAAACATCTCATGAACCCCATTTTTTCAATGTGTATAGGTTGTTTAGCGAAATCCTTTAGCCGAAAACCAAAGGCCTATAAAAATATAAAAATGTAATGACTTCATGCAGGTAATGCGGTACATGTACATGTAGCTGGTAGAAAGGTGCACACTGCCTGACTGGATCATCATGTACGCAACTACTACATGTGCGTGTAGTATCCGAAGTTACAAAGAAAAATGTCCTTTGTGGTAGGAAACCTTACCTAACAAATCAACATCGAGTCATTAGTAGTTTACTACAGTAGAGTCGCGCGTCCAAGAACGTCGTTTCCAAGGGGTTAGCCTGGGGCGCTCTTATTTTTCAGCAATCAGGCTTCGTTCTTAGAAACAATTCGTACTGGATCATACTCAATCACCGTACTGGATCATGTACTAGTATAATCTTTAGGCTGTGGCGTTCTTAGCATTTCAGGCTGAACGTTCTTCAGCACGCGACTCTACTGTACTCGATCCCTGATGCCAACAGCTGATTTCCCAGTTTGCGGGCAGCGTGCCCCGCCAGACTCCATGTGCAGAGCTGCATACTCTGAGGGTCCGTGACAGGCTCTTTCTACAAGTAAGGGATGAGGGTCTCGTTGCAGAGACATTTCTAATTACAAGAAACTCAGCCGAAACTGCAAAAACTGATCGTATTCATTTGCCAAACACAGTGGATTTATTTTTGTAGGTGCCATTCCGGGGCCCTCTCCAAAACATTTCAAACTGTAGACTCAGTACTGTAGAGCCCAAAGTCGAAGTAAACAAGTTGTATGCTCAAAACCGTAGTGGCCGTAGCTTGTCGGACGACCCTGCCTGACCGGGAAAATTGATGCAGCCCGGTCTACGGATGCAGCATGCATTCGTTCTCAACACTTCCATGTCTCAAGCGATCCGTTTTCCCCAAGAAAACTACTATGCCATCTTTGGCGATACAAGTCATGTATATCTCAGCGACCATGTAACTGTTGTCAGCCAGGGGCTATCCCCCCCCCCCCTCCCCACCTTTTACCCCAAGCAAACTACTTTGCCATCTTTGCCTTTGGCTAATCTGTCTCGACCATGTACATTACATGTAACTGTTGTCTGCCAGGGCCTACAATAATAGCCCAAGCCCGGAAGGAGGGGGGGGGGGGTAAGGGGGGTTAGGGCCCGGTCACACATGCACTCGAAAGTAGCGTATACGCTGAAGCGAGGTCGCAGGAGCGAAAAATGGCATGGCAACGGCGAAAAGCGGAACTTCCGCTTCAGCGGAAACTCCAATCCGCTTCCTCCAAAATTTTCAAAGCGAGACTGTCGCTTCTGCGGATTCGCTTCAGCGGAAAACACCACGGTCTGCTGTATATGGACTTGCTACGAGAAATTTGTATGCGTATGATGTCCATGCAACAAAAATGCGTGCAAGATAGTCATTGACCTCGTCTATTCTCCGTACCGTATGCACCACAGTCTCATGTTCCGCCAAAGTAGGAGTTGTGCCCTGTTTGTATGTGTGACCGGACCACACACACGTGGTTTCGCTGGAGCGACACCAGGCTCGCTGCCGCCGAACCTCGTCGCCGAAGCGAATCCCAGTGCATGTGTGACCGGGCCCTAAGGGGGAGGGGGGTAAGGGGGTAAGGGGGAGGGGGTAAGGGGCCAGGATCGGATTTCTAGCTAGGGATAGGTATTTTACGATAGAAACTGTAGTTATGCGACCGAAGGGGTCATGGTGGTGAGTCAGCGGAACTGCTTATGGGCACTGCGGAGCGTCAGTCATAGTGTAGTGGGCCGCTAGTGAGTCGCTAGTGCATCGCTGTGCTCCGACTTTACAAGAAGGAGTCGTTGCAAAAGTTTTTGTCGTCCCTGAAACGAACATCATTCGTTGGAGGGGGGGGGGGGTACGAGCCAAAATCACAAATTGACCGGCCCTGTACACATGTACAATGTACATGCATGCGATTTTTATCGTCCAGCATAGCAAGCTGCGTTCATATCAGGGGGGGGGGGGGGTCCGAGTACGAAATGAACGATGTTCGGTTCAGGGACGTCAAACAACTGTTGCGACGACCTCTAAGCATAGCAACTGATGATGTGATCGCACAACCTCTACATGTACATGACTGTACATATCTGTCTTGCATTGGAATGGTCAGCGTCCTCAATCTTACCTGCTTCATGTACGTAAGATGTAGTACTAGTAAGTAGTTGGCTCTGCGGGTAATGATGGAGATTGTAGAGGCCTTCTTTCCGGAGTGCACTGCCTCTGTGCTCGTATAATCAGATGCTCAGTCTAACAAGTACTACATGTAGCAGCATGGACAAACAGCTGAAACGCCATGGTCACCAATATTATCCTGCTGGTGAAAATAAGAAGAATACAGTCAGGTGCCGAGGTACTAGGTGGTCTGCCATGCCATCTGCCCTTCCGGTCATACCTTGTGGCGGTGGAGGCAGCGACTCGATGTGTTCACGACTCTTCTCCGTCAATGCCAAGTGCCAGTGAAGAACACGATCGAATCGGTGCTTTACTCCACACAGTGACATAGTGGCCATGTGTCTCCCCATGGCATGGGCCCAGCCCGCAGCTAATAATTATTATTTTTTACTTCACCGCTGAAACTGTTCTGAACGACGTCGATCGAGCGCCTGTCCGGAAGCCTGTTTTGAGTGGACTGTGCGCTCGTCAGATCCGAGACGGAAGATTCGCGGCTTGCAGCAGCGGCACGCCAGTTCTGCTCTTGCAGAGCTTGGCTGGATGAATTCCAGGTTCTGGTCCAATCTGGACTTCAAGTAGTTAGTTAGTTACCAAACCATGCAAACCCTTTGTTGCTTCCACTGGACTAGTCTACATAGAACTTCAAGTGCAAGGGGAGTAGCGTTTTGATCAGAAAACCTTGAAACCGACACTCGTAAAAAGACGGCATAATTTATTTCCGGAACACTCTTATCTACACGTTTGTAGCCGGGTTCAAAGTAGTGCCAACTAGACCAAAATGGCTTGTGCACCGACATGTCGACGCTCTGTCCGTTCCATACTGGACTCAGCTCGCCTTCTCGGTGGACTCCGGCATGCTCCCTCCACATCCGCAGCAGCGGGCATGGAGCTGAAAAGCAAAGCTGTGGAACGCCCGCAACCGGCCTTTGATTACGACACGTTCTTCCGTAAGGAGACGGAGTTCCGGTTGGCCCAAGGTATGTACGACTTCTTCCTGCCACTCCACCAACGTGTCAATGCTTCACTCCCAAATCAGGCGGGCGCAGCGCCCGACTTGTATGAGCAGACGGCCGATATCATTCCTAAACTCGATGAACTGTTGGACAGCGTCACGGCAGAACCTGGCGACATGTCACGACGCCTGGAACAGGTTACGGAGGACCTGCGCAATGTGACGGTGTTCGCCACCACCGACTACCTGGGGCTGAGCGCGCACCCGTTGCTCATCGAGACGATGCGACGATTCACGGAGAAACACGGCGTAAGTTGCACGGGATCTCGCTACATCACCGGAAACACACTTTATCTTCAGATGCTGGAGCGCGAGTGCGCACGCATGCATCGCCAGGAGAGCAGTATCCTGTTTCTGAGCTGCTTCGATGCAAACAACTGCATTCTGTCTTGCCTGGGCTCGTGGCTGCCTGGGTGTATAATCTACTCGGACGAGGGCAACCATGCATCAATCATAGAGGGAATACAGCGGTCTGGCGGCCAGAAGCGAATCTACCGCCATTGCGACACACAGCATCTTGAAGAGCTGCTGGCCGCCGACCGTGAAGAGGAGGACGCGGATGCACCGCGGCCAAAGGTGATTGTGTTCGAGTCGGTGTACTCGATGCTCGGCGACATCAGCCCAGTGCCGGAGATTGTGCGTCTAGCGCGGCAATACGGTGCTCTAACGTTCATTGACGAGGCTCACTCTCTGGGCCTGTTTGGCGAGAATGGCCGTGGCATACTGGAACTGCAGGAATGCGAGGGTGAGGTGGACATCGTGGCCAGTACACTGGGCAAGGGCGCCGGCTTCCAGGGTGGCTATGTGGCGTCCAGCCTTGGCTTCACGGAGGCCGTGCGCCATCGAGCACGCGGCTTTGTCTTCACGAGCGCTCTGACCCCGGGCATGGCAGCCACGGGCCTGGTGGCGCTGCGCATCCTGCAGACGGCGGAGGGACGCGAGCTGCGCGAGAAGCTCTTCCACAACGTGGCCACGGTGCGGAAACTCCTGGAGGAGGAGGGCATCCCGCTCATCCGCAACGACTCGCACATTGTGCCCGTGTGCGTTCACCATCCGGAGACGGTGCACATTCTCAGCCGTAGTCTGCTCCACGAGTTTGGCGTGTACGTACCCGCCGTCCGGCATCCCGCGGTGGCGCGCGGAAAGGAGCTGCTGCGCGTAGTACCCATGCCCGGTCACACGGCGGCGCAGATTAATCATCTTGTCGAAGCACTGGCTATGCTCTGGAAGCGACACGACCTCCCGCTCACGCATACTCTTCATAGAGATATAATTGAATAGTCGCTCGACTCGGTAGTGCTTGACATACAGTCTGTGTACACAGCATTTAATCCTCTCGCGAGCAGCAAACGCTGGAAATTTGACGTTCGTATGTGGATAATGAGGCAACATACCCAGACATCTATTGTAGTTATATCTACATGATTGTACATGTATCTCTCCAGCTGAGAGTGATAAGATCCAGCTTTCGATAAGGTTGGCAAACAGCACGGGAGTTGACTTGTTCCCCGACCCCGTGCTTGTGCCTTTAGCCGCCTCAGTTCTGTGCGGCTTAGCTTTGTGCGTACAGCGCCAATAACATTGCCATGCCAGCACCGACTAACGACCTGTTGTCATGTCAACACAGACTCACGGCCCGTTGCCATGTCAACTCCGACTTGCAGCCCGTGTGCATTATGCAGGTCATGAGGTTGTCACCCGTTCTGTGCCGGGTGCTGGCTGTTTTGCGCATACTCAGATCTGCATGGGCCTTCATAGGCTGTTTTTGCTTGAAACAAGATCTGCATGGTCCTTCACTAGTGTGTGAAGGTGTATCCTTGACAAGGTGTCAATTACAGCTCTCTTCAAGCACAATTACTGGCATGGATGCATGCCCTTTGCTGATGCATGCCGATAAGTCAATTTACGTGTGGCTGGTTTGAGCGTATTCTCAGATTGCGGGCTACTTTTAGAAATAGTTCAAAAATATTTGCCTGCCGGATAACATTTCCACATACCCATTGCAGCCAAACAGATCCACCTATTCGAACAAACTGATGTGTGTGTGTGTGTGTGTGTGTGTGTGTGTGTGTGTGTGTGTGTGTGTGTGTGTGTGTGTGTGTGTGTGCTGTTCCAATTGATCATTCGATTTCATCATCCATTCTCTTTCAACTGTTTTCATTTCAGTATTTCAATGCTTGTGTTTGTTAAAAGAGCTGTGAACCTTTTATGAGGTACCCAAATATATCTGATGCCATCTTCTTAGGTAACAGCTCCGATCTACACCTATATGTACATGATGATTGTAGTATTTGTACTGTCATGTACATGTGGGTCACTTGTCACCAGGGAGTCGACTCCCTGCTTGACACTGTCCAGGGAGCGGACAGACAGCATTATATAAATTAGAATGGGAGAAGATCAGGCAGGTATGGAGCCATCTGCAGACTCAGTCGTTGCATAACTAATCAAGTAACTAGTTACTTGTGCTCTGTATATACACTGTAGCAATTATTTACACTGATTTGTTTGTCTGCCGGTGAACAGCTGTCACCAAGGCCGGCTGAGCTCGATCCCCGAGTGAGGCCTTCGTGGACACGATGCACCTGTTCTCGTGACAGTATTCTACCACCACACTAGGTCAGTGATCGATCTAGTAGTAGTTTGTTTGTCTGGTGATTCCAGTGATGATTCTCAAGGTCAAACGATAAAAATGCTCAAGAACAAGGTTGAGAAGGGATGCCCGGAAGTAAATGTACAATATCATGTAGTTATACCGACAGAATAGGGAGAATCCTGCAGAGAGGTAAAGGAAAAAGAAGGTTGAACTTGAAGGAGGCAACAGCAGAACACCGTGGAGAGACAACAGGAAAGCACGGAGAAGAACGGAGAGAGGAAAGTTACGGCAACAACAACGACATTTTGGTAGCAGCTTTGGTAGCCTATTATTGTTGATAATTATTCCAATAGCACTGAGCTCAAGTCGATGCTGCATGCAAACCAACCCTGCACTAATACCGACAAAGACAGCGTTGTGCCTTTTTGTCGCACTCGCTGACTGTATAATTATGATCTGGTTACGTTGGTGGACAGTCACAACTCGTAACATTTTTCCTTCTCCTTTTTTACTATAATTTTCAAAACCTCTGTCTATTTACTGTTTTGGTGGCTCTCATCGCCCAACCAATCTTCATTCCTAGTGACAACATAAGAGAGCTGAAGCAGATTACGGTATTGTCAGACATGGATTGGAAGACTGTGGGCTATTTGGTGCTTAGGAAGTTAGTTAGGTGGTACATGTATACAGCATTCAACAGGGTTTGGTGAAGGAGTTGGCATTGTGGTCAGATTCGTGGACTAGGAATAGACCAAGGAATGGACCGGCGTCAGTGTATTCAACAACTTTCAATCCTGATGATGCAGCGTTTTGCCATTTTCTTACTTCGCGGTAGATGCGTCACTTGAAATTCAAGAGCATAATAGTTCACGAAACATAATAATTGCCCACTTTGGGTTGACCCAATACATGACTTGTCATGTTCATTGTGCATGCACACGTACGACTCTTCATGCTGGAACAATGCATCACACCTTCCATGTACAGTGTATATGTGCATGATGATTGTGCATGTCACATTTTTGTGGAATGACATTATTTATTCTTGTTTTCCAACAGGCGGGGACGCCTTTTTGCAGGGAACCCTAGGAACATTTTGATAGATGCGCGAAATTCAACTGGTGACCTAGGCGTACATACATGTACATGTATGTGAATGCCATTGAGAACAACCATTGATATGAAGTGAATTTTGTAGGTACAGTTTACAGTTTTCTAAAAGAACTTTGAAGCTCCATTGTAGCCGTGTCATATTTTCAGTACACCCAACTCGCAACACACAAACAGTCCTTGGCTACACCACGTACAGAAAATTGTCCAAGTTTTCTCCCAGGAGGGCATCATCAGGGATATACACTGTACACTGTACAATGCAGGAGAAGAATGATACAAAGTAACAGGATTACAAAGTAACAGGATTTGTTGGCTGATACAAGACAGTATATAGTACTGTCTACATGTACATGTACATGATTGTATATTAGCCAACTTTTGTATCATTCTTCTAGCTCAGTCCTATGTACATGTACATGTATATCCCTGATGATGCCCTCCTAGATCCTGGGTGAACATTTGGACAGTTTACTATACATGCACATGTATGTAGTGTAGCCAAGGACCGTCCGCTCGTGTGTTGCGAGTTGCCGGGGTGTACTGAAAATAGTTTACAGGTTGGTGGGACTATAAACACTTTTCTAGGGTTCTCTTGACATGAAAAGGAGACTGGGGATGAAGAGCAAGAGCGAATGAAACTGAAAGAAATAATTTCTACCCACATCTGACCACTCTCGGTACCCTTGCCATCAGCAGAGGCATGATACAGCCAAAGTCCCTGGAACCTGATGGCACTGTTCTATTCCAACACACCGTCGTTGTTGTTGCTGTCCCAGGGCCCTGCTCTCTCACCGGCCTGGTTAGAATTCCTTTCATAATTTTATTCATTGGCAAAGCCAGGGTTTCCCTACCATACAAATAACAATGTACATTTTGTATACTCTGTTCAACGGCTTCTCTTTGCTGGCTGTATGTGGACGGTTCTATAGCCGCGGATGTGCGAACTTTACGCTTACAATTATGTAGTTTTACTTTATGCTGTTCGTCCCTGCATACATGTAGAAAAATTGGCAGAATTCGGTACTTTTTCTGGTAAGTTTCATGCATGTTTGGCACGTGGATAAAGAAATGGAGCAGAATTCGAGGAATTGCCCGCCATAAGGTTTGTATGGTTCTGCCAATTTCACTGCTTTTCGAGCAGAATCTGCCACCTTTTCGAGCATTATCCGCCAATGCCTACATGTACCTGCATGCAAGTTTTTGGAATTACATGTAATTTATTTGGACGCAAACCAGTTACCTTCACGTACCCCGGCACTGTCTATCATGGTCTACATCAGTACATGATCTACATGTACACCATGTAGATGTACACAGCAGGGTTATAATAAATTCAAACATATCACGTGCTTGTTGCCATCCGACGGCCAATCAGCATCGACTTGTACCAGGGCAGAAATTGTGTGTATTGCCTGGACTACGGCATGGCAATGCCCTGCTAGCATGCTACGGAGTACGGTGACATCCCCTGCATGCATGCTAATTCAGTAATTGCTATGCAAATGCCAGGCTATGGTGCCATCTATCAGCGTAGCTCGGCAAGGGTCTGTGGCACTGGCAGTTTTTCGTTGTCAGCTCAGTTCGCATGTACATTCGACTCTGAACTGACGTAACTCAAGTCGTTACTTGCTCTGGTAAGCGAAATAAAAGAGCATGCACCTATCTATCTGCTCTGAACTTAGCAAGCCAAAATAAGTAAAGTGGCATTCACACTTGCCACGTGATCGTTGCCACGGTTTGACCCAATCAGAGCGGTCACAGGCTGGGCATGAACCTCTGATCATGCCCTGCCAGCAACGTCTACTAGTACTACTACGGTACTACCATGCACCGCGCTGTACACCCCATCACGTGATCATTCATGCCCTCCTACCATGTGTGAATATACTCATTCACACATGGTAGGGCATGAATTAATGAATTCACACATGGGTATATTCACACATGGGTATATTCACACATGGCTAGTATGGGTATATTCGACATACTAGTACATGCCGTGCCATTCAGGCCTTTGAGTTTGACCAATCAGCACGTCCTGAGAGTGTGTGGAGGTGAAACTGAGCACGACGGGATGAAGGTATAAAAGGAAGGTACTCATAGGGGTGGTGGTCGGGGACGTGGAGGACTCAGCTTCTGAGCTTCTAGGGGTGGTGGTCGGGGACGTGGAGGACTCAGCTTCTGAGCTTCTAGGGGTGGTGGTCGGGGACGTGGAGGACTCAGCTTCTGAGCTTCTAGGGGTGGTGGTCGGGGACGTGGAGGACTCAGCTTCTGAGCTTCTAGGGGTGGTGGTCGGGGACGTGGAGGACTCAGCTTCTGAGCTTCTAGGGGTGGTGGTCGGGGACGTGGAGGACTCAGCTTCTGAGCTTCTAGGGGTGGTGGTCGGGGACGTGGATTTCCCAGCTTGTGAGCTTCAGCTCCCTACTCTCTCTCGTCAACGGTCGAGGGCTGCTCGAGGGCCTGAATCAACAAAGCCGAAGGTATAAAGAAGGTATAAAAGGAAGGTACTCATAGGGGTGGTGGTCGGGGACGTGGAGGACTCAGCTTCTGAGCTTCTAGGGGTGGTGGTCGGGGACGTGGAGGACTCAGCTTCTGAGCTTCTAGGGGTGGTGGTCGGGGACGTGGAGGACTCAGCTTCTGAGCTTCTAGGGGTGGTGGTCGGGGACGTGGAGGACTCAGCTTCTGAGCTTCTAGGGGTGGTGGTCGGGGACGTGGATTTCCCAGCTTGTGAGCTTCAGCTCCCTACTCTCTCTCGTCAACGGTCGAGGGCTGCTCGAGGGCCTGAATCAACAAAGCCAGCTCCCTACTCTCTCTCGTCAACGGTCGAGGGCTGCTCGAGGGCCTGAATCAACAAAGCCGAAGGTATAAAGAAGGTATAAAAGGAAGGTACTCATAGGGGTGGTGGTCGGGGACGTGGAGGACTCAGCTTCTGAGCTTCTAGGGGTGGTGGTCGGGGACGTGGAGGACTCAGCTTCTGAGCTTCTAGGGGTGGTGGTCGGGGACGTGGAGGACTCAGCTTCTGAGCTTCTAGGGGTGGTGGTCGGGGACGTGGAGGACTCAGCTTCTGAGCTTCTAGGGGTGGTGGTCGGGGACGTGGATTTCCCAGCTTGTGAGCTTCAGCTCCCTACTCTCTCTCGTCAACGGTCGAGGGCTGCTCGAGGGCCTGAATCAACAAAGCCGGAGAGAGTACGGACCTGAAACTTCAACTTCCTTGAGATGACCTGAATCAACAAAAGATGAAACTTCACCTTCCTTGACATGACCTGAATCAACAAAAGATGAAACTTCACCTTGGTCGACATGAAACTTCAGAACTGAGAGCCGAGAGCGCACGGAGCTGGAACTTCAGGACCTGAAACTTTGTGAGCTGAAACTAACGTTACTTCAGAACGAAACTTCAGAACGAAATTTCAGCCGTACCGTGCGCGCGGTCGAGGGCTTGCCCGAGAGCGCACGGAGCCTACTTCAGAACGAAACTTCAGCCGTGCGCTCGACGGCTTGCCCGAGAGCGCACGGACGTGGAACTTCAGCTTGTAAGTTTCTGCCATTGTTGTGCAACGAATGCCATAATAAAGGACTTGAGAACTTGGGAAGGCAGGCACTCGGTGTTTCTAGTTGATGTATTTCAAGTTCGATTTATGTAGATTAGTGCAGTACAGTGGCTTTGTTTGCGCTGCTAGCATGCTGCGGGTGCGCTTGCACGTGCACGTTCTGCTGAGGAGAGCGTTGTGGCTTTCGCTTGTGCTGTCCTGCGTGGGTGGCAGTGTGAAATACAATCAGACATGGATGTCAGGGCAGGTATCGTTGATTCCGGCCCTCGAGCGGCCCGCGGCCTTCGGCCTTGGGCCGCTCTCGGGCCTGAATCAACGATACTGCCCTGACATCCATGTCTGATTCTATACTTCACAACGAAACTTCAGCTTGTTAGTTTCAGCTCCGTACGCTCTCGGGCAAGCCCTCGAGCGTACGGCAAGCCCTCGAGCGTACGGAGCTGAAACTAACAAGCTGAAGTTTCGTTGTGAAGTAACCGTTAGTTTCATCTCGAGCAAGGTGAAAAGTTTCAGCTCCGTACGCTCTCGGGCAAGCCCTCGAGCGTACGGAGCTGAAACTAACAAGCTGAAGTTTCGTTGTGAAGTAACCGTTAGTTTCATCTCGAGCAAGGTGAAAAGTTTCAGCTCCGCACGCTCTCGGGCAAGCCCTCGAGCGTACGGAGCTGAAACTAACAAGCTGAAGTTTCGTTGTGAAGTAACCGTTAGTTTCATCTCGAGCAAGGTGAAAAGTTTCAGCTCCGCACGCTCTCGGGCAAGCCCTCGAGCGTACGGAGCTGAAACTAACAAGCTGAAGTTTCGTTGTGAAGTAACCGTTAGTTTCATCTCGAGCAAGGTGAAAAGTTTCAGCTCCGCACGCTCTCGGGCAAGCCCTCGAGCGTACGGAGCTGAAACTAACAAGCTGAAGTTTCGTTGTGAAGTAACCGTTAGTTTCATCTCGAGCAAGGTGAAAAGTTTCAGCTCCGTACGCTCTCGGGCAAGCCCTCGAGCGTACGGAGCTGAAACTAACAAGCTGAAGTTTACGCTCAGCTTGTTAGTTTCAGCTCCGTACGCTCGAGGGCTTGCCCGAGAGCGTGCGGAGCTGAAACTTTTCACCTTGCTCGAGATGAAACTAACGGTTACTTCACAACGAAACTTCAGCTTGTTAGTTTCAGCTCCGTACGCTCTCGGGCAAGCCCTCGAGCGTACGGCAAGCCCTCGAGCGTACGGAGCTGAAACTAACAAGCTGAAGTTTCGTTGTGAAGTAACCGTTAGTTTCATCTCGAGCAAGGTGAAAAGTTTCAGCTCCGCACGCTCTCGGGCAAGCCCTCGAGCGTACGGAGCTGAAACTAACAAGCTGAAGTTTCGTTGTGAAGTAACCGTTAGTTTCATCTCGAGCAAGGTGAAAAGTTTCAGCTCCGCACGCTCTCGGGCAAGCCCTCGAGCGTACGGAGCTGAAACTAACAAGCTGAAGTTTCGTTGTGAAGTAACCGTTAGTTTCATCTCGAGCAAGGTGAAAAGTTTCAGCTCCGCACGCTCTCGGGCAAGCCCTCGAGCGTACGGAGCTGAAACTAACAAGCTGAAGTTTCGTTGTGAAGTAACCGTTAGTTTCATCTCGAGCAAGGTGAAAAGTTTCAGCTCCGCACGCTCTCGGGCAAGCCCTCGAGCGTACGGAGCTGAAACTAACAAGCTGAATCCTCCACGTCCCCGACCACCACCCCTAGAGGAGCCTCGCTTTTATACCTTCATGCCCCCGTGCTCATTTTCAGCTCCGGACGTTATCAGGACGTGCTGATCGGTGATTGGTGTTTCTTCATGCCCCCGTGCTCATTTTAAGCTCCGGACGTTATCAGGACGTGCTGATCGGTGATTGGTGTTTGCTTGTTGATGTATGCGGTATGTTTGAAACACAATCAAGCATGGTAGGAAGGTCTTGATGGAAAATGCGTACCCTCGCGCGTAGCCCTCGGGCAAGCCCTCGGGCATACGCACTCGGGCACTCCATGCCCTTGTGTGTACGCTCTCGGGCAAGCCCTCGAGCGTACACACGCGGGCATGAATTTTCCACCAAGCCCTTCCTTCCATGCTTGATTCTATACATCAACTTATAATCACACCTCAGTGAGTGTCCCATATTTTCATAAACATTCATCGTTCCGTCACTTCTCAAGCTTGGGTACCGACCGTCGATGCATCATGGCTTCCATGCTACATGCAGTGGACGCGCCTCGCACAGCCCCTGGCCTGTACCATGTGTACTGGGCCCTGTACCGAGTACGATTCCGCTCCTTCTTCGCTATCACACCCTGATGGCCTGAAACAACCCGCCCGGAGACCTCCTCGAACACGAACACCAAACCTCCAAACCTTCATTGTGTACAGTATTAGTATTACAATGTAGTTGGTCATGTGCAAATGTAGATGGGTACACCGGTACCATTCACTCAAGTAGCATACACCTTCCGAGGTCAATCAAAACCAGGGAGTTGTATACGACTCCTTGATCAAAACTGAAAGGATGTACCGATACATGTAGCAGCTACACCACGTCAGGGTCACACCTCCCGGGATCCCTGGAAGCAAAGCTGATCGCTTTCTGTCAGTGTCTCCGTCAGCCACACGTACACGTCTAGACAGTGTCCTGTCAAGTGTCATGTTGACTGTTAATGTTGTAGACGTTCAGTGTTCACGGTCGCTGGGATGTGCCTAGCACCTCCTGGTTCAGTGCATGCTGGGAGTAGTACAATCCCTGGTTCAGTTATGCGTTGCTTATGGCGATAGTACTGGATCTTATCATCTAGTGCAGTGACTCAGTGAGCCAACCTGTAGTGTAGCCCAAACCGTATAAATAATACAGTATAGCGAAAATACCACAAACCATTCTTGTGGTGTTGAGCACTCTAGGTAATCTGGGAACTCCGTGTATAGCAAAAATACATCCATGAAGCTACTGCTAGCTATCGTCTTGAACTTCGTCTTCAGCTTCAAATCCCAACAACAGCATTGGACTAAATGGTGTACTTGCTCAGGACAAACCAATGCTAGCAATTACAAGTAGCATCGGTTTGTCCCGAGGATGCACATATCAGTCATCACGCTTTGTATCCTGCTAGACCTACATGTACATGTATCGTATCGCTACTGTACTGTAGTCTACTACAAAACTAATACAAGACAAGTGAGACTTTAGGGGCCGTCCGTAATTATCGAACGTTTTTCACCAAACGAATTATTTTAGTTTAGACCCAACCCCTCCCTCCCTCCCCCTCATGCTCAGAACGTAAACAAAGTTTGACATATGCATGCATAATACAACAAAAGTTGCAAGTGTGTAACTGCTCCTATGGGCATGCACATGTATCAATGTTTTCTGAAACGAAATAATAATTGGTCAACCCCCGGCCCCTCCCACCCCATAACGAAATTATTTTGTTTTGTGAAAAAAGTTCGATTTTTATGGACGACCCCTTACAAGTAAGACTTTACAAGTAAGACTTTACAAGTAAGACTTTACAAGTAAGACTAAGTCTTAGTATTACCATGATTACAGTACTACTACTAGTGCCGGTATCGTTTTTGGTTCTGACTCTGCGCTGAACTCGTGGGTGATGCCGTGTGCCAGTGAAAGCTCGTGTACGCGTAGTGTCATCGTGTCGTGTTGTGTCGGCGACTCGCGGCGTGAATGTGTGTCCACTGCGAAACCGTGAGCATCACACCTATACCACCATCACTGCCTACCACCATCACTGCATCAGTACAGCGCTAGCGGCAGTCGACGTAGATCTACGTCAGTAGTGTAGATTTACATGGTCATGTATCCTACCCTACTTTGTAGGCCCTGGCTTGGGCACTGCCGGTACCTGTACTGTAGGCCCTACCCGCAACCCTACATCATGACTGTATGTACTGAGGATTCACTCCTGTAAGTTAGTGTAACACCTAAAATGCGGGGGCAAAGGTTTTATTTCATGCAAAAAGCGAGTCTTCAGCATCCCATGTAATGCCCACGATACTAGTGCAGTAGTGGTATGAAGACCTGAAGTGCTTCCAAAACACAGAACGACACAGCACGGCGTGTGACTGTGACCCCATATAGGCCATAAATTATAATGCGAGTCTACATTGTAGTGTCAACTGAGAACTCACTGGATCACGGTGCATGCTAGCGGAAAAGATGAAAAGAAGGCGTACAAAATAGTAGTATTAGGTGGCAGAACCATTCTCGTTCCTTGTCGTGGAACACCGTACCGGCTAGCGTGTCTTCACCAGAGGTCCATTTAGGAAATTTTGTTTCTATGTTGTGTAGTGTGGCGAGCGTGACAGTGGTGGCTTGTTCTCATCGTAACGGGCGTCAAGACACGAACAACTAGCCGGTTGATCGCCTCCTGTTTCGCTCAAGCAGTGGACACGACTGCATCTCAATCGTGTAGGGCAGAATCAGTGTGCTGTGTTTGTGCAACTGTACCGGTGTGGTGTTTTGTGTTGCAATTCTGCTTTGCGCTACGCCCAGGCATGGGCCAAGAGCAGCCCTATCTGCCAGCAGTGATCTAACAAACCTATAGCATCGCTTTGCTGCAGTTAGGCCAGCGGCGGTGTGCAGTGCTTCTGCTGCTACAGCGGCGCTGGTGTCGTTGAAGCGCGACACGGCCGACACAAACAACCGTACATTCAGGCACACTACACAGCAGAAAAAGGCCCGGCAGCGCTAGCGTCGGTCGGCACCATCGCAAACACAATAGGTCCCTCATCATCAGCAGCAGCGGCACCGCTCAGCTGGTCCCGGCACACATAGGCCGAACGCAGCAGTACGGTCGCGCATGGCCTCTGCCTCGCCAGGACGGAGGGATAAGGAAGGATGTCTGCCAGTGCGCGTCGCCGTGGTAGGGTTATCTGGCGCGGGAAATGCCGAGTGCGGTGTAGGAAAGTCATGCCTCTGCAATCGTTTCGTGCGATCTGCCGAGGATGAGTACGAGGAGAAGCACTTCTCGGCCATTGCATCTACCGATTTCTACGGTTCAGTCATCAACGGACAGCATTTCTTGTACTGGGGTAAGGCTAGAAAGTACCCCCATAGTCGACCGTCGCCAGAGCTGTCCGCACCACACAAGAAGAGCTACGAATTCCACGTGGTGGAGCACACGGAGTTCGTTGACGACTCCACATTCAAAACGCTAAGTGGTTCATCAGAGTCAGGAATTGCAGCCTACCTGCGGCGCGTTGGGAAGCTGAAATTGACCTCATCTGGCAAATTATCCTATATCAATCGTGACCAGCTAGCCGATATTGCAATCGGATCATCATCAAGCTACGAAGTGGAGACTTTCCCGTCACCGTTTGAGGTCGACGCTTTCCTAGTGGCTGTTGATGTGAGTCGAATATTGCCAACTCAGGCCAAGTGGCTGGAGAAACTCCTGCAAGCGCTGGGTAAGCTGAAGCGGCCGTTCGTGATTGCTGCATGCAAGTTCGACAAGGTGCTGCCAGCGTGCATGGAAGAGCTGGGCGGTCTGGTGAAGCGCCACGCCAAGGGCACACCCATAGTGGAGACGTCGGCCAGGCAGGCGGTGAATGTGGACGCGGCCTTTATGGCGCTGGCATCCATGATGCGACGCAGTGGCCGCCACATTGGAATTGGAAAGTCGCCGGACGGCTACGAGGAGGCGCTCCACGAGGTGGAGGAGGAGCGCGGCAAACTCATGACGCGATTTCGCAGCCTCCTGGAGCAGGAGGTGCACGACTTTTGCGTGACGTGGCCGCAAGTCGAGGTACTGCTAACTGGCCGTGAGGAACTGCAGCAGTTGATCTACACCGCTGGTCGCGACGCCGTGCGTCACATCGTCATAGCACACGTCAAGCTACTGCGAGAATCGCGGCGCAACGAGCAGCTGCGGACCTACAAGACGGCGCTGAAGTGGGCCTTTGCCACACTACTGCCCGGCGTGCACATGAACTCGCAGTTTGAAAACGCCATGGAAACCGTACGGTCCCACTCGGCCGTCAGCGATTACCTGGTAGAAGTCGGCGACGAGCCGTGGGACGGCAAGGAACTTCTGAGTAACCCGCCGGAGCACCACCGTGTACCCATGGACGTTCTGCGGACGCCGGAAGCGCGGCAGGTGTTCGAGGAGCACATCCAGAGCGTGGAGATAGCGCGGCAGAATGCCATGCAGGCAAACATGCTCATGGACATGATGGAGGAGAGCAAGGCTGAACTGCTGCCAGGTGAGATATGCTGGCAGTGCACAGTGCACAAACGTGTGTTGTTGTGATCCGGTTGTGATGACCTCCCCCCCAGACGGCGCCCGTGTGTGTGTGTTTCTGTGTGTGTATGTGTGTATGTGTTTTTTTCTGTGTGTGTGTGTGTGTGTGAGAGAGAGAGAGAGAGAGAGAGAGAGAGTGTGTGTGTGTGTGTATGTGTGTGTGTGTGTGTGTGTGTGTGTGTGTGTGTGTGTGTGTGTGTGTGTGTGCGTGCGTGCGCGCACACGTGTGAACAGAGGGGAGGGGGAGAGAAAGGAAGGAGAGAGAGAGAGAGAGAACAGCAGGAGCGGCAGCAATGGGTGCGCTGTGCCAGCATTACACATTGCACAAAGGCACACTTCAGGAAGTCAGTGTAACGCCAGGAGACACTTGCTACTGTGACCAATCCAACAGGCCAAGAGTACATAGAACGAGCTGCTGCACACATGAGAGGAAGTGGTAGTTCACGGCTTCCTTCCTGGGGTATTCTATGCGGGCGCATACAGTGTACACACAGACTGATTACTTACCGCATCCGTATAGGACAGCCGCTGGCTGGCCAGTGGGCATGGTGTGGAGGACGCTACCAGCACAGCATACCAAGGTGATCAGCTGACGAGCGCATTCCTGTAGTCGTGACGACGACACCCGCTGCAGTGTAGTACACTCCTTGTTTGGGCAGGTCGTTCTTTGTTTAGCCGGGGGCAGGCTAGTAACTCCTGCCCCGTGGCAATAACACCGCCCCGCCCCCTGTGTGTGCTCTGTGTATGTACCTGTAGTGCCGCGTTTGATTGGCATGTCTTGTCGTGGCGGAATCCTGCACAGGCATGCCCGCCGTGATGTGGAAGACACGGCTGTCTAACAGACTAATTCTCGCTGTACCTAAAAGTTTGGCAGTTTGGGCAGAGAATTGTTTTGAAGCAGGCGTCTAAATTTAGGTCACGCCTAAAAAGGCATTTTCGTACGTGCTGAACTTAAAGGTAGACGTCGGCCGCCTGATTCTAGGTTGCACCCGAAGCCGTCTGGTGGCATGCATCTAAATTTGGGTCAAACCTAGACGATTTGTTTTTAATTCTTGTTGTTACATGGTCACACGTCACGTACGTTTGCGCTGGGAACATGGCTGGGCGTTGAGTACTGAATGACTGCAATGGTAACCTGTTCTTCTGTTTTGTATACGTGTTCGTGCACATACAATAATTCTAAGTGTACACACATAATTATAACGTTATGTGTGTGTGTGTGCGTGTGTGTGTACGTGTGTGTGTACGTGTGTGTGTGTGTGTGTGTGTGTGTGTTTGTTAACGTGTATGGTTGTACTATTTGGTGTCCATGTTGTACAACATTGCAGTGTTCCCCTTTGTACCTAGTGTTCCTATCATTATGTATCCATTGTGTGGCCATTGTGGATCCATTGTACGTGCATAGTCATTGTGTAATACAAGTGTGTACCTGTATGCTGACACCAGTACATGGGTCGTAACATCATGTGGGTTTATGGCTGTGTATCGGGGGGGGGGGGGGGGGGGGGCAGAAAATAGGTCAGCTGAAAGACTTGATAATGCAATGAATATAACTAGATGCGCACTCATATCACAACCATGGGTTTTTGAAAGACTTGAGTTCGCCATTGTCGGCCGGAGAATTCTTCGGTTATGTTGATTCCCCAGCGTAGCGGTGTGCACCTTAACTGCACAGGTTTGTAGCAACATGACTTCCAGCAACAGATACAACCTATTCTACCAGTATACCCATAGGTAGATGGAGATGGTGATGTTCTTGTGGACAGTGTTCTTGTGGTCAGACAAATTCTCTTCATTGTTTTTTTCCCCTTTTCATTCACTCACTGAGCTGATTAGTATGGTATGTGTATGCGTTGAGTTCAGTTCTTCAGATGTAGTTGTACTTGTATAATGGATTGTGTCTGATATGTGGTGTTTGATTGAGGCTGTCTGACATGCATGTCCTTGTGGCCTGACCTATTACAATTATCTATTGACAGGGTTTCCACATGGCAGGCCGGGGCACGTGAATAATGAGTTCTTGACTGCTCCCACTTGAAGCACACCGGCCACTGCCACTGCTCTTGCAAACACAGTGTGCATCATGACGTAAATGCTCTGGGAACACGTGTATGTCTGTGTACTCATGTGTATGTTCTGTAGCTCACAGATGTGTAGTTGTGCTAGTTGACAAGTAGCCTAGCTAGCAGTGCAAGGTGCTACACTGACCGTACCCTTTGTTCTTATCTGGGTCAGCAAGTGGCTGCTTGAGTGGTCCTTTCTCTGCCCCAACACCATGTGTGGGTACGCGCATGTGTGTGTGGGTACCCTCATGTGCGTGTGTGGGGGTGGGTGGGTGGGTGCTAATGTTGTGCTGGGGCTGTACTGTCAAGCGAAAACTTCATTTTGTCACTGCACCACAGCAGGATGGTCTTTAGGATGTGCATACACTGTGATCTTTATCAGTTCTTTGTCCTGATCGCCGGAGGAGTTCTTCAGGAGTGTGTCCACTGCAAGCAGCTCAGTGACCTCTAGATCTTGTGGAAAGTGGTTTGGAAATGTGATAGGAGCTATTGCTAGTGAAACTTGCTTGGCCTGTTCCTCCACCTGCATCCTGTGCTGAGCTGTACATCCCTGCAATGTGCCATGCACTGCATTATTCCGCAGGGTCATCCTGGTCCAGTGCTTGGTCTCTCCTACGCTCCACTGGCAAGTCGTCCGAGAACCTAAGCATCAAGGACAGCGTCAAGCAGCAGGTAAATACCTGAGGAAAAGCACTATCCATGCACTGCAGTATCCATGCACTGCACTATCCATGCACTGCACTATCCATGCACTGCACTATCCATGCACTGCACTATCCATGCACTGCACTATCCATGCACTGCACTATCCATGCACTGCACTATCCATGCACTGCACTATCCATGCACTGCACTATCCATGCACTGCACTATCCATGCACTGCACTATCCATGCACTGCACTATCCATGCACTGCACTATCCATGCACTGCACTATCCATGCACTGCACTATCCATGCACTGCACTATCCATGCACTGCACTATCCATGCACTGCACTATCCATGCACTGCACTATCCATGCACTGCACTATCCATGCACTGCACTATCCATGCACTGCACTATCCATGCACTGCACTATCCATGCACTGCACTATCCATGCACTGCATTATCCATGCACTGCACTATCCATGCACTGCACTATCCATGCACTGCACTATCCATGCACTGCACTATCCATGCACTGCACTATCCATGCACTGCACTATCCATGCACTGCACTATCCATGCACTGCACTATCCATGCACTGCACTATCCATGCACTGCACTATCCATGCACTGCACTATCCATGCACTGCACTATCCATGCACTGCACTATCCATGCACTGCACTATCCATGCACTGCATTATCCATGCACTGCACTATCCATGCACTGCACTATCCATGCACTGCACTATCCATGCACTGCACTATCCATGCACTGCACTATCCATGCACTGCATTATCCATGCACTGCACTATCCATGCACTGCACTATCCATGCACTGCACAATCCATGCACTGCACAATCCATGCACTGCACTATCCATGCACTGCACAATCCATGCACTGCACTATCCATGCACTGCACTATCCATGCACTGCACTATCCATGCACTGCACTATCCATGCACTGCACTATCCATGCACTGCACTATCCATGCACTGCACTATCCATGCACTGCACTATCCATGCACTGCACTATCCATGCACTGCACTATCCATGCACTGCACTATCCATGCACTGCACTATCCATGCACTGCACTATCCATGCACTGCACTATCCATGCACTGCACTATCCATGCACTGCACTATCCATGCACTGTACTATCCATGCACTGCACTATCCATGCACTGCACTATCCATGCACTGCACTATCCATGCACTGCACTATCCATGCACTGCACTATCCATGCACTGCATTATCCATGCACTGCACTATCCATGCACTGCACAATCCATGCACTGCACTATCCATGCACTGCACAATCCATGCACTGCACTATGATATCCATGCACTGCACTATCCATGCACTGCACTATCCATGCACTGCACTATCCATGCACTGCACTATCCATGCACTGCACTATCCATGCACTGCACTATCCATGTACTGCATTATCCATGCACTGCACTATCCATGCACTGCACTATCCATGCACTGCACAATCCATGCACTGCACTATCCATGCACTGCATAATCCATGCACTGCACTATCCATGCACTGCACTATCCATGCACTGCACTATCCATGCACTGCACTATCCATGCACTGCACTATCCATGCACTGCACTATCCATGCACTGCACTATCCATGCACTGCACTATCCATGCACTGCACTATCCATGCACTGCACTATCCATGCACTGCACTATCCATGCACTGCACTATCCATGCACTGCACTATCCATGCACTGCACTATCCATGCACTGCACTATCCATGCACTGCACTGTACATGACTGTAAATCTTTTATTGGGACAAACTGCATGCTAGTGTTGTAGCTATACTGTTCACACCTGCTCCCAGCCCCGTGCCATCTCCACACTCAAACAATTGGACGACGATAACTACATTTAGAAGACTGTTTATTGGCACGACGACGACGAAACACAACTAAACATGATGAGCTCAAGACGAAGACTGCTTTTCACGCCACAGCGACACGCGCATGCACCAACGCGACGTACATACGACGTACACACGACGTACGCACGACGTACACACGACGTACACACGACGTACACACGACGTACACACAAAACAACGTGCTACAACACTAACAGTGATTTATCTTATATTATAGCTTTAATGATTAGTTTAATCTTTATGTTACTTTCCTCACATGCCTCACGGCACTTGTATGTACATGACTGTACTATTCTTGCTGGGGGCACCTGCAAGAAGGTGCATGGCGATGAGCTAACGTCCGTAGTCTTTTCACCAGTGCTACTGTACTTCCTTCAACAGAACTTTAGCAGGGCTGTAGCAGCCAATCGCCATGGTCAGTTTTCGGACCGACCACTGGTCAATCAAGCAATTTAAATTTTTTTTTGCTTCCCACCTTCCAACCCGGCAAATATTTTCTATCTTGGTCATAAGAAAAAGGAAAAACAAGTTTAGAGCGTTTTCAATGGTATGCCAGTGTCCTGTATTGGCTGGGCCCTCTTTTGCTTAGCTGATTGCTTCTGCAGGGGTATTACAGGGGGGGGGGGGGGGGGGTAATACAACGAGGCTTCACTGTACATGTATGTACCTGTCTGTGTCTCTTTTCCCACTTCACCTGCTGTCAGGTCTTCTCCCAGTTTGATGCCGACCTGCGGCAGCAGTGCTGTGATGAGTTCTATGATGCGCTGCTACTCAACATGGATGTGTTGGAGGGGCCAATCGGTAACAGCGGGGCCACGCCATCCGGTGATCAGCTGAAGAAAATCGAGCACGCCTTGAAGGTACGCGGGATGATACCCACGGAGAATAACTTTACCCATAGAACCCTGTCAGTGTGAATTAAGACTTTGCGCTACCTGTCTGCACAACGTCATATACGGCGGTGACAAAATCTGTGATACTCACTAATGTGCTCTGCAAAGTACATGGTATATACTAATCAGCTAACAAGTGCCATTGGTCAACAATACCTTACTATGCACTCTGCCTGCGAACTGCTACTGCTGCTGCTGCTGCTGCCGCCGCTGCTGGCACTTCCGCTGCTGCTGCTGCTGGCACTTCTGCTGCCGCTGCTGCCCCTGGGATTGTTACAGGGTATGCCTGCCTATGATCGGCTGAGGAGGTGCGTCAACGAGCGCTCGCTTGTGCTGATGAACTTGCTGGCGGAGAGACAGCGGCCGTCGCTGCACGAGGACGTACTGCGGCACATTGCACGGTTGCCCACGTAAGCCAATCCAGTCTCACCACTGAGAAATTAGAGTGGTGCCCATTATCAATGGAAACGGTCATAGGCATCACCATCGATTATCTGCTGCAAATTTTCCATTCCAATCCACTTTGAAGTACCAGGATGTGACTTGATATGTTTAGTAGTGGGCAATAGCAACAGCACCTGTGTAGTCAACATTTTTTCCGGACTCACGGCGTTTTCACTGTCCTCGAACATCAATCATAGTTCACACAGAAGCAAATGAAATGATGGACCCTAGTAGGCTTGTAGTCACCTGTCAGCCTGACTGGCTCTTACCCCAGGCTATAACTACTCATGCCGGGTTTACTTGCACTGAAACAAAACAAAAAATAACAACAACAACACTACATGCAGTGGAAGCCTCAAATGTATTGGCCAATGGCCATCATCGGTGGACATATTGTATGCCTACTTCAAGTCACACACTGCCAGGGCATAAGCCGGATACATTAAAATAACATTTTAATCACATTGGGATTTGTTTTTCGTGTCCAGGGCGGAGAAGCTATTGGAGACGAATTGTGAATGGGAGCTGTGTGCTACTGGCAAGGGGATGTCGGTGATCATGGTGGGTCAGGATGAGGACACGGCGTCAGTCGTCGACGGTATCAAGGTAATCATCCTGTAGGGTGATCTTGTACTGGTTGAATATCAACAGCTTTTGCTAATGGTGGAGGGCGGCATGGGAGGAGACAGGCACATTGCTCACAATAACAAGGCCATCGAGTCAGAGCCGCAGTAACACCTTGTGCCCCTACAACCCTCTACCTGCTACACATACCATATAATTCATATGATACCATTGATTATACGCTGAACTTCTAGTGATTCACACATCAACTCTGACCTGCAGGTAGGGTAGAAGCAGCAAACACATGCTGGTAACAGGCACTACCAATCACGGTCCCCATGAGTTTATGTCCTGCATTGCAGCTTTGGAGCAGTTCAGTCATGCCAGATCAAAGGTGCATTCCATTGCTAGTAGCTCTGTGTGTGTGTGTGTGTGTGTGTGTGTGTGTGTGTGTGTGTGTGTGTGTGTGTGTGTGTGTGTGTGTCTGAGACTCTGTACTGATTAGTCCATTTGTGACATGTTCTTGTGATGCGGCTTCCAGGAAGCTGTCAGATGTGGAAAGTTACCCGCCAATCAGCTTCCCAAGAGAATACTCTGCCTGGATGCAGAGAAAGCTCTTGATTCATTACTTCCAAGCTCGAAGGATGTTGGCAAACCCAATGGTAAGGGTCTTCTTTCCATTGAGGTTTACGTATGAAGATGACAACACACATATGTACTTTTAAAGTTGACTGTTAGCCAAATTACACTCTTTCTCGAAGTTTGCACAGTTGCTAGCCATTCAGCAAAAAATGCTTGTTCACATTTTGTCAAGTTACAATCACTTGGTTGGGTGGCATGTCTCGGAATTGCAGGTTTCAACTTTTTAGAGGGGTGTGGAGTCTTGCACTGACTGCTTCTTTTTGTTGTAGGGTTGAACAGAACTGAACTTGTTGCATTCCTATTTCGTACACAAGGTATGTGGTCAGGTTGAAGCGGTCTAGTTTGCATCCTTTTCTGTGTGTGCGTGTGTACATGTGTATGTGTGTGTGTGTGTGTGTGTGTGTGTGCATGTGTGTGTGTGTGTGCCTGCGCGTGCGTGTCGTTTGTGTGGCATGTGTGTTTTAAAAATGTACAATGTGCTTCCCAGGTCTTTTGGCTGTGGTCAAAGGGCTGGAGTCCCTGGACAAAGTCGAGAGTTGCCTGGAGCATCTGCTGTTACCGTCGGACGATGCCACATCTCTGAGCAGCGGATGCAGTGACGGCGAGTACCGCGGATTACCACTGGTCATCGTGCAGATCCGCGAGGCAGACATGTCCAACGAGGACAGGAAGACGATGAAGAAGCGAGTCACAACCTTGGCTGGCAGGTACTGATATGCGTGTTCTAACCAACGAAGGCAGAGCAAGGTTTTTCTTGCAACTCGAGGATAATTAAGCTGTACGATTCCCAGACAACATGATTCCAATGTGTGTCTGATACCAGGAAGACTTTCTCTGCTAGTCATCTGTATAATGTGCCTTACTGATGTGTGTGTGTGTGTGTGTGTTTGTGTGTGTGTTTGTGTGTGTGTGTGTGTGTGTGTGTGTGTGTGTGTGTGTGTGTATGTGTACGTGTGCACGCGTACATGTGCATGCTTGTTTGCATGCGGTGCAATGTGTACGTGCAAAGGCTTCACTGCCCAGTGGTGAAGGTAGTCTGTCCAGCTTCAGACACAGCGTTCATAAGCTACGCCGCTAGTGCCATTGTTCTGCTGCGCTCCGTAGTCGATCGCCACTACACAGCTCTGGTTGATGATGAAAATGTCCAGCAAGACATTCGGTAAGGGTTGCCAGTGCAGCTTGTAACATAATATCAATGGTGGATTTTGGAGTATGAGGGGTGGGGGGAGGTGGGTTGGCGGATCTTTGCCTAAACAGGATTGGAAAGGGTGCCTCGACACCTGAACTGTCTGTCGCAGACTGTTTATGTCAAGATGTAACATGGTGTTTCATTGGGGATACCATTCTCTCAATGAGAGGGGGGGGGGGGGGGAGTGCTCTGGCCAATCTGTACCTGACAGGGGGGGGGTATATCTTTTTCATGCCTGATCCAGCCCTTTTTAACTGACCAATGTGGATGCATGTGTGTGTACATTTGTGTATGTGTGTTTGTGCATGTGTGTGTGTGTGTGTGTGTGTGTGTGTGTGTGTGTCTGTGTCTGTCTGTCTGTCTGTCTGTCCGTTCTTTGATTATATCTACAGGATTGCTCTATGTACACTGGCTGATGATAAGATGCACGTCGCGCAGCTGCTCTCTCCATTTCTCTCCGCACAGTTCTGCTGGAAGGCACCAGCCAGCTCAGCTCGAAAGGATTCCTTTCGCTGTCTTCTGTGCCTTGAGAATCGCGCCCGGGTGCTGGAGATCAGTCTGTACTCGACAATGAGTGAGTGACAATGGATTTGATATGTTCACTGTGTAACCCCGGCAGCGTTACTCTCCGGGCACTTGAGGCTGTACCCTTAACTTCTGCCAAAGTTCTCCTTCACTTCTACCCCTTATGCGGGGGGGGGGGGGGGGGGGGGATTTCTTCTCCCGGTGCTGTATCGAAGCTCGAATCCGGAGCCAATCACTCTGCATTTGTATGGCAATGCAGATGCTGTGTTCGCACCATAGTAATCGCCGCTAATCGGTCATCAGTGCTGCCAAAAGGTGAACGGTTGTGAACTCTGGTGCGGAAGTGTGCAAGTGCACTGTGCGATGGATCAGTGGTTTTACATAGCTGTGTGTTGCAATGGTGGCCAGTGTTGTGCCGTGTTGTTCTGCTCTTGTGTGGCAGATCCCAACATCGTTCTGCAGACTGCACATCATGGCTACATAGTGTGTCACTCGCCGGTGCGGCCGGCCTCTGCACACCTGGCATTGTAAGTACACTGTGTACTGTATTGCGTGTACACTGCACACGTAATGCCAGTCCCAAAGGGACTTTCCCTTGCTCAAGACAGCACTTCAAATCACCTTTATGTAAAATTGATTTATGCAAATCGGCCCTCAACCTCCTGCTCGTTGCCTTTTTTCGGCGGTAAACCGGAGGGATAGCCACAGCCATTGCTAAGCGGTGTGGTGGGTGGGACTGTTATATCTCCGCTCTCCGCTCCCCATACAAACTGTACAGTTGTGGTCATGGGATTGAGCCAGTCATGTGCCGAGACTGTGAATCATTTGAGTCATTTTGAGTCATGCAAGTCATGTGAGTCGTTTGAGTCCTGCGAGTCAGTCTGCACCAGACTGGTGCTGCACAACCCTAGCACTACAAACACTCGGCTGTGCACTGGTGCAGGGTTTAGACTGCTGTGAGGATGTATGGATGACCTAGTAGTCTCTTCCACTAGGCTTGACTCACTCAAGGCGTGTTTGAAGTACCCTGATATTGGCACATGTAGCCTACATTTTGCTCAGAGATTTTCTTTGTTATTTATTTTATTTATTTATTTATTTTTTTACGAGCATTCCTATCCCTATAGGGTTTGAGTTCACAAGCATTCCTGTTTGCGACTGCAGTGGTCTGGATGACTTTAAAAAAAATGTTTGACTGCATGCTGTGTAATGCTGTGTAATGCTGTGTGATGCTGTGTAATGCTGTGTGATGCTGTGTAATGCTGTGTAATGCTGTGTGATGCTGTGTGATGCTGTGCAACAGGCGTATGCTGGCAAATCTTCCCACTGTCGTGCCACGCGTTGTGCTGGTGGGAACGCACGGCTCCGATCTGCCCGACAAAGCTGAGCTGGAGCTGCTGGACCACACGGATCGCGTAGCAATGAGCGTCGGCGCGCTCACCATCCTCGGCACTCCGGATTATTCGAAAAATGGTGAGGTGCCGTAGAGTGCAACGTTTGAGTACATATGCTTGGAGTCTTCTTATCTTGTCTATCAGCATGGTAAAGATTACGCTGTATATTTGTCGGGATTTACAACTTAGAACGTTCCAAGTTGGAAGGCTGTTGGAGTGCGTACCCAAGATGTGCTAGAGCTGTTAGCCAGCTAGTTGTAGAACGTCAGTACCGTCGTTCAGTGTTGTGCAATGTTATCGCATGAGCTGATTGTTTGACTGGTGGTGTTAGTGGACATTATAGCGTAACTTGTAGTTTCTTGGTCCTTTTTCTTTACTATAAATTTATCCTTGGCTCTTTCTTGTTTCTCTGCAACAATGAATTTCACACTAGATTTTTTCCAGTCGAGACACCGGCAGGGTGCTATATGTCTCACACCGAAATTTGAAAAAGATCCGACTTGGACAATGGAGAGCCAAAATACTGAAATGTCCCCATCTACTCCCATACAAAGGAACGCTGCTCCGATCAACTTCGGACCTTCACCATTGGAATCAGTGCATTTTTCGCTACAGTTTGTGCATTTATTTTTATTTTTGGGTGAACTTCCCCTTTAAGCAATTTGATTTGCAACAGCGAAGAGACTGACTGCCCGGTTCTATTTCTGTGTGTGCAGACGCCCCGTTTCGATACTTCCTGCAGTGCGTGTGGGAGAAGCGAGAGGACGTTCCCGAGCCAGCAGCGCCTCTGCCCAAGGGCCGCAACTCGGCGTTCATTCTTGTCGAAATGCAGAATGGTGACAACAAGATTCACACGCCTGACTTGAATGACATCAGACATCGCCGCTCCAGACCCGAAGCTTACAGTCTGGTGGGAGCACCGGACTTGAGAGCGAAGTCCCAGGAAAACCTGCTGGAAGCTGTACACAGTTCTTCAGGCGATAGGTTGCCACTTCGGAGGTCGGTGACACCGGAGACGCTACGCAGGGGCGCATCACCCTCACTGGCCGCGGCTCGTAAGAACACCTCGCAGATCTTCACCATGTCTGGCCGTTCGCACATCTATGATAATGTCCAGCTTGCGACCGGTGCATCTCGCGACCAGGGTGCCACGGGTGGCATGGTGAAGTCCACGAGCGAAGACAGCCGCTTGCGCATTCCAACGCGTACATTTGCCAGCGCTCTGCCATCGTCCTGCACAACCGCCTCCAACACGACACCAGAGGACAACAGCCGGCAGCCGATTGCTCGTCGAATTCTGCGCTCAGTATCGCCGCGTCGTCTCTCCGTACCCATTGCCTCGCTAAGTAGTCCCAAACAGGCCAGCGAATCGCAGCAAGATCAGTCGGACTCGCTGCCGTCACCGACCGAGTCATCAAAGTACTTTCGGCATCCGCCTCGGCGCTGGACGGGTGATAGCAAGAGACCTCCTGTGGTGATGCCCAAGCCAAAACGCCGTATTGAGTCATTGGACAACTCATCTATTGATGTTCCCCATGTTCCAGCTCCAGTCCAATCTTCTACCAAAGCCAGCAACGCTCATGGACTGGCGTTCGCTAATAATCACTTCAAGAGAGACGAGTTACCACCTGCTCCGCCGTTGACACGCTCGACGTCGGGTGGTCCGGCTACTAGTAGTAAATGGTACTCGCCTGCTCCGCTGCTTGATGAAAGAAAAACGGCCGAGAGTGCGGGGCAACCAACTACGCCCTCCAAATCCTCAGGCCAAACGTATGATGAAGTCAAGACTCTACTGCCATCGGAAGCAACTCCGTCATCATCATCGTCAACATCTTCAGGCAGCGAAGTGTCGCAGATTAGTGCAAAGTCCCCGGCGAGTCTCATCAGCACTGGCCACCCTACAAATGCGCAGAGTGCTGGCCTGAATTCTTCAAAATCTCCCGAGTATTCAGAAGCAGCAGCTCCTGGGATCGCTTCCAACGTCACTCGATCTTCCAATCGGGAATCTGTGCCACCGCCAACATTTCGTAAGCCCAAATTACTCTCTTCCCCCACAGTGTATGAGATTGTTGATAGTGATGAAGAGGTGAGTGAAAAGCCACTTCCACCTCCACCGCCTCTACCCAAGCCCGCACTGAACGCCGCCTCGCTAAACGCCTCACTGAACCCACCGCAGACACCGCCGCGCGTACAATCACGCGGTGCAACGCCGTTACCGAGCGGCGGTGGCGGGGGTCCGGCATCATCACCGCCACCGCCGCCGCCACCGAAGACAGCGTTACAACAGGCCTGCATGTCAGCGCTGAGCAGTGCTGCTATCCTGTCGACAAGCGACGATGCCCTGGCTGTGACCAACCCACTGAGTACGGAACTGATCAGTACTGACGAGCTACTCAGTCAGCTGAGACCGGACAGTGACACTAGCACATCGAGCAGCGATGAGGCACCACCGCTGCCACCTCGCCGCTACCTCGTGTCAGACTCTGGAGACGAATCGGACGACTTTGACAAGATCGGCAGCTTGGAGCGTGGCTTCCATGGTGCTGGTGAGTGTGGTAGCATTGCGTTGGTTCTGTTTGCGTGGTTCATGTCCTTCTGCTGGTGCTCAAAATTTCCTTGAGTCATTTTGAATACACAGGTCAGTTCTTGCAATACATCCTTGGCTAAATAAGGGGTCGTCCATAATTATCGAACTTTTTTCACAAAACGAAATAATTTCGTTATGGGGTGGGAGGGGGTTGACCAATTTCTTTTCAGAAAACATTGATACATATGCATGCCCATAGGAGCAGTTACACACTTGCAACTTTTGTTGTATTATGCATGCATATGTCAAACTTTTTTTACGTTCTGAGGGGGAGGGAGGGAGGGGTTGGGTCTAAACTAAAATAATTCGTTTGGTGAAAAACGTTCGATAATTACGGACGGCCCCTAACCTTTAAAACATTTCTTCATAATTATCTTTTTGAGAGTCTCAGTCTAGCAGTACTAACCACATAGCATTGGTTAGACGAGAAGAAAGAAATGCCAGTGTATCTGGTGAAGTAAAATGGAAACAAACAAGCACCCCCTCCCCGACCATCCCAATATCTTGTAGAACCTGTGGCCTTCGATTCACAGCCATATCCTACATAAGCATCACATGAGCATCACATAAGCATCACATGAGTGTAATGCACCACAGATTATCAAGGACGATGCTCAGGTGCATAAGCAGCCCCGCAGCCTAGTAGCCAGTAGGGTAATATGGTGCAGGCTACTAAGGCAGCACGCTCTGAGTTCCTCCGCACTGTCTTGGCACAGGCCGTAGAGATGCTGCAAGTTTCACTCGCTAGTGGTAGAAATGGGACTGAAAACCATTCCTCAGTTAGTTGCAGGATATTTGTGAGATCCTCACCCTCCATTGAAACCTGTCCGTGCGAATCCACACTCCCCCTCCCTTCTTCACGTAACAAAATACGCCCATGTATCCAAGGGACGTACCGCACTCATCACCGAAGGTCGTACACACTTTGAAGGGCAATTGGAAATCTCACACAGTAACAGCTGCTAACACAGTAACATACCAAGGTGACAGTTTTAAAAGCAGTGGAATCTGTGGGTTCAGTGAAATATACAACATGAGAATGTGTCACTAGTGAGAAGCTGTCTCGCCTATCACTTGGTTCCAGTATGATGATGATGCGATGAGTGTAACAACTGACTACCAGCATGCTGTGCTCTCACTCACACGTGTCACTGCACTGCTGACCCGCATCCCAACACTGACAATAAGGGTGTTGTTGTAGGTGATAACACTTGCACCGAGGATGTGATCTAGATTAACACATGTAGAACACATACATAGCGGCAGAGCAGTCAATACAGATCCTTGCGGGATCTTTGTGCCAGTTTGGAATAATTATTATCAGCTGACGGGTGCTCCCAGGGCTATGAAAGCCAAGGGAGAGAGGTTCATTCTGCTTTTGAAGAATACAAGAACTATATAGAACAGACTGCTGATGGCAGTGGTGGAGTCACGCATATTCTGGCAATCTTGTCCTGCCCCGCACTGGAGAATGCTTGTCGCTGGTAAATACAGATGGACGACGTGTTTGAAATCAACTGCGGTGATGCTGTGTGGCTGGCAATGGCATGAGCATGTGCTGCTTGTGTTCTCAGCAACTTTGCATACACGTAGACGTAATATTTCTTGTTGCTCACATGTTTTGGTTTTATTTCCTAAGAGATAAAAAATCACTTGTACTAGGCCATCCGTTCTTACTCGCCCGTACACTGATTGTCATTATAACTAAGGTAGGTTGTTTTTGTACTGATCTTCATTGCTCAAATCTGGCATCTTTTTCCCTGCTGTGTGTATGTGTGTTTTCGTGTGTGTGTGTGTGTGTGTGCGCGTGTGTGTGTGTGTGTGTGTGTGTGTGCGTGTGCGTGTGCGTGTGTGTGTGTGTGTGCGTGTGTGTGTGTGTGTGTGTGTGTGTGTGCATGCGCGTGCTCTGGTACAGGCAACGGGAATGAATGGAACAGCATATTGGTAAGCATACAGCGGACAACATAGGCGGGTGTAATCATTTTGTGTAGTACTTTGCCGGCAGTCTGTGCTGGGTGGTGTATAATAGAGTAGAGCAGTGTGTCCCTTGGGGGTTTCTCGTACACCAATACGTGCTTTTTGATAGTTCAGCAGAGTTTGTGCCCTGAAGATTCTAATGGAGCGCATAGTGATCCTCACATCATATGGAAGATTTTCCGTGTTTTTAAGCATCCCAATTTGATGCAGGGGTTTGTGCACAAGAAATAGTTGGGAGATGCGGAATTTAACGTTCCGAGTGTGTAGGTAGCGTGACTACTGAGTTATGTAGCAGTGTATGACGGTGACCTGCATGCATGGCTGTGGGTGCCACGTACCACAGCTACAGGTATGGCGGCATCAAGCTTGTGTATGCTGTGTTGTGCTGACTGTGTTTTGATGTGCAGCGACTCAGCCGCTCTCGCATGTCCATGCACTCGGAGGTAAGTTAGTCAGTGCTGGAAATAACTTAGTTTTCTGCTGTCCGTTACCCCCCCCCCCCCCCCCAGCCTGGTTGGTCTGTCTCAGGGATGTTGCCGTGTTTGGCCGGGGAGTTCATAGCTCATACCCTGTCAGGGTGCCTACCTAGGGAGTGTGGTCATTGTGCTGCGTGTTGATTAGCACATCCCTACTCACAGTTAGGATTTACAGTAAAACCTGTCAAGGAGACCACTCGGATAAGGTGACCGACCACCTGTCCTAGAAGACCACTGACACCAGGACCAAGGGATACTATTTCCAGTCAAATGACCCTTGATAAGGAGACCACCTGGTAACAGAGACCACGTTTTGAAGGTCCCTTGAGCGGTCATCTTAGACAGGTTTCACCGTACTGGTACTGGTTTCACAGCTTAGTAAACCTCTCCGATATTCAACCCCGTAGCTTAGTGTATGCGTGTCTGGCATGTACAGGACTAGAATGATTGTGTGTGACACTGTAAAACAGCCACCATGCCTTTGACGCATGCATTAGTTTCTTGCACGAGTAGGATCAGGATGGCTGTGTGTGACACTGTACAATCACTGTACAACCATGCCTGGGAATCATGTCGATGTGCGACACTGTACAACCATGCCTTGGAACCATACTGTACAACCATGCCTTGGAACCATGCCTTGGAACCATGCCTTGGAATCATGCCTTGGAATCATGCCTTGAAATCATGCCTTGGAATCATGCCTTGAAATCATGCCTTGGAACCATGCCTTGAAATCATACCTTGGAATCATACCTTGGAATCATGCCTTGGAACCATACTGTACAACCATGCCTTGGAATCATGCCTTGAAATCATACCTTGGGGGAATCATGCTCTAGAACAGACATGGAAGAGAACTGTTACCAGGGGGGGCTTGAAAAAAGCAAAAAAAGTAAATTATCGTGTCCGTTCCCGAGGGAACTCCCGGCGGCCGCTAACACCGGGTAAACACTAGCGGCAAATGAAGCGCCTAACGGTGGGGGTGACGGGATAAGTCTCACAACCACTGGCACAAGTGTCGGAAACCCCATTTGCCTCATCCGTGTACCCCTTGTGCCTGGCCTCAAGTTCTTAGTTGACTGTGGGTAGCAGCACGGCTGGAAAACCATGCTCCCAAGCAGGACCTGAACCAGGCACCTCTCGTTTATCAGGGGGCTTTGCAGCCTATAGTTATTTGTATATTGCACGGGTGAGGTGGTGTTGCCTGCACTGACCTCATGCTGTTTAATGTGACTGCAACGCTATTTTCGTCCTTGTCTCTGTAGCTTCTATCGAAGCACGCGAGCAAGGAGCAACGGAAGCAACGGGAGAAGCAGCGGAAGCGGGAAGAAAAGGAGATGCGCGAGCAGGAACGGCGCGAGAAGCATGAACTGCGGCAGCAGAAGAAGAAGCAGGAGAAAGTGGAGCGTGCAAAGAAGAAGGCTGCGCACAAGCAGGCAAAGGCTAAAGGTTTGTTAATTAAAATGAGACCCGGACTCGATAATCCTATTCCTTCACGTTTACGAGGGGTTCACGTCATGCTGTATAGATTTCTAGTATCATTGCTGCATAGCATGCATCACCCTCGTGCAGTTTTCTACCCACTAAAACCTTTTCCAGAGAACCTGAATTTGACCGAAATGGATTTGTCTTTGTGTGTGTGTGTGTGTGTGTGTGTGTGTGTGTGTGTGGTGTGTGTGCCTTGCTTGCTTGTTGACAGCAGGAAATGAATTTCTAAAGCAGTATATGGTTGATGGCGTCGGACCGGGATCATCCTATTTTGGAATCTATCTACATGATTTACCCGTTCGCCAAGACGGCTCGAAGATCCCGCTCTTTGTCGAGCTGTGCGTGGACCATATTGAGCAGCATGGTAAGTGGTATTGTACGTGCCAGTGTTCTTTGATAGTCGTCTGCGTTTTGGCCCTTTCACCTCCATCAAGCTAGTGGCTTTCTGCTGAATTATCTTTTTGTCTATTTTCAGATGACACATGCCAAACAGAGAAGTGACAAATTGCAATCATCCATGATGCATTGTGGACGCAGAAAATCTGTGTGGTTGACTTTGATGTCAGATGTAAAATTGTGAAAAAGAAAGAAAGAAAAAGAAACCATGGTTGTGATTATGATGGTAATACTGGTGTTTCTGCTGCTGCTGTCAATGCTACTGCCATCGGGTCTGCAGTGGAGAAGGGTGTGAGTGTCGTTGCGCTGGTAGACTGGCCAATACCAATATCAGGCATACTGGCCTGCCGGACCCGGTCCGGTTGGTCAGGATATTACTGGACCAACTTGTTTGCCACCAACACGTGTTTTGCTGCTGTAAAGGGTATGACTGTGTACCCGCCATATCATACACAAACTGTAGAAACAGCCATCCGTGTTTTTGTCGGACCAATCAATAATTTCTTCCAGCGGTCGTGGTATAAATGTTCGTACTTGTCATCATTGCCCTGCCTATCCGCACTGCTGGCCTGGGGCAGCTACACGCTGATTTATCTGCACTTTCTTTAATAGCGCTATCATCCTGAGTTTGTCCGTTGTGTGTGTGTGTGTGTGTGTGTGTGTGTGTGTGTGTGTGTGTGTGTGCGTGCGTGCGTGCATGTGTGTGTGTGTGGGGGGGGGGTGCGTGCGTGCGTGTTGGTGGGTGGGTGTTACTGTGTGTGTGTGTGTGTGTGTGTGTGTGTGTGTGTGTGTGTGTGTGTGTGTGTGTGTGTGTGTGTGTGTGTGTGTGTGTGTGTGTGTGTGTGTGTGTGTGTGTGTGTGTGTGTGTGTGTGTGTTACTGTGCGTAGGCATCGAGTCGGGCGGTATCTACAGGGTGTCTGGCAAGAAACCATCGGTGGACAAGTTGCAGGAGGACTTCGCAAAAGGTGTGGTTCTTTCTCAGCATTGTTGTGGTGTCTATAGTCTGCTGATGGCATAGTGCTGGCTTCTGGTGTAGGACTTTGAGTACTAATACTCTTGTGCTTGTGAGGAGCTGGACGAAGTGAGACTCAGTGTAAGGCACCTTTGCCTTGCCGAACAAATACAGATACCCAATCCCTGATGGGTCTCCTGGCACTGGTGATACACTAGGAATTGAGCATGCAACCTCATGTTTGGAGAGATGGCCACCTGAAATGCCAGTTTCATGAGCCCTGTCACTAGGGTGAAGGTTCAGAGAGTAGCAATGTGTTCATACCATTTTGTTTGTGGAAGACAGTACTGTTGAATTCGGGTTTAGTGCCAATCTCAAGGTGCAAGAGTAGTCCTGAAAAAAGCGGCTGAGATATTGCATACCGGATCACCAGACAGCCTAGTTCTCTAGCTCTCTCTCAATCTCTCTCTCTCTCTCTCTCTCTCTCTCTCTCTCTCTTTTGATCTTCCTTTCTCACCTAGATCCTTGATCCTAGAGGGTGATGGTATTCCTGTGGATGTGGATAACTCAGTTTAACTGAGTCTCACGCCAACCGTCATTTTTTTCTGAGAGCATGCCTATGTATGAGTGAATAGTGAGCAGGCCCACCAGTGATAGCTGAGCACAGTTGTATGGATTATTGAGTTAGCCGTACAACATAGAAACAGCCTGCCTTTGGCTTTGTACAGCATCTGCCTGCTTCCCGCCCCCAATTGACATGACAGTTGTGTTGCTGTGTGATCTCTATTTGGGCTTTCAGATCCGCTGAACACTACGATTGATATCGAGGAGATGAACGTGAACGTTGTGGCCAGTGCCATGAAGTCATTCTTCCGTCGCCTCCCGGAGCCTCTCATTCCAACTCCAATCCTGGCCCCGTTAGCCAAGTCGTTGTGTGAGTGTTGCACAGCTTGTGCTTGACATGTGTTCTTCTATGATCTCAATCCTGACCATGCGGCCGTATGTACAGTCGTGGCCAACGAAATCTGAACCGCTAGTCAAAAACAGCGCCATGTTTCCATTTCGATTGTATCATGCATGTTTCAAAAACCCATCCGAGGGCTGCAGGAGGCGCATGAGCCGAGACACTCGGTTGATTTCTTTGACGACGACCATTGAGCTATATTCGTTATCTAGCACAGTAGCCGGTGGAGTTTGGAGAAGGTCTTGGGTACCACACCCCCATGTACAGCAATCTAGTATGAGAGCCCCAAGAAGATCTGTCTGTCCGTTCACCTGTCCCTCTGCCCCTCTTTCTGCCCACCTGTCTGTCAATCCGTCCGTCTATCTGTCCACAAAGTCGCAGTGGTGCCAGACAATATTAAATGCAATCCATGCACCTTGCCTGGTGTTGTGAAAACGTTCATTCTCCCTGGGACCAAGGGTGTTGAGACGGATAGGCTTAGCGCGCGTAGAGTGAATTTGTATTTCTTCATAATGTGTTCCACAGCCACAGCAAATGAGCTAGAAGATCAGCTTCAGGATATGAAGGTTTTGATAAATGCTGGTGTGCCTTCTACGCACTTCACTCTCCTCAAGTACCTCTGCCGCCATCTGAACAGGTATACTGTCACCTCTGTTGTCCATGGTGCTGTGCTCTGCCCTGGGCGTGTGTGTGTGTGTGTGTGTGTGTGTGCGCGCGCGCGCGCGTGTGTGTGTGCGTGTGTGTGTGTGTGTGCGTGCATGTGTGTCTGTCTGTCTGTCTCTACTGCTTGGAAAGCCCTGTCTTAGGCCATCGAGCACTCTTTGGGAAATGCCACTACCTAACTTACTTGTTGTGAATACAGTACGAGTATAGTACATATTGTGCGGCACACACACACACACACACACACACACACACACACACACGCGCACGCACACACACAGACACAGAAACATACACACACACACACACACACGAGATAGCGCAATGATTATGTTGTCCGTAGGACCGAGTGCACTCCTATCCTTTTGACCTTTGACCATTTGACGCCCATCGCTGGAGGTGATGAGAGCGATGCTACAGCAGAAGCCATAGCAACTTTTGCTGGGATTGCACCATTCAACAGCTAGCAGGGCCGAAGGGCTGACCGCCACTATTCAGCCTGGTCTACACCACCCAGCTATCCCACACAGCTACTCGTATCCAGAGTAGACTGCACTGGTATAGCTTGCTACACTTTCAATGGTGACCTCTAGGCAATCAATTCAATCAATGAGCATCTCAATTGCGTGTTGTGCTTGTATCTATTTTGTTTTGGTGATATTCAGGGTGGCAGAGAAGCATGAAATAAATCTGATGCTGGCTAGCAATCTGAGCATAGTCTTCTGGCCAACCCTGATGAGACCGGAGAGCCTAAACATCAATGATTTCACCGTGGCACAGGAGATGCCACTGACACTTCAGAGAGTAATGACGCTGCTAATTGATAAGTATCACATGATATTCGATGACAATGCCGCTCGGGCGTTCCCCTCATCGCCTGCTAAAGCACTTGAAGCAGCGGCTTCACCTGTTCCAAATCCAGCGCAGGCTGCCGACAAAGCCAACGCTGTGGCATTGCACGATGAGACCAGTGAAGGAGAGTCCTCCATCGCTCCGTACACATCCGTCAGCATACATCTGACTCCCATTGCAAGCAAGACATAGCTCTGGGCCAGACCAGGGTACGCAGTCAGTATTCTGAGTGATTGTAGACATATCTGTAACGTTACCAACATCCAAGTGAACATTCCAGGGTTATTGACGTGTTCAGGGAGTCTCATTTGGGCATTTGGGCGCTGACCTCGTCTGGACTGCAACTCCCGTGAGGTCGAAAGCATGTTGCTCGATACTTAGTGTCACGTGTTTGTATGATCATGTCAGCTCCTAAAAGAGGTGTCAATGTTTCCTTTCGTGCTTGGGTAGTCATTGTCCCTACACGTAGATCAATTCCGTTACTGCTTAGGACATCTGACAATGGCTGCGCTACGGCTACGGACAACCAACTGTACACGACAAAAAAAAACCCGAATAACATGGACTATAAACCGCAGGCCTTTTTCCTCCCCTCGCTCTCTCTCTCTCTCTCTCTCTCTCTCTCTCTTTCATACCAAGACATATTTACGTTAATCTCTCATAATCTAATCAACATCTATCTTGCTCCCCCCCCCCCCCCGTTGTGTTGAGTGTGCTTCAAGTACTTAAGTTGAGACCTTATCTGTGTTGTCACAGTGATATAACTATGTTATCTTATCAGTGTTTTGTTGATATAACTATGTTATGTGATGTAAGTTATTTAACGCGCCTTTCTGCATCTGCATTCAGACCAGTGCTGGAAAGGCGGGCACTTGATGGAGTTTTATTCTTTTCGGTTACGTTAATCCGTGCGTGGATATGCTTGTATGCACATCCATCCGCGGCTTGTGTTCGTGTGTGCAAGTGGTGAGTCTTTGTCTGGTGTGTTTCCTGACTTAATGATCAGCTCTCTTCGTATCATGTCCACTGTCGTTGCCATTGGAGATAATCATACACTGTACTGTCCGTGCAGACAATGACTGCAACCCGGCTTCCTGCACAACAGGTGCGCATGATGGAGTGTGTGTATGTGGGGGGATTGTGAAGTTGTGTACGTGCGTGTGTCTGCCTATCGTGGGTTTCACACTCTTTTCATGTAGTTATTTTTGGAAAAAAGTAGCAAGTAGTTTTTGACCATATTACCTTGTATGTTTCCGTAGCATCATTAAATTTTATTTATTCCCGAAGCTTACGTTATGCAAGACATTAAACTTATAAGCTACAGTCCATTTCAAAACTATAGACGCGTACTTAGGCAAAACCGTTATGCCCGCATCTATACCACATAAAATCTGTGATCACTTTGTGCATAAATTTTTCCAAATTGGGCGTCTGTTATCCAATCGTTTAGAAACTATTATGAGTAATTGTGGAGCGGACCTGAGCAATATTCCGAAAACTATTGTCAAAAGTTCCAGCCAAATTTGAAATATTTCAAAACCCTACGCGTCTATAGTTTTGAAATGGACTGTAGTACTATTCTTCACCATCATCATCATCATCATCAATAAGGACTCTGAAATTCATGAACCAGTTTTCGGGCATTCTCTTCAAATGAAATACAAGCAATCAGAACCTGAATAAAACATAGGGATAAGTAGCATCACAAGTTGTAATGGTTACCGCCCCTGTGATGCTACTTATCCCGTTAGGCTATGTTTCATTGGTTCTGGTTGCTTGTATTTCATTTGAAGAAAATCCCCGAAAACTGGTTCATGAATTTCGGAGTCCGTATTGCTGATGGTGATGATAGTGAAGAATAGCTTGAGATTTGTACTTTTTTTCCCTGATAAGCTTCCTGTCTCCAAGAAAGTTAGTTATGTATCTATTTGTGTTTATGAGCTAATGTTTCTTTTACTAGAAACACTAGGGCTAGCCCAGGAGCCCTCGCTATGCTTTGTTTTTACCGAGGTCGTGTGTTATTCGAACTGATAGAAACGTCTTTGCAATACAAAACATGTTCCCAATAATTGTATTGCGAAGACGTTTCTATCAGTTGGAATAACACACATGACAATCTCGGTAAAAAGTTCTAAAACCTAAGCATAGCAAGGGCTCCTGGGCTTTCATTTATTTATTTATCACGTGGCATTAGCCAAAGAAAAGGTGATGTGAGCGATAGCCAGCAATGGCGGTGATGGAGGGCAGAAAAAAATAAAATAATGAACGGGTAACTGAAGTGTAAAAGAAGCGCGGGGAGCTAGGGCAGAGCTGGATATCAACTACGTCGTAGTATGTTGCGTTCTGCAGTTGCCGTATGAATGTCTTGTAAGTGAACTGCCTGAAAAGAGAAAACATGCCAGGCCCCCCAGGACTTTGGAGTGAAAAAACCTGTCAACGCCTTCTAGGCTCAGCCTGGTCCCATAGCTCAGATGCTTAAAGCACTGCTCATCACAAACAACGTCCCGGGTTCATATACCGGTGGGTTTCTCTTTTCAGGCAGTTCACTTCCCCGACTGATCGTTTGAATTCGGAGTTCTCCCAGTCCTTTCAAAAATACAATGGGCCGCCAACAACTTGTCAGTTTGGTGCTGCCTCGTGCACGTCTGACTGTTCAAAATCTAGTTCAGGTGGTGGTCTCTGACGCATAACTTGTGCCCCGCCGTTTTCCTTGTTTCCTTTCAACAATGGACAAACAACACACAAAAACAAACAAACACAAACAACACAACAAGACAAACAAATAACAATATAACCAAGGATTACTTCAGCATGATCCCAGGTTAGCTTCTCTGCGACCAATGTTCCTGGCAGTGTGCAAACACCAGCCAGGAAAAATGTTTCCTCCGATATGACTACAAACCTCCACGCACACCGTTCACCTGCTCAGCTCACATGCCGGAAAGTTAATGGCAGCAGAGAGGCCACTAGGGACCCGCTGAGTTTGGCACGAGGGAAGACTACATTTCCTTGTGCAATACCATGGAGTAAGCATTGTTGGGAGCATTACTAGACAGGTAGGTGCACACGCTACACATGACCAGCATCTTACTTGATGCTGTTCTTCTCCTTTTGTCTGCGATTGCAGAACCACACGCGGACCACATCTCTATCGTAACTCATTGCGTTGGCATACTTGGTGAGTTCATAGGCTGTTGGTTTGGGGTTTCTGCTGAAATACTCCTCGAGCTGAGTCAGATTAGCCCCGGTAATGGACGTACGTTTTCTTCGTTTCTTGGTCACAGCATTACTTGTGGGTGCGGGCTGAGTGTTGTTAATAATGTTCTGAAGCCACTTTTCCATGATGGGATAATTCTTGCGCATGTTGCTGTGGCTCAGCTGCAATGCTTCAAAGCGGCACACTGTGGTCTGAGAGAAACTGCTGCCGTAACGCAAGCCTAACTCTCGCCCCACGTCCTCCTGGGTGAAGCCCAGCTCCACGCGCTTCTTCTTGAATTCTGCAGCGAAGTCGGACATGGTCTTTAAGCCGGGCAGGTCCCCCTCTGCGCTGGCGTCTTCTCTATTCACCATGGGCTCAGTGGCGGAATCTGTGCTGTCTTCTTCACTGATGTTGTTGCGTCCACTCTCCAAACCATCGTTGTGTTTGTCAGATGAGTAGTATTGACCGTCCAAGGTGCAGGCATGCTCAGCCAATGCATCCCCTTTGTATTCAGGATATGCGTGTGCGCCAGTCACAACTACGAGTTCTCCATTGAACACTGCTGCGTCACACTCAGGCTTGACAATCGAGCGCTCCTCGTGCATGTCATGTTGCTGCTCATGCTGCATGGCGCTGTGTCCATGGTATCCAGGGACGTCTTCTCCGCCAGATCCTGCGGCCGCGCGGATCTCTTTTGCTTTGAAAAGGACAGCATGCGCTTCTTTCTGGAGCGTATGACTCGGGTGTTTTCCCAGAACCATTGAGTGATCATGTGCACTGGCCAACACATGATCCGGCACGTGAATAATAACTGTCTCAGCCTTCTGGCCTCTCCGCTTATTTGCTGTGGGAGAGACACTCTCAGTTTGATCATACCACATTTTCAATTTAGGATAAACCTTTCTCATGTGCTTGTACTTCAGCCGCTTGTCCTCGAATCGCTGTAGCGACGATCTGGAAAAGGTCTCGCCAAGAACCTTACCAACCATATGCCCTACTTCATCCTGTGTGTAGCGCAAACGGAGACGTTTCTCCTTGAACTGCTCAGCAAATTCACTAAGACTCTCCTGAGTCAGTGCGTCGTCATCCGCATCCGTACGCCGGCCCGCTGAACGCCCGTCCTTCCTTTCCTCTTGCACGCCGCTCGCAGTGGTCTGCATATTTGCATACGTCCGTCTCCGGCTAGGCAACAAACTGAGACGGACCTTTACTAGTTTAGTCCAGTCGTGTTCTCTACAAAGTTAGAAGACTTCCATAGGCATATACACATCGGTCCCGGTTGACGATTGCTTGCATCAAGGATTCGCGACAGTCAAGTAATTGTTTTTCGCAATCACCAATGACTAATATACTATGTACTGCAGCACAGCTCAGTAATGGTTTTCCTATGTTACGCTCAGTATCCACGCGAGGGTCCCGAAGCCACTATTCGTAGATCGTCGTTCTCGCTCACAGACTCAATAATATGCTTCAATTTTCGGCCAGCCTGGACAATTTTCTCTCATTGCGAAATGGCGAGCCAACAAAACTTGTTGCTGTTCTTCTTGGTGCACGGTTGCAGTCAATCAATAACATTACGTGGAAGGAAAACTGCATGCTGTGCATGCTTGCGTAGATCTACCACATGTACACTACACTACTGACCTGTCTTCAGTCCTGCTCAATGAAATCCAGTCGAGTCACTCAAGTAATGTTTGCGCCTTGCATCATTTCGCGGCCCAGTGTTCGCAGGTCCAGGGCTGCGCAACGCCCGGCGCGTACTTGAGTGACCGGACTGGATTTCATTGAGCAGTACTACATTGTAGTCTGACTGTAGTACTTGTACTTGTACTTGTAGACTCTCCACGCTGGCCTTGCCTATCGTGATGGAGCATTTGCGTGAAGGCGCGCGCGCGTGTATCGATAATAATAGATTAGTACTACAAAGTCCTTGTACTAGTTGTACTGCAAAGTGCAATGTAGTAGACCATGGTACCATGCTGGCTAGACGCATACAGTGCACATGACATAATGTCACCGTACGTCACTACGTGCGCGCGCACTAGACTTCCCATGTTTTGCATTTTGCCTTCGGGGTGAGAGTGAGACAGTGAGTTACTAGCCTCATGCAGTTATGAACTAATTACTTACTTATGAGTTATGGTCTACAAGTACAAGTACAATGGCATTGTTAGATTGACAGCAACCTAAGGCTAAGTACAATGCCAATGCCAATGGTCTACCAAACGACGGCCACGTGACCAAACCGACCATACAAATTACAATGTCATGTAGAGGGGACGGTTTCAAATAGGACACCGGTTGCAAACCGGAACGGACTCAATATTCACTTTCTCTCTTGGTATTTTGATTAGAAAACATATGTCACAGTGAGACTACGATGTGTTATACTCCGAGCCAAAATTTCATGGCTCTGCGATGACCAGAAGCGCCATATCAAGCAGGTGAGTTTTTGACGTGGTGCTTCGCACTGCGACTTGAGTTTTACGACTTTCGAAAAATCAACTTCTTGTCGCAGGTAAACAGCGGCTCGCCTCTCGCCAATAAAGCACCGCATACCAATCAAAACTAATGGAAGCACACACAAGGCTTATTGTTACTCTGTACTGGCCGTCGTGGAGCGATAGCAATTACATGTACCTAATTTCAGACCCAGAGTGAATTTGACGTGCACTCCAAAACGTGTCCGGTTTGGAGCCACCTCTGATTTGTACTTTTTTGAAGCGAAAAATTGGGCAACTTGGAGGCAATGGGTCAACACAAAGGAGTGGCTCAGTTCGATTGACTCTGGCCCCAGAGCAAACTTCAACATGCCAGTTTCCTTCCACGAACATATTTCGAGTGAAAAATCAACGCTGATGATCGGTTTGGGTCTATACAAATTTGGCTGTCAAAACGTCCCGGTATCGAGCCGTCCCCTCTACAGCCAGCCAGTGCAGTGCAACTAAAAATGCAATAAACTTTATACTTGGACAGTTGGAGTACAGTAAGATCGGGCGCCGAAGAACACCTCGCCGAAGAACACCCAGGCTGGAAAACCGGCAAAATTTAAGAACAGTCCAGGCTAGAATTATCAGATTTAAGAACACTTTTAAAATTTTCATACATGTACTTACACGAAGTTGCGAATTTACACGTAGATCTACATTGTACATGTATGGGAGGTGAGTACATGTCATGTACACGTGTAAACAGTAACTGCTACATGTACAGTCATTCCCATTTACGACACCCACTACTAGTTTAGAAGTACTACATTGCACTACATGTACATGTACATGACAAACGTCATGACGTCACTCGACTCGCCGCGTTCGTGTGAATAAGAACGGTCTGGCTAGAATCAAAATTTTAAGAACTTTCCTAGGCTGCGCTCGAGCCCCTGCGTTCTTCGGCGCCCGATCTTACTGTACAGTCTCGACTTGTCGACTTGTACTCGACTTGTCGTGTATTATTACTAGTCCTGTACTGAGATATTCAACGACCAACAATTTTGTACAGTCATGGAGCTCCAACACTTCTCCCAGGCGCAAACCAACAACCCAACAACCTTCCAACTAATTTACTTGGAAGGCCCTGTTTAGGAAAGGTCCAAGAGGGGAAGGAAAGCGCAACGAAGAAGAGCACAAGCTACGTGCCACGGCAACAAAGAATGCCCGCGAGAAGTATTAGTTACTTGATGATGACGACAGCACAGTACTAATAATAGTAGGACAATAATGGTCATACCGGTCTTACTACAGACAACAAACCATTGGATGTGACATTTATTTACTATTTATTTATTACAGCATCTCATAGCACAGTGAGAACACCGGCCAATGCAGAGAGAGAGGGTGTTCCAACCACATGATGGACATGGTGGACTAGTTTATTAAAAGTACGAGCTCGTAAAAGTAGTTCCTTGTACAAGTGCGTACTGGCCTAGTTTAGCCTTTACTGGCTTTACTGGCTGTACTGTCTGTAGCCTCCATTATTTTCAGGAATGACGGACTCAGTGCGAGGCTGCATGGATATGCCCAGGCCATTCCAGTGTACGTAACGTCGTTGTTTGCAGGTTGCATTCCCACTTCGAGAGGCGCTAGCTAGGCGCAAAGTAACACACTTACTACACGTTAGTTTAGCGCCAGGCTGCGAATCGATGATCTCTCAATGTTTTGATTGATTTGATGAGTAAGTTTTACTCCAAGCCGGAGTTGTTTTACAGTCTTATTAGAAGCCCGTAGCCTACATCATTACATGTAGTGAACATGCTGCGCCTGTACGTTGTTCTACAATGTATGTGGGTGCTCAACAGGTTAGTTCCGTGGTCGTCGCTTTTTGCAAGTAATTACTAGTAGTTTGTAGAGCGCGGCGGCGTTCCGTGTGATTGGCGTGCCCAAAAATAACTAGTTTGTGTGTTTCAGTCTCTTCAATGATGCTCGGAAGGCTGCCAGTTATTACGTTAGTTATCATTTTCTGGAGGAGCAAAGCCGGGCAATGACGACGGGACTAAGCCTAAGGGCTTACCGAACGATGTCTGTCCCGGGAAGCAGTTCCGAATTGAACATAGTGCGTGTAAAGCAGCAGTTACTTGAAGTACAAAACAGGACATAATCTCGATTTGGAATGAAAAGACTGTAGTGCTGTAGTCGACTTCGACGATGCCGGGATGGTTGTTGCACGGATTAGCACCGTCAAACTACACGACTGTACAACGGCGTCGGTCGTTCCGACCGTTGAGACTGCCAAAGCTCGATGGCTGCAAGTGCTTTGTTTCTCCAATGACCCAGTCTACGAGATAGCGTATGCCCCGGGGCCCCGATGAAAGATGGCGTTACATGGTACTGTACAATCATGTAGAAGGAAATTCCGATAACCAACAACAACTTGAGCAAGTATGGGTAGTCACCTCCAGGCTCCACTCTCGAAAGTCAAGACGTGACGCAGATCAGTGACACTGGCTAAATGCATGCACCTACATGTGGACGGATCAGGACTCTCGGGCCGAGCGGAAGACCAAGGCAGTATACGAACAAGGTACGAAATTGCAGTATTATGTGATTCTGTATATCAGGTACTGGCATCGCTCTTATTTTGTGCATAAAGGCTTCTCGTTGTGTCAGGACAGCAGGGTGGGAGTAAGTTCACCAATCCCATGTGACAGTAGGAAACAGTACCAAAAAAATCGAAGGGTTCGCGTACGGGGCAGGTCAAGAACAAGGAGTCGTACAACTCCCTGGTCAAGAACCACCTTTCCGCTTCCGTGGGACGCCACCACCCCATGATCAGGCGTCAGATGCGGCTCTAAACAGTACAATGGCATAATGAAAGTTGAGCTCAACTCATCTCAGAGTGCCCTGTCATGATGTCTTTACTAGCATACCATGCACATGCGCTGCTGATCCTGGTGGATCAGAAGTGTTCACAATCTATTCTTTCAGACGCTGTTCAGAGCGTTCCGTCAGTCGCTGCTGCTCCGTATAACGCGTTGAGTCGAGGGTGAAGCACCCGCTATTGTCGTTTCAAAAGTCCAGACCTCCATTTTTTGGAATAATACAAATTTGGTTTGAGCGGTTTGAGAAATTTCTTTGGGAGATTATTCGCAATTCCCCCTATATTTCATAATTATAGAGTTCTAAGAAATTGGAGAGCAAATACCCAAATTCGGAAATTTTATGCACAAAGTGATCACAAATGATATTATGGTATTGATGCTGGCCTAACGTTTTTGAAGCCAGAGGTCTATACTTTTGAACGCACTATAGTAGAGGTGCGGAGGAGCTGGTGTGGTTGGTCAGGCCGTGGCTGGTTCAACTGTTTGCCCACCAACTCATGTTTACTCCTGAGGAGGTGTGCACACCTGCCATATGATACACAAAATACGACGGCCTATGGTATGGCCGGGCCAATCAAAACTGGATCTGACGGTCATGTACTTGTGTAGTAAGTGAAAAAAGCTTGGTTTTTAAACAAACTTGAATTCCAGCAGGCTTCACTTGAAAAACATGCTCACCTTGATCTGATTGTGTGGATGTATAAAGTCCGATATCACCAGCCATTCATATACCTGGCACTTGCCGCAAGCTGATGGTGCTGGTCAGACGGAGAGCTCTTTGCTCTCCGCCAGGTTGTGCTTTGTAGCTTAGCGGAGAAGCTCAGTGTGGACAGACCTATATTTACCATCATATCGCCGGATGTGCCGCTACCACTTGGCACCATTATTCGTCTCTGTGTGGATGTATACGGTTGTGGACATAAGACGAAGTGCTGCGTACTCGAGAACCGGTTGTATTCTTGGAGGGCATGCTGCAATCCATCGAGACCCTTCGTACTTGCTGATCCAAGATGACCGGACCGAGGGGTGGTCCTACTTTCAAGCAAGTACAATTTAAGTCCAGGACGGCAAAGCGTGCACATGCGGGTACTAGCAGTAGTAGCTCTCACCTTGGTAGCATAACTTTGATATAGATACACGTTCCAAGGTCTGAGGCCGGGCTCCACCGATTCAGGAAAATGCATCTGTGAATTGGACCTCAACGTAGGCTTTGGATTGGCTTGTTTTCGAGTGCTAGCCCCGGAGTAAGTCGAGTGCTAGCCCCGGAGTAAGTCGAGTGTTAGCCCCGGAGTAAGTCGAGTGCTAGCCCCGGAGTAAGTCGAGTGCTAGCCCCGGAGTAAGTCGAGTGCTACCCCGGAGTAAGTCGAGTGCTAGCCCCGGAGTAAGTCGAGTGCTAGCCCCGGAGTAAGTCGAGTGTTAGCCCCGGAGTAAGTCGAGTGCTAGCCCCGGAGTAAGTCGAGTGCTAGCCCCGGAGTAAGTCATACATGTGCTAAATGTACATGTGCAGAGCAACGGAACAAAACTCGTTTCATGAAAATGAAAAAAAAAAGAAACACCCATGGAGCCCCACCAGAAGAGCACTGAACCGAATTACCATTTCAGGTAGTTAGCAGTTACACAAGTAAGAGTAGACAATGGACAGTGGTCAGAGCTGTTCTCTCTTGTATTCGGTTCCACGTGAAACTTCAAGGTCGATTTGGCGTGAAGAATTACAACTGTCAGCATACAATATCTCTCTTTTGCGGCTTGGCTGATCAAAGTGTTCGGAGTCGGTGAAATTTGCATTGTATACAATCATGCTACTATGTACCGGCTTAGGACACAGGGAAAGGTTTGATGGCAGTGTCTTCCTATCATGGATTATACGGGTGTATCTTCCTGGTGTAATCAGGAATTGTAGTGGCTGTGGTGAACAATTTCACCTCTGCGCCCTGGGTTCACTCTTGCATCTAAAGGGCTACATGCTTCTACACGAACTCACAATCATCAATGCGGCATTCCCGTAACTACTTTCAAGGTTCTATCTTAGCATCTCTCTCTTTCAGCAAAAGCCAAAAAGCCCCAAAAAAGGATGGCGCATGCGCCTCACAAGCGGAGCTGGGGAAAGCAAATGACGTCGCGTAGAGCCGACGTGAAAAAGGGAAGTAGTAAATCACGAAGCTCGTGTACGCGACAGACTGTCAGTGGCCTGGCACGAGCAAAACTTCTCTAAGCTGGTTGTGTTTCGCAACACAATCGTAAGCCGGCGGTAACGTGGATGTGCGAACTTTGCTTTACCTTACCGATCTCCCAATGATACCACTGGTTTCACGAGATTTCTCAAATTTCTTTTCCAATAACAGTACATGTACACGGTTTCTGGGTATCACGTGATGGCAACATGACTGTATGAGTTACTACAGTGCTGGCAACTGAAATTCGACCCATGAGCCCATGAGCTGGGTCTTTGTGCTCACATCACAAAGACCCAGCACGGGATAGTAAAACTACGAAATAGAGACCGCTAGAATGTGAACGCATCGCTAGGGGGTCGGATTTCAGTTGCCAGCACTGTGCTTTGAAGTACATGTACAGTTGAACTCTGATGAGACGCACTCCAACACAGAACTGGAAAGAGCGTATACTTGTAGTGTCCAAAGTGTTATCGGAACACTTTTCATCACTGGGTAACACGCACACGCGCGCGCACACACACACACACACGCACAAGCACACATGCACACGCACACATGCACACACACACACACACAAGCACACGTACACACAAGCACACACGCACACACACACATACCCCAGACAATGCCCGTGGTAAGCAAGCGTGCATCCTGTTAGAGTGTGGATGGACAGCTCTAGTTGAGCCCCACTGTACAACATTACCAATGATTCAAGAAAGTGTGCTTGAACATTGGCCATGGTAATTTGGGAAAGTAGAGTGCGGAAATGTTTCAAATGGTGAATGTTGTGTCTTCTCATCGTTGTCTTTTCCCTTCATCTAGCCGTCTCGTACAAGCCTCTGGACCTGATGTGCTATTGCCGCTCTCAAGCCATGCCAGGTACGGCAGAGTGTCACCAGACAGTACCCCCAATCGGTGAGTTGTGTGTTGCTTAGTCTCCCCGAGGCCTGTGGAGACCAAAGTACATGCTACTGGAGACAGAAACATTAAGATGGTGAAAACAGTGTTTTTACTCCGAGTTTCACGCACTGAGCGATCATCAGACAACAGTAATGAATAGATCTCTGCTCTGCCTTTCGGTATTGAGCATGCTACTGGAGATACGGTATTGAGCATGCTACTGGAGATACGGTATTGAGCATGCTACTGGAGATATGGTATTGAGCATGCTACTGGAGATATGGTATTGAGCATGCTACTGGAGATATGTTGTTTAATGACAGTCTGGTCAAGCTGCTTAAAGGGGAAGTGCATCGATTTTTCGAGTATAGTCCAGAAGAAAGACAATTTGATATCGGTTCGAATGGCATATCTCTCGTTTCCATACGATAAGCCAAACTTGCCAAATCGCGAATTGTATACTCACGTTGCCATAGCGACCAGCGCAGTGATGACGTACGAAAGGCTTAGCTCCACCACAGAGAAGGTCGATCACTGCAGAATTTGGTCATTTTCAATTGGTTTATTGTATTCACGAAGTGAAAGAGAGGCTGTGTTCAATGCTGTAAGTGCAGTGAACTGTTTGTTAGTAGTCCTCTCGGTTGTGTACTGGGACGTGACACCGACAGGAGAAAGCTGGAGCGCGGAGACACCAGCAGACAAGCGAAAATAGTGACGAACAAAATGCTGAAATCTTGGTTGGGACAAATCAGACGTTCAGCATTTCCCCCAACCAAGGACCATGCCGTTTGCTCTTTCCACTTCCTGAAGATGAATGTGATGCTTCCTGGCGACTCTCCTATCTCTCGTAATATCTTCTGAAGCCAGGTGAGACGACGGGTGGTGGAGATTGACGAATGAAATAATGTCGTAGGTTTGAAAGTTTGCTGAAAATGTCTCAGGAGAGACGGCCAATTCCAAGCATCTTGTCCTGGAGGAAACCATTTCCTAGGCACAGTCAGCCTAGGGAAATGCATGAGAAGGCCGACAAATAGTTCACGGCACTAACAGCATTGAACACAGCACTTCTTTCACATCGTGAATACAATAAGACAATTGAAAATGACCAATTTATGCAGTGATCGACCTTCTCTGTGGAGGAGCTAAGCCTTTCGTACGTCATCACTCCGCTGGTCGCTATGGCAACGTGAGCATACAATTGGCGATTTGGCAAGTTTGGCTTATCGTATGGAAACGAGAGATATGCCATTCGAACCGATATCAAATTGTCTTTCTTCTGGACCCTACTCGAAAAATCGATGCACTTCCCCTTTAATGTTTCTGGTGCCTAAAGACCAACGTACTGGTATGCAAGAACAGAGATCGATACAGTACCTCACTGGGTCCAAGAGTCACGGATGCAAGGTGGGCCATTGTTGGCGGTGGCTATGTGACTGTGTTGGTTGTCATGCAATACTCCAGCCCGGATGGCCATGGAGGCTTTCCACCAAGCGTAGCCATTGTCCAATCCAGCATCAATAATATAGGCTAAACTATGAAGGACCCAGTACTACACAGTTGCCTCTGCTGTGCCATCAGACCAATGCATCCAGGTTTCTGGGCCACCCTCCGGTTTCCTGATCATCATCCGCATTGAGATGAAGCACGATGGCCTCTTCCCTAGAAGGTCAGCAGATCTATGTTTAATCTGAGAAAACTTGCTAGTGGCATGGAGATGTGGAGAGAGATGGAGGATATGTAGGCCACGCACTGAAGGAGTCCGTATTATGCCCTGCACATGGGGTCAGGTTGAATGCTGGGGTTAAGATCATGCCAGGATTTATTATAGTGGAGCTATGCGGGGCCCCGATTGTATATTGATTGTGTTGTTATTTTTCTGTGACATTGCACCAAATATCGGCAAGCCGGTGTTCATTTTTAGCGCAGAGGGAGTTTCAGAGGCCTTCTGTTAGTTAAAGCTTGCTATGTTCTTCCCTTATACCAACGTGTAAATTATGCTGATGTCTTCATTAGCTCAACAGTAACCCTTTTTTCTTTTTTCTTCATTCTCTCTAGCCTTTCTCTCCATATTTCTTCAACAGCAGTCCCCCCCCCCCCCCCCGTCCCTTGTTGTGGTGGAATGGTATATGCGGTTCACGTGAGCGTCTGGCTAAAGCTGCAGGCGATGGCCAATGATGTGTGCGCGTGTGTGTGTATGCGCCGTGTGGGTAATTGTGTGCGTGTTGATTTTCTAAGCACCTGTGTCCTTGTGTGCGACACTTTTGGAAGTGTGCCCACTGGCCAGTAACCCTGACGATAATGTTACACTGCCAGTGAAAATACTGTATATTCAGAGACATTGCATATCTTGCTTATCTGGGGCTGTGCAGGACCGGGCAATGCCCACTACACTGTACTTGGATATTGAGAGTGACACGTAACTCTGAATCGTATTCGTTTTGATGGGGAAGTGCCAGAGATCGGCATACAGCGTCAATATTTCCACTAAAACACATTCAAAGGTGGCCCTGTTGACCTAAGTGACACGTAACTCCGAGGTGCTGATAATAGCGATATGAGAGCACGCAACCAACCCTGGCCGGAAGCTTGTAAAGTTGAGATCTAGAGACTGGGTTTTACCTGACCACATTCACAGTGGTAGTGAAAATAATCACTACCGCAATTTTATGTACCCAATGCTGTAGACAGCGAGCTGTTTCGGCCATATCATATGCCTCATCAGTACAGCTACGAGCTTTAAGTAAGTCGAGTTACCAGCCATGGTGCAAAGGAGGCACCACAGACAACTTTTGCTCTAGCGCCACTCGGAGTGGTCTAACAATGAAAAGAAGAATTGATGTATGCTAATGTATATGTATGGTTGCAGCTCGGTGAGAGTTGCAACTGAAAATTCAGACTGGCTGTGTGTATGCATAAGCAAGGAAGTATGCATGATGCCCTAAGGCTCTGGATGAGATTTGTCATAATCTTACTGTGGCACCTACTTCCTCATACTGAACTCTGATTGACTGTATTTTAGAATTTTTTAAGCTGGCGGAGAGTTCTGAAATGACTGGCCAACCGCCCTCTGCCAATCATAGTTCAGCAAGTGTTTTATTCTTGGCCTGCTAACGTCTGAACTCTTGTTGTTTCCGCATGAGGGAGGAATGTCTGAACTCTTGTTGTTTCCACATGAGGGAGGAATGTCTGACTCTTGTTGTTTCTGCATGAGGGAGGAGAAACAAGCCTGGAGAAGAAAATCTAAAATTCTGGCCATCCCAAACCCCGACCACCATCCCCTCCCGGAATGATTACTTTTATAGCCTATCCTGGCACTGAACTTCACACCTGACTCGACCACCATCCCCTCCCGGAATGATTACTTTTATAGCCTATCCTGGCACTGAACTTCACACCTGACTCGACCACCATCCCCTCCCGGAATGATTACTTTTATAGCCTATCCTGGCACTGAACTTCACACCTGAAATGACTGGCCAACTGCCCTCGGCCAATCACAGAGCAGCAAGTGTTTGCTTCTTGGCCTGCTGATGGCTGAACTCTTGGTGTTTCTGCAGGAGGGAGAAGAAACAAGCCTGGAGAAGAAAATCTAAAAATTCTGGCCATCCCAAATCCCGACCACCATCTGAGGAAAGTTGTCAACAAGTGTGAAATTCAGTAGCAGGATACTACAGGATACTATACTATAAAATTTCCTATGTATATTATTATTTCTTTGCTCGGATTTTCTTTCCAGCTTGCTTCTTCCTTGGTTTTATTGCCGCTGTCTAGCCTTCTCTTTGCTTGCAATGTCCGCCATCCATCTGAGGTGTAGGAGTCAAACATAGGGTAACAATGCCCATGGTCTTGAATGTGCAATTGGTAGTGGGTAGGTGATCACCAAGACCCAACAATAAATAATAATGCCTTTTAACCCTTTGCTGCCCTCGCATAATTGAACCGACACACGTCTATCAATTCGACAGAGCATTGAAAAAGCGACATTTTGATCAAATTGAGTTCGCTAGATTCCTAGGGATACTGCTTCCAGAAATATACATGACTGTATAGGTTTACTTTTGACAATCTGCTTCGTGTTGGAGCTATGAGTAATTTTCTTCCTGCTGGTCTGACTATGCCGAGAACGTATACATTTTAATGGGCAGCAAAGGGTTAAAGAGATGAAAATTGTGTTTCAAATTTGAAAACAACTTCCGGGACCGATACGATATTTGGCTGCATCCGGAGCCCGACTACGTAGAACGGCTGATCCTCAACTGAATATTCCACAGACTGCACAGCCTGCATTCCAGGTACATATATGTTCGGCCTGTTTATGATGACTGAAGTTGGCATATGCTGGGGTGCAGGTCACCTTTTTTGTTTTGTTTAACTTCACCATACGACTTTCACAAGTCAAACAAATACATTTAGGAGCATCGAGGTCAGTCAATGGTCGAGTCAAGTCAGGAGGAAATGCGCAAACTACCATTAAATTTTGGGAGCAGCACTCACTTTATATATTTTTAATTATTCCCGTAGCTATGCAAAAGAGGTTACTTCAGTAACGTCTGGCGCTAGCCAGGGTCCACACAGCTTTAGTGCCATCGGCATGCCTGGCGCTATCCCGTACCTGTCCCGTACCGTATCATCAAGGACAGCATCGCATGCCTGGCGCTATCCCGTACCGAACCATCAAAGACAGCTGGCCACAATATTCAAATAGGGCTTTCAAATGCAAGATCATAACGTGAAGCAATTTGGAAGAATGAGTATGTATGTGAAGTGTATCGGGGGAATGCATGCAGGGCGATAGTGCGGGTTCGAATCCTAGGTAATGTCTTTTTTTTTAAATAGGAGAAATGAAGAATTTATAACATCCCTATGCTTTTTTTTGCCTAGGTCATCAAGGTGGTGGACGGTATCGTATTACCCTCAAATGCAAAGAGAAAGTTGACTCTCGCTAGGAAAAAAGCATAGCGTAGGGCCCTGAGCTTAAAAGCTCTCTCGTTTTTTAGACTATATTTGAAGGATTCTCCAAAAGTAGATGGATACTTATCGGGGGAGTTTCCTGGAACGGTGGACGAGGCGAAAGGGAAGTGAAAAGGGACAAGGGAAAATACTAGGGCTCAAACGATTAGTCCGATTAACCGGTTGCAGACCGGTTACGAAGAATTAACGGTTAACCGATAAAGATAACGGTTACGCAGTAACTTTTCAGTCAATTTTTCAAGTATCAGGTCGTTGCAAAGTGTGCACTTTCGCGGGCTGTCGCACGCGTACGCAATTTCTGGGCTGTCAACTCGGTCATATCTGGTCTCTTGGTGTGAGAGTATGTATGAATGAGCATGCAAGAGAATGTACAAGTGTGCGTTCTACTGAATAGGGTACATTTTTTGAATGAATATAGTCAAATATACGGTTAAAAAAGAGTCCGCAGGATTGCCGTGGCTTATAGGTTATAACCGGTTAACCGACCGTTAGCTTAGCAGTTAACCGTCAGGGGTAAAACCGTGACCGTTTGAGCCCTAGAAAATACTTAGCAGAAACACTGCTCAAGGAAAACTACAGGTAAAACTCACCAGGGAGAAACAGAATACATAACGAGCGCTAGATACGAAAATCAGGAATTCCGGTCGCGGAGAATTTATACTAAAAAAACATCTACTATCACCAACGTCGCTACCCCTATGTCATTTTGTTGTCATTGTATTTCAGTCAGTGAAGTTGCATGTGAATAGATGACACACGGCAAATATTACCATGATGTCATTCTCTCTTACCATGATGTGATTCTCTCTTACCATGATGTCATTTCGATTTCATTGAGCACAATGAGCAAGCCTGCACACATAGGGTCTTCAGTCAAAGAAGCCTTGCACAGCTTGCACCCTTCCTTTGATGCTCATCGCAGTTTGTCAGGTTTGCACAGTATGCACCGCGGTGACCTGTCTAATTGTCACCCTACGAAGATGGTTAACAAACCGTCCAGAAAATGATTCATTCGTTTGCTAGGGGACACTTTCTTCTTCTAAATCACAAGCAAAGACAATTACTGCTCACTGCCATTGCTACTTTCCACTACCCATACACATGACACAGGCTAACAACCATGGACCAGAACCCTCAATCTAAGTTAATATTGTTGAACTTTGTCTTACTACTGTAGAACGAAAAGTTAAAGGGGAAGTTAAGGCAAAAATTAAAATTTCACCAGTTGTAGTCTTGTGACAACTTTCACACCAAGGTTCAACTCGAGTGACAGGACTGCACCCAAAAAAGGTCAAACAGGCTAGTAAGTTGTACCCTGCAGGCACGGTGACCAGGTGACTGGTGTACGCAGGAGCACGTGACCACTTGTTCAACCATATTCGATTGGGACTAAAGGAGGAACGCTGCATCGCAGCCTTTTCGGACCAAAACCAGTCGACTCAGCGTCCAAAAGACTACAACATATGGGCCAATCGCGGTCATCCGTGCTTTTATAAGAACGAAATGACGCTTTTAGTGACATTTTGCATACAAATCCCCATCTACAGTCCGTTTCAAAAAGATTTGGCGTCTTACCGTATGAGCACTCGAGCGCTGCCTGGAAAAACTCACTGTGAACTCGAAGAAATATTCCGCGCGAAAGCAGGAAAAATGACAGCTCACTCACGTTGATACAGTCATGTACATGTACGTCTGGTTTACAACAAACGAGGTCTTCCTCGTATCGATAATGGAGTCAGAGAGGACATGTCGAAACGAAAGTGTTGTAAATGTTGACGAGCGGCATGTGTCCCAATCCGTTTTGTGACCAAAATAGCTTCTTTGAGCTGCGATGCAATTTACTCACCGTGTGACGAAAACGACATCGACACGGACTCATTCCGAAGGCCATGACTTGGCAAAGCTATCCGTGTGACTTCGACGACATTTTGAGAAAAGCAGACGCTTGTGAACGCTGATAGAAGACGGCGTTGACTGCTAAATTCAAATAAATTGGCGATCTTGAAATACTAAAATAAATAAATTTCAAAAAGCTACAGCGCGATGACTTCCATATTCACTCACACCATTGCAGTGTTGTGGGTGTGTTCACATGGCGTGAGCCAGTCAAGTGTCAGTCAGTTCGGCAGGAAGCGCGACCTCGAACAACAAGTCGTTTGGTGCAGCCATCTTCTTGGTCTTGTACCAGCTTGATCACCAAAACAATGAAAAAAAAGTTTGACTTGAGGATAGGTTGGGATTTGAACTCACAACTTCATGGTCAGCAGACAGCATTCATAACCACAAGGCCAAAAAGGAAAGGATAAATCGTGGGTTTTGATAAAATTTCGATACCGGTTTCCTGGGCAAATTGTAAACCATGGGAAAAGGCCGGAAACCTGGCCGAAATTCTAACTCCTTAACGGTTGGTCCAATTGTTCCGAAACCTTCACAGAACAATTTGCCGTGTCCTAGCAAGCCATTCTATGTACTTTGTTGTCCAAATTTCCCTTATCTTCATACTTTTTAAGACCCAAACCTGATTGTAAATCTTTTTGAAACAGACTATAGTAGGGCGCAGTCACCCAGTTTCGGTGGAAGTGCGCGAGTTCGATTGGGATTCAAGTAGGAAGGGAGCGTCTCAGCTTTCTCGGACCAAGACCATTCGACTCAGCACCCCGAAGACTACAACTGGTGAAATTTTGATTTTTGCCTTAACTTCCCCTTTAATACTGCAGAACGGCTAGTTTTAAGCAGGTAAAATCTTTAGTTTTTTCTGAATACGGACCAATTTGCGACAAAATATTTTAGCAATGCGAGTTTCACAGTACTGTACCGTACATGCAAAATTTCCATTAGCGCGGCATAACTTCCTCTCGCTAAATTCACTAAAATATCACCGATGCTAAAATAACCCATTTTACAGTGATAAACTTCCCCTTGATCAAGAAATTTTAATTTGATAATAGAGAGGTTTAGCACAACGAAAATTCATTGAACTTTTCGTTGATCTCTCGAGCTGGGCACGTGTAACGGAACTTGCAACAAAAGTGGTATGAAGTTTCCGTAAAAAATTCAAATAACGAAGATTACTTTTCGTTGATTTGTGGATTTGAGTTATGTTTTTTTAAACTCAAATAGGGTTTACTCTGATTCGATCACGATTCACGGTGTTCCGCGAGTTTGCAGCGGCTTCTCCAACTGAAATTGTGTCTGCATTGCAGTCGAGAAGAAGTTTTGGCTACTTGCTTTGGCTCCTTGCTTTCATTTCATTTTCGTTTCGGCGAGTGCATTCCAGTGTGTATCCGTGTACATCACGGCGCCCAGTTGATCATGGACAGAACCTGAACGCCACTCACGATACCCACTCTGGCTGGTCGCTCCACATCAACCAATCCTAAGAAGAGAGAGAGAGAGAGAGAGAGAGAGAGAGAGAGAGAGAGAGAGAGAGAGAGAGAGAGAGAGAGAGAGAGAGAGAGAGAGAGAGGATCTTGTCTTTTTGTGTCCAGTAAGGAGCGTTGGAAATCTATTTTTCGTGCGGCATCTAACGTTGCATGTATCTCCGAGGAGTCGAGGACGTAGTGCAGCTGCTGTCTTTCCAGCGCTTGAGATTTAAGATTTGAGAGAAAAGGCGTCGCAGATCATCTAGACCTACAGTCTGTTTCAAAAGGATTTACAATCAGGTTTGGCTCTTAAAAAGTATGAAGATAAGGGAAATTTGGACAAAAAAAGTACATAGAATGGCTTGTTAGGACACAGCAAATTGTTCTGTGAAGGTTTCGGAACAATTGGACCAACCGTTAAGGAGTTAGAATTTCGGCCAGGTTTCCGGCCTTTTCCCATGGTTTACAATTTGCCCAGGAAGCCAGTATCGATTTTTTTTATCAAAACCCACGATTTATCCTTTCCTTTTTGGCCTTGTGGTTATGATTGCTGTCTGCTGACCATGAAGTTGTGAGCTCAAATGCCAACCTATCCTCAAGTCAAACTTTTTTTCCATTGTTTTGGTGATCAAGCTGGTACTGTACAAGACAAAGAAGATGGCTGCACCAAAGTCCAAACGACTTGTTGGAGCTCACGCTTCCTGCCGAACTGACTGACACTTGACTGGCTCACGCCATGTGTGAACACACCCACAACACTGCAATGGTGTGAGTGAATTATAATGGAAGTCATCGCGCTGTAGCTTTTTGAGATTTATTTTAGTATTTCAAGATCGCCAATTTATTTGAATTTAGCAGTCAACGCCGTCTTCTATCAGCGTTCACAAGTGTCTGCTTTTCTCAAAATGTCGTCGAAGTCACACGGATAGCTTTGCCAAGTCATGGCCTTGGGAATGAGTCCGTGTCGATGTCGTTTTCGTCACACGGTGAGTAAATTGCATCGCAGCTCAAAGAAACTATTTTGGTCACAAAACGAATTGGGACCCATGCCGCTCGTCAACATTTACAACACTTTCGTTTCGACATGTCCCCTCTGACTCCATTATCGATACGAGGAAGAACTCGTTTGTTGTAAACCAGACGTACATGACTGTGTCAACGTGAGTGAGTTGTCATTTTTCCTGGTTTCGCGCGGAATATTTCTTCGAGTTCACAGTGAGTTTTTCCAGGCAGCGATCGAGTGCTCATACGGTAAGACGCCAAACTCGGCGGACGATTGCCAGGATTGCAAATCTTTTTGAAACGGACTGTACATGTATGTGTCCGAGATCAACGCCAAGCGAAGGAAGTCCGCCAGCGATGAGCAAGATGCAGAGATACAATGTAGATATCTCGCTGACAGACTGAGAGGTCGCCTGTTTTCAAGTGTTTGAGGAGCAAAAAGCAGGAGCCCGCTGCGACGAAAAGCCAACATGTGACTGAAGAGAACAGGAAAGACGTTTCTTTGAGGGAAGGCACCTCAAAATACCTGCAGCAGAAGAGAGCCCTTTCCTATAAAATTCTAACGCCAGATGCAAACCTGAACTGAAGAAGATGGTTTTTGATTTTCGGAAACTGTGGCCTCGCGACTCACAATCGCCATAGTTTCCGTGGAAACAACGAACAACTCGGCGACTCTGCAGATCTGCTTGCTGAGCACAAAAAAACGAAAAAACGAAAATTCGTTGCGCTTAACCTCTCTAATGAACAGCAACAACACTTCAAACAGGTGCATGCCTATATTCACATCTGTGACTGTGCTCAATTTTGCCCCACTACTTAGTCCGTTGATACTAGAGAGGTTCCGGGGTACGATTTTCCGTGCCAAAATCCGTGTGGGCGCTACGGATTTTTTCCAGGCGTGCTCCATACGATTTTTCGGCACGGAGAATCCGTGTGGACTGGCTTTCACACGAACCATGTTTCGTATGGAGATTTTGCGTCATCGGGTGCAGAAAGATTTTTCGCGTACAAATTTGGTACGAGAAACATGGATTTTCCGCGGGAAGTTTTGATTTCGGTACAAATTTTCAAAATAAAAAGGCATAGCGCGGGAATGTGACGTGTTTGGGATCGTAACCTAGGCAATGACGGCAAACACATAAGTAATATTAGTTCCGTACTCCGGAACATTTCACTTCTCGAAAACGACGTATAAAAAATCCGTAGCGCCTTACGGATTTTGGCACGAAAAATCGTACTCCGGAACCTCCCTACTAACTTGATACCCAGTTGTCGTCCCAACCTGGGATTGGTAAAGGTTGGCAGGTATGTGAATAAATCAGGGAGGCAGAATACAAGTACATAATAATAATAATAATTAATTATAGTAAAACTCCCCTTATCCGTAAGCCCTTACCATGTCTGTCTTCCGGGCACCTTTCTGACCTCTTTCGATTCACAAAAATTGGCCTAGCAGTGAAAAGGGGGCTCCAAAGACTATTGATTGGCATAAAACGTGTCCACATGCATGCACTAAGTATGACGTAACTAGGAATTGCACGTAACTTAGAACATACATGAACATGAACATGTACATTGTATGTTGTCACTTACGGGAAATTCTGAGTTTCGAGCAGTGCACGGGCCCCACCTGCCCGGATAGCTGTTGTACTGTGCAGCTTTGGTATCGAACCATGCCGCCCTGCACTTACGGCTTTCCCACCTGATGCCGACGACTGTAGCCAAGTGACAGTCGCGATGAATTCCCTAAATAGTAGCCGCCTGCATGGTGTGCAGTCACCAGGAAATGCAGCAATAAGAATCTACCGGTTTTCTTCTTGTTCAAGTACTGCGTTGTCCTCAGTTCTGTGTAGTCATTGTCATCTGTTTGCATGGCGGAAGACGTGGAAGCTTAGGATCACCGGTGACTGGAGTTCATGAAGCAGTCAGGTAGAAATTCAGAACATTCGAGATAGGAGGTATTCGACTATTCGTGGCCATAGTCCACGAGTCCATCCAATGGCTGAAAATTCTAATGGTCGAGTAGAGCAGACACGCGAGTCCACTCAATTCCCTGAGACTTCAGCATTGCTCGAGCACTCCATAAACATCCCACTTTTCCTGCAGTGCCATGGAGTCACCCCTCAACTTTCGACTCCTCTGCATAATTCCTGGCTCTAACTGCAGTGTTTGTAGGCAAGTGGAACAAACCGGGAAGAACAAAGTGGAATAAAGCTAAAAGAATTTGTGAGACTGGATACTTCTCCGCTGCAGAGAATTGCTGCTTCCAGAACTACTAATACCACAAGACCGTGCTCACTACAATTATACAGACCTATCAGAAAAGCACGCAGATTTAGTTGAACCATGCAAGAAAGAGGAGCATTTCGATATGCACAGACGTGACCAGGAAAAGGAAGCACGAAGAGTATCTGGGCGGTCACAATGTGTGAACATACCGCGTAGACGTCTACCGCCTAGTAGTAGGTCTACTGCGCGTGATTATGGTGACTGGCCGGCGGGTGACACGTAACATCTCACTTGATCTGAATCATGTGTGTGAATGAACAGGATGAATGCAGTAGCACGGGGGGGGGGGGGCTGCGATCATTCCACACCGTGTAGGCCTTGACGGATTATGCTAGCATAATTTTTCGCATAATTCCTACCAAAATCGAATAATCACATAATTCGAGGCAAATTGCATACGAATCGCATAAAATGGAATAATCCGCCTTTTCGCATCATATTCCATACAGTTGTACATGTTCTACAAGTACAAGTACAAGTAGATGCACCAGGAAGTCGTAGGTTTATGACTCCCTTGATAACATGTCCAGTTCATTACAATCAGTGACGGTAGCTAGGTCGGACGGTGCGTTGACCCCGTTGAACTTTTGCTATTACAGGACAACGCCCTCCACAAAAAAATTCCCCTGTTATTTTGAACAGAACCATCATATACATTAGCAGCATATGTGAGCATAATGCGGCATAGTATGATAACTTTTAGCATAAAAATAGCATAATTCTGCAATTTTTTCAGCAATGCGAAAAGCATAATTTCACGACAATATTAGCATAATCCGTCAAGGCCTAACACCGTGCCAGGTAGATCTGTAGACTGTACTAGGCCTTGACGGATTATGCTAGCATAATTTTTCGCATAATTCCTACCAAAATCGAATAGTCGCATAATTCGAGGCAAATTGCATACGAATCGCATAAATTGGAATAATCCGCCTGTTCGCATCAAATTCCATACAGTTGTACATGTTCTACAAGTACAAGTACAAGTTGATGCACCAGGAAGTCGTAGGTTTACGACATGTCCAGTCCACTACAATCAGTGGCGGTCGTAGCTAGGTCGGACGGTGCGTTGACCCCGTTGAACTTTTGCTACTACAGTACAGCGCCCTCTACAAAAAAATTCCCCTGTTATTTTGCACAGAACCATCATGTATGTAGCAGCATATGTGAGCATAATGCGGCATAATATGTATAACTTTTAGCATAAAAATAGCATAATTCTGCAATTTTTTCAGCAATGCGAAAAGCATAATTTCACGAAAATATTAGCATAATCCGTCAAGGCCTAGACTGTACTGAGAACTTTGCCCAGTTTAGTTTAATTGATAACAAACTGGGTGTCGGAATGAAGAATTCGAAAGGCGCAAGCAAAGAAGGAAATGGTGACAAATCGGTACCCGTAGTACTAGCAAGAGTCAATACCGACCTATCAGTCACTAGCAAGAGTCCATAACCGCATCATGGGGTTATCACGGTTATAGACTTGGCCTGCTGCAGTAGCTACATGTACATGTACATGTAGGTATTTAATGGCTAGGCAACGGACGTGGTCCTGCTTGCGTCAGATATTGGTAGGGATCTCGCATATAAAATGATGCGCCCGATTCTTGATCTTACTTCTTCTCCATCTCTCTCTCTCACCTGCTTTCAGTTCAGACTCATTTCAGAGAAACAATAGATCAACGGTAGTTACGATAATGTGCATTCCCTTTTCCGTGCACTGGAATGATGTAGGATACATACAAAATGCTACTTGCACTGTGTAAAGTGGTGGTTCACAGCAGGACGGGTACATGTACGAGTTTGCTGTCGCTGCACTTCTGCACTTCTGCTACTTCTGCTCTTTTTTGGTGGTTTTTGCACAAGAACTCTCCAATTTTAATTTGCGATATCAGCAACTTTTGAGCGTTTTCTGAAAATATGGATTCGATTTCAGCAACTAATACTTGCACTTGTTGTTGTTGTTGTTGTTTTTTATTTGAATTCGCAATACCAAACGGGCAATAAGCCCAATTACATGGAAGCGAATAAAAGAATGCTAAGAATGAGGCATCGGGGTGGATATTATTTCAAGTGGAAATACTGATCCCAGGAGGTACTACAAATAGGTACAATGAAAATCTGAAAAGGCCATGGTACTGTCGTTTGCTATGCTGGAAACAGCTACATGTAGAAGGAAAAACAACAAGAAAGACGTTTTATCTCATGTATTGGACAAACAGAGCTAACAGGAAAAGACCGTTCGTTATTATGCCTATACATACTGTCCGTGTGTGTGTGGGGGGGGGGGGTGCATGTCACTGTTTCTCTTCTTTAAAAACGTTTATGGCCTGAGAGTGTACGGGTACACGGCTGCTGCGAACTCGGCCACGGCTTTGCAGGAACGTACACTGGCTGGCAGAGTGTTCCACAGCGCAGGTCCACGGAAGAACGGTCAGCGAGTGCCTGTATTCGTCCTGGCCAGCGGGAGAATGAGCCCAGCGTTGGCTTGATGTCGAGTTGGGGCCGTGGTTGCGGGCGTCAGCTGCTTTGAAAGCGCTGTACTACATTGGCCGTTCAGGCCGCGCCAGATGAGATCGAGGAGTCGGTGGTGTTGTGTCTCCTCGATTTTTCGGAGGGATATGCTCTCCCTTTGGTGGCTTACCGAAGATGTGGGTGGTAGGCTGAACACAGCGCGGATGGCACGGTTCTGAAGGCGTTGGAGTTTCCCTAGAGCAAAAGCTGAGAGGGACATGCTATAGGCCACACTTCCATATAATAGGTCGGGCATCACAACGGATTTTAGGTATTGGACCCTGGCCTTCTGGGAAAGGGATCGCCGGGCTCGCCACAATGCTCCGACTTTCCTGTTCACCTTCGCTGTAACATCGTGGATATGGTGGTCCCAGGTCAGTTGCTCGGTGATGGTTAAACCCAAGTACTTGGCCGCAGTACAAGCAGGTAAGCGGGTCTGATGGCAATTTACAGCGATACTGGTTTGCGCATCCCTCCCACAGATGTACAGAACTTGACTTTTGCGTTCATTCAATATCAGGCCGCGGTTTTCGAGCCAGTCGGCCAGCGCAGTGACGGATGACGAGAGTCCCAGTGAAATAGTTGCCGTGTTGGAACCACTTTGGTATAGTGCAATATCGTCAGCAAATTGTATACTAGGGGTCGGGTGAGCTACTGCAGCTACCGCTCGGGTGTATATATTGAATAAGGTGGGCCCCAATACAGATCCTTGGGGTACTCCACTTGTGCATACTGTGATGTTGCTCAGTTCGCTACCGATGCGGACTTGTTGTGTCCGGTTTGTAAGGTAGCTAACGAGCCATTTCATCACCGTACCGCCAACTCCAATTTCAAAGCAGTCCTGGATCATAATTGCATGCCGCACTTTGTCGAAGGCCTTCGACATGTCAAGGAAGCACACTCCAGAGGAGTCCTTCTTGTCTCGAGCCATTTGCAGCTGATCAACCAGTAAGGCTAGTGCATCACCCGTCGAGTGCTGCCGGCGAAATGCAAACTGAGTTTCCGGGATAGCGTCGGTGTGGTCGAGGTGCCGTGCAAGCTGCCGCTGGACCAGCTTTTCCAGCAACTTTGACAAAATCGGAAGTAGCGACACTGGTCTATAGTTTGTCGGCTGAGACGGACCCCCAGACTTAAGGGGGGACACCACCATTCGCGGCCCAAATCAGACCGCATACAATTGAAATAGGCATATCATGAAAACGGATTGGCAGATTGCCTTCAAATTTTCTATGTTCAATCACTATATACTGCTCCACAATGTAGGCACCAAAAAGAGAATTTACAGTTCATCCCAGTAATGCTTGATGGGCTACACAAATTCTTCACGGGTGCGCACAAACAGCAATTTTTTTGGACAACTTTGCAGCAAGCTGTATCAACACAGACAGTTCCAAAATGCAGCAAAACCCAGTCCATATGCCTATGCAGGGAATGAACTACAATGAACTCTATCTGACAGGTATTACTACCCCAAATGCAGAGACAAAACAGGACGAGCCGCAAAACGCGTAAAATAGAAGGCACTGTGGGAGCTCAAAATCCAATGTAAAAGGTCCTATGATCACCATTGTAGTTCAATCCCTGCGCAACAAGTCACTGATTCCAAAAATGTATGGGTTGATAGGTCTAAAATAAACACACTAGCCGCAATCATGTCCAAGAAGGCAGAAAAAGGCCAAAAAGCACAAACATTTAGGTGTCCTTTTCATAGATTCTAAGACTATTGTTCCAACTAAAACCCACCAGCCTCGTATGTGACACCCTCAGCTTCCACAATCTGCTCCTCAATTCCCTTCCTGCACCTCCTCCTTTGTTTCCTTCGCTGTTTTTCCTCCTGCTTCATCTTCTTCTCAGCCTTGGCCACTCTAATACTATCCAACATGAGCTGGCGTTCTGCAAAAACGCCAGGTGCGGTTGCAGAGAGGGATATGGCCCGACTTCCACTTCTCATACTCGTCAGCTGTGACTTCACTATGCGCCTGGCGAGCTTTCCACAAGCTGAAGCCATGGCAGTACTTGGAAGCTAGATGCACATCAAGGACCTTCCCGACTTGCCAGTCAATTGCCGTAAACGCACCGTGTAGGGGGGGGAAAACCCGCGCTTCATTCACGTACCATCATAGGTGACAGCAGTTATATGCTTAGGCCTGTCCATTGTCTTGTTCATCTGCTGCTTCGTTCATGCTGATTTGCGCAACTGACCTTGCCGCCTTGCACAATGCTCGCTGGTGCCGCTGGAATGCAGATAGCTGAACAGGTGGGGCAAATTCATGAGGCCGCAAAAAAATTGCCAGCCAACATGGCCAATTCCCAGCGTGCCGCAATGCCACAACACTGCGGCGATTGCACTCATAAAACTGTCCTGACTTCTCCACCACTGGCAGGCTGGTGCCTGCTGAACACTGGCTCTTCATTGCAGCATGTGATTCTGACAGTGGATTCAAGGCCAGAACGTGCAGTTTCAGCAATGGTCAGCTCACCTCCACAGTATTTTACACGAGCAAGCAGAGAAAATCAAATTTCGTAAACAATTCAAGTCCAGTGGCGTCTGAATCACAACTTTCAGCGATTGGGCCATGACAGTCTTCAGAGAACGAGGAATCACTCGAGGGAGCAACTGTCTGAGTTCGAGGCCAGCGCACATCCATCAAAGCTCTCCTCCGAATCCGACTCACTATCGCTCAGTTGAATCCATTAATTTTTATTATGATCACCGTATTCTTATTTTTGGAACGCAATCGTACAACTTGCGCTTCGAGGCGGACTCTGGCACTGCTTCAGCTTCATACACTCCCTCAGCAGCTTCCTGGACAGGTGCTGCGTGCAGTGAGAATCTTCTCTTTGCAGGACGCTTGCACGACCTGCTCTTCTTGTTCCCCATTGTTAGGGTGTTCGGACGATTTTGAAAGTTGCTCCAATCTCCTCGATTTTAGTCTCATTGGAAAGAGTAGGATAAACTAGCCGGGAAATATATGAGGTTTGTCTAAATCCGACCAGACGTTCAAGAGTTATGATCGTTTGAAGTGCGCTTGTTGGCACTTTTTCTGGAACAGTTTTGATGCAGGCCAGTGGCACAAAACCGGGAAGTTCAAAACCAACTAGAACAAGGTGAAAATCAATTTCGTTCAGGGTCTTTCAAATTTCCACAGATGATAGCCAATAGAGAGCTTCCATCACTTGACCAATTTTTTTGGTATTCCAATTAGCCAAATTCAAATTACGCCCATAGCAACCACCATAGCAACGCGTACAAATTAGTCGAAATAGATGCGAAAGATGTAACCCTTCACAGGCTGAAGCTAATTGGAATACGGGTACTACAAAGACACATCACCAGGAGGAGATTACAGTTATCTACCCCATGTAGATGAAGCATCCAAGAAAATAACATACGCACTCAGCCGAGACGGCACCCGCACCCGGGCATGTTGCGCCGCGGGACCGGATGCATGCAGCCAATTAACAGGTATGCTGCACCATTTCAACACGATGTAAGCTTCAGCCAGGCCAAGGCAGCAGCAGTCCTGCTAATCATCAGCTTTAGAAGGACAACTTGCTCCCAGTCATATACGGCGCGTGCAGCACTTCGGGGCAATTGGTGTCGCACGTCACATGTAATTCATTCATACGATTCGCACAACCAACAGACAGTTCATTTATCGGATGATTGTGCAAGCGTAATTTGGATGTAAATTATAAAGTCGACAAATACACTGGTCCTACATTGCCCATGCTATGTGGATGACAATGTACTCAAGACACGGTGCATACGGCATTGCGTAGCTGCACTGCGTTAGCGCGCTGCAATTTTGCAAATCCTCTGACTCTGAGTGTCAATTCTGTGCAGATTTTCAGCTGCATATTGAACGCAGTATTGGCAGGAAATCTGCTCTTGACCAATTTGTCTGCACAATGGCTTTCTCCACTCTCCAGATACAGCGACCAGAGGTTTATCTGATGTGGTAGCTCAGCGAAACTACAAATAAACAGCACTACAGCCAAGTCCATCAACTCCATGTACATGTACATGTACTCCATACATTTGGTATCCTGGCGCAAATCGATCGCTCATAGAACAAGAAGACAGCATCGTACAGCCTCCAAATTTCACACACTGCGTAGTTTTTCGACGCTGAAGACGATGGAATAGTCGCCGGCGTTGCGACCGGCCCAGAACAGGTCGAAATCGATACCCTGAAGTTGCGCAGGGCGTAACATTGCTAAAATTCGTCGTGTGGAAACGGGACTTACGGTCTCAACAGCAGAGACATCTCCTCTTTCCAACAAAGAAACAAACTCGTCCTGAGCTGCTAAAATTTTACCTTGCCAAGGCAAGAAGCACAGTGATGTACGATTGTGCCACGGACCCCGTACAAAACTGTTTCCACTCAAAATGCGCCTGGGTTCGAGGCACCGAACACCCTACCATTGTGCATCGCGCTCGAAACTGCAACAGCAAAGAAATCCTTTGGGAAAGAATGTTTTGCACTTTTTTTGCACGTGGCACGGGTCACTGCTGCCATGGCAACAACATTTGGAAGTAAAAGCGCTTCAAAACTCCCAAACTCCACGGCCACAATCTCTTGACAGCTCGTTTAGTTTTTTTTTTTTTTTGTCACACGGAAAACTGAGCCTCTTGTACGGGCAAAATAACACTTTTTGTGAAGAATCAACACACAAAAAACGAATCATCAGATACAGTATTTACAGAGTCTGTCACTCAGTAGGATCACTGCACTGTGCAGGTTCACTGGATGCGTGCCTCCGCCGCCACTAGCACAGCAGGGGACTCAGGCATGGCAGGAGCAAACATGCTCCTTGAGCCACGCAGGCACATAGCACCACAACGCACCAGGGCAAACCCAAGGCGGCAGCGCAGCAAGGAGATAACCTGCCCGTATGGCTCCTTACTCTTCTCAGCCAGGAGAGAGGCGATGCGCGTGAAAAGAGCATTGGCATGCTTGCCATAGCCACCAGAGGCAGAGAGCACAACGGGCACGAAGGAGGCATGCTCAACTTCACGTACTCGCTCCTCGTACTTCCGGCGCTTTTCCTGTTCATGGCGTCTGTAGCTAGCAGCGAGGGAGGTGGCACGATTCGAAGACGCAAAAGGGTTGAACACCCGTACATCAATAAAGATGCGCTCGAATCGGCCACCCCACACACCACTAGCCGCAACGTCCAGCCGAGCTTGCTCCTCCGTGACAGCTGTGCGATGGCGGAAGGCCTCTCCGGTGACGGGCTGGAGGTGGGGTTCCACTGTCACGTTGTGAGCGACCTGCCTCAGAGCTCTGGCGGTGAGCTCGTTTAGTGCACGAGCATCGCGATGTGTACAATTTTTTTCAACTTTTTAGTGTACGAACATCGATGTGTACAAATTTTTCAAATATTTTCAAATTTCAAACGGTCATATGACTGCAACGGTTGGTCCGAATCGCTTCAAATTTGGAATACTGACACCTCAGGGCATATGCTTTGATTTTCAATAGCAAAAAGGTGACAAATCGAAAGTTGATTTTTTGACCCCTGGAAGGTGGTGTCCCACCTTAACCCTTTAAGAGCCGCCCCATACTTGAATGCGTCGTAAACGACGCATTCAAATGCAAAACTTCAAAAGATCGGAACTCAGTCCAATCTCGCTCAAATCCATCGATCAAAATATCCAGGGCGAAGAGAAAACTCTCACCTGTCGGGAGAAACAATCCGCGAAGCGCTGCGAGCAACGGTTCCTGAGATAAATCACTCGTAAGTTGAGCCGCGATCGCGGCAATTTCAAAAGCGCGCAGTGCGACTTTAGTATTGAGAATTTTGAGACTTTTCGTCATGCTGGTTTACTCGAATTTGCACGGGTTTCACTGTTGATGTTGTCAAGAGTACACAGCGAAAAAATTGGAACTCCACGATCGAGTAAAATGAAATACTGAGTATCTGGAGCGGGACGCAATTGGACGCATTTGGGGCATTTTTCGTACTGTCGCTGCGATCTAGCGCTGGATAGACAGTGTGCTGGCTATCATGATCGACCTCATTCTCTTCCTCTCGCGGAGACCGTTCCAGGAAGCCCTAGATTGTGAGGATTGAGTGAGTAGAACTGAAGCTATGATCCAAGGAACACGAAAAAATGCAGAATTTTGAAATTTTCCTGTGGCTAAAAGGTTAAACAGCGGGCTTACAGCCGCCAACTTGAAGCCGGCAGGCACTGCACCAGATTTCAGTGACAGGTTGAAGAGTGTGGTGACAGATGGTGTGAGGACCTCAGCACAGGACTTCAGGAGGAATCCTGGGACACCGCGCTGCCCGTTGCTTTCGCAGGGTTGACTTGACTTACAGTCCATTCATTGGAAACTGGCACCCTAACTTTTTGGGTGTCTCCCGTACATAGTTGTAGATATCGTGAAAACAACAGTACATCCTGCATTGTGTGACCCGTGCAATTACTCCTTGCCACATTTGAGGCCAGAAAAGTCCAAGAACAGGGAAATAGAAATTCAGCCAGGTTTTAGAAAATTAGGACAGGTATGCCATGGCAAAATGTATGGAGAAGCAGATCTAAAACCCAGATTTTTGAGATTTAAAGTGGGTTTTGATCCTCAATTCGGCCCAAATCCGACTTTCAAAAGCCAGCGGGCCAGTTTCCGATGAATGGACTGAAGTAGACGGTAGATTACGGAACAAGAGGCTGGCTGGAACGTGTGCAGGCTATCCGATGGAAGTGGGCCGACTGGAGAGGCTAGGCATGATGGGCGCTTTGGATCCGTCACAATGTCATGAAACACGTTGGCTACCTCTTCGATGTTGCAGGTTGGTTCGGTTTTCTGCTTCCCGCGTCCGGTGACGGTATTGATGACTTTCCAAATCTGGCGTGGGTTTCTGGAATGTTCTTGGCATTGACGAGCGAAATACTCATTCCTACAACGGCGATACATGTTCGTTGCCTGAGTTCGAACCTTCCGGTACTGCTGGTGGAGTTGAACATTTCCTTTGTCGGCCAGCCAAAGGCGATGATACCTTTTCTTCTTCTTGTCCACTTGTTTTGTCACGGTTGCGAAAAGCATAAGTTGCGAAAAACTATGGCATCTTTGGGAAAGGGCTACACATCATCATGATTATGCGATGTAGATCTACCCATATTGTAACACCCAATTACAGCTCAAGAACACATCAGATTCGACTGCAATAGGGCTTGAAAGTGATGACGTCAAAAACGGCCTGGGAGTAGTAAATTGACATCAGATTTCTATTTTGGATCCACTAAGGTGTGACTTTGCTATTGCCTCAGTATGTGGGTGCATAGCAACCCACTCATGTCGTATGCAGGTGCAACTTTTACTTCGCCACCAGTTGTCACCCCGCCCCCACTAGCCAAATCAGTCAGTTTCACTTGCAACAGCACCTTGCTGTGAGTGAGACCGCTTGAAATGTGCTTGGATCCATACAAAAACTGGATCCAGGTGGATCCAGTTTTCGAATTTTTCAAATTGTTGCTATGCCATTGCTATGGAGTGACGTAGCACTTTCAAGCCCTATAGGGCTTGAAAGTGATGACGTCAAAAACCGCCTGGGAGTGGTAAGTTGACATCAGATTTCTATTTTGGATCCACTAAGGTGTGACTTTGAGAGGTTCCGGGGTACGATTTTCCGTGCCAAAATCCGTGTGGGCGCTATGGATTTTTTCCAGGCGTGCTCCATACGATTTTTCGGCACGGAGAATCCGTGTGGACTGGCTTTCACACGAACCATCAGTGGGACCATTGTCATTAGGTTTAGGCCTGTTTTGGAACTCCACTTTAAAGCCAAGCCAACCATGTTTCGTATGGAGATTTTGCGTCATCGGGTGCAGAAAGATTTTTCGCGTACAAATTTGATACGAGAAACATGGATTTTCTGCGGGAAGTTTTGATTTCGGTACAAATTTTCAAAATAAAAAGGCATAGCGCGGGAATGTGACGTGTTCGGGATCGTAACCTAGGCAATGACGGCAAACACATCAGTTCCGGAATTCCGTACTCCGGAACATTTCACGCTCACTGCTCGAAAACGACGTATAAAAAATCCGTAGCGCCTCAACGGTCATATCAAACTCACCATCTACTGGCGCCATGGCGTAGATCTACTGGCAGTACTGCATTTCTTTTCTTCACCTGAATGAACGCGAGCATGTACGTTGAGCAGCACTGTGCTAGTAATTGCTTTTGTAAAATTTGACTGTTTGACGAGTGCTGCAAAACCACCACTGGTACAGGCGGTAGCTCACCTCCCACTAACCTTTTGTTCTAATCTACTGTTAGATCTAGTGGAGTAGATCTACTGGTGAGAATGTTAGATTCGGCGACAGCTTGCGTGTGCTGCAAGGAGGAGCGGCCCGAGTCCGGACGGTTGCTGGACTGTCTGCATGTCCTCTGCGAGAGTTGTTTGCGCGACCAGATCAATCCCTTGACTGGTGGTATCTGCTGTATGCTGTGTGGAAGGAACACCGTCACTGAGTCAATACAGAGCCAAGCTGCGGATGAGAGCATCACTCGGATGCCCCTTGGTGGACATCAGCGGCTTGTGAAAGCGGCTGGTCTCCTGTACCTTAGCCAAAGTCCTGAGGCGTCGGGTGCTACTGCACTGGGGCCAGCTGTGGTAGCTGGCGACCGAGAAGGAGGTGGGTTGAAGTGCAGCATTCATGGCGGCCAACTTCTTTCATTGTACTGCAAGACGTGCGATCGACTGGCCTGTGGCATGTGTGCCTCGTCGCATCTTGAACATGGTCACGTGGTGGCGTCCACGAGGGAAGTGTGCAGAGAAATGCGATGCTCTGTGGAAGAGCTGTTGGAGAGTGTGTCTTCCATTGCCGGCTTGTCGGATGTTAAACTGCTCGACCTTCGCCTCATGAACTTGACCACTGCCACTGAGCAAGTAAATCAGCAAGCGGAAGAAGCGTCTGAGAAAGTGAAGGAGTATTTCAAGGAGTTACGATCTATGTTGGATGAAGAAGAGCAACGTTTATACTCAGAGATAGATCAGCATCGCTGGACAACGCAACAGCACCTTGAGGAGGAACAGCAGCGTATTCATAACAAGCGCAACACGCTAAGCAGCATACAGGCCATTGGTGAGAAACTGACGCAATCTCTGCCCCAGCCATCCAAGGCAATCACGCCGTCGGACATTCAAGTCATGCTGCTGCATGGCAGTCTAGCTGAAGCAGCTACTACTTTGTCGCCCGAGGACCTTAACATGCCCGTAGCACAGTTGGCCGGCAAGTTGGGTGTTACAATAGCTGAGAAGAGCACGGATGGTATTCGTGCGACTCTGAAAGCCGATGCATGGGTATTCCACACAGTAGTGGATGTCATGCAGTCACGGATCAAGAATTTGGGGAAACAGCCGGGATCTGAAAATTTTAACCGCAAACTCAGGCTCACCCTACGTGATCATGCTGGTAGTGTCTTGCACACAAAACAGGTGCCGGAGGATTTTGAAGCCTCCATGATGTTCCCAACGGGAGATCTCCAAAGGCTACGCTTGTCAGCTGATGATGCTAAAGTAGGTGTGTGGGAGAGTGACCTCTTTCTGACGGAGCCAGGTGGATACCCTGTTCATTTGTCCACTCCTGAAGGGAGTCGCTATCCCTGGATGTCTAGGACCACTAAGCTTGTTTTCACAGACCCTTTAACACTGCAATCCTTGACTACACCTGGACATGATCATGCGCACGTCCCATTCGCTGAAGTTGCGGGCAATAACGCTGCAGCGGTGTCTAAGCATGCGTTCACTGAAGGCAGGAACTGCTGGAGTGCTCGAGTAAAGTGGAAGACGCAGCACAACATCTTCATGGGCGTGACGTCATCAATAGCTGCTTCTGCTGATGGTGCAGCGTCAGGAAACTCCAAGTCCAGCAGTATAGCCTATGGTTGGTGGTCAGCCAATACTGTTCGTCATGGTCACGTTGACCAGCGCACTGCAGATTTCAAGGAGCTGAAGAGCGGGGACAAGATCGTTATCACCCTGGACTTACAGCGCAAGAGGCTGGAGCTGCTGACCGCTGGTATGAAGAAGTGCGAAGTCCTGGACATGTCTGCTGATTGCGCAACACCAGGGCGTGCATGGCATCCTGTGTTTTGCCTCAGCAATGAAGGCGAGAGCATTGATTTTAAATGAAGGGGTAAGCAGAAGCATTCAGCCCTGTACAGATTTTTCATCAACCAACACACCATGACTGCGCTCTCCAGTCGACCTCGACACGACACTGCCGCAGTACATCACCAGCAAAGCGACACTTTCGTTGGTACTGAATCCCTTCATACAACTGTTTCAACTATATAAGTCTCTTTACTGAATGTAGATGCTAGATGCTCTGTGAAGAAATCATTCCTGTGCTGACAACACCAATGCCAAGAGGCCAGAAATAACATTTATTTTTAAACCATAAATGCAGTATACATCTTACCAGTCTGGACTTCCTTCAGTGTATGCACAATGACATCAACAATTAACAAAATGTTCGTTGGAAACATTAATACCCACTCCATGGATATCCATTTTCTCTATTTTCAGAAATATGTACACTAGTCCAATTTCTGTGTTCTGCTGTTTCTCTATTGTCATTCCAGTTTCGATTTCATATTTCTTCACGTTTATGTGGTTGGAGAATACTATTGTTACTATTGGATTTACATGTATGTATCTCAAGCTGTCAGAAGATGTAGAGAAAACATAATAATTCTCAGTCCTCCATCTTGCAAACTGAGAATGCTTTATTCAATACCATAGCTAATTGGATATGCTGCTTGCAAGTGTTTTTTTTTGTCATGCAGATTCCCCATTGAACTGTTCATTTTGAGACATATTTGCTATCCAGGAATGACGGAGCGCAGTTCAGAGATTCAATATCCATGAAGTCAGTCCCGGCGGTGTCGTGATTGCAATAGCACCATGGAGCAAATGTCTATACAACAGTACAGTTGTGATCATTTCAACGATCTGATTTACTGGAGCTGTGGCATTGAAGTCAGGAGAGGATTTGTTAAATGAGAGCGTTGCGCATAACAAAGAAATTCATAATTGATCCAATGAATTTTGCAGATTAAAATAGAGCCGCAAGATCAATGCAGTGTTCAGAATACATGTGTATTCTGAGGCATTGGAGGAGACGTCTCTGAATTGATTACTCGTACACCACCGATGCGCCCTGCGGCCGACCACACACACACACACGCACACACACACACACACACACACACACGCACACACACGCGCGCGCACACACACACACACACACACAGCTGCTTTCTTTCGATCACTTGAATTTTGAGATTTAAGAGGAAAGGCGTCGCACATTATTTAGACCTATGTGTCGGAGATCAACGCCAAGCAAAGGAAGTTCGCCAGTGATGAGAAAGATAGAGAGATATGTGGATGCGTCGCTGACAGACTGAGAGCTAACCTGTTTTTAAAAGTGTTTGAGGAGCGAAAAGCAGGAGCCCGCTGCAACGAAAAGCCAACATGGGACTAAAGAGAACAGGAAAGCTGTTACTTTTGAGAGGAAAAATCCCTTTAGCAGAAGAGAGCCCTTTCCTGTAAAATGCTAACGCCAGATGCAGAACCTGAAACGAAGAAGATGCTTAGTGATTTTGGAAACTGTGGCCTAGTGGATCACGATCGCCATAGTTTCCGTGGAAACAACGAACGGCTCAGCGACTCTGCAGATCTGCTTGCTGAACACAACTAACAAAGCAAACGAAATTTGTAAACAAATGTTTTGGAGACAGCAGTTTTAATATAGCTACAAGGAGGACTAATTCCACTGTAAGCATTTCCTATATGTCGACATGTACAGACATGTACCGGTACAGTGAGTATCGTTTATAAAGTGACCGGGTGTAACGATATACCGGCTATAATGATAGAACTCGCCAAAATCAAAATCAAATCACAAAAAATACAGCTAAAATATCACTATACACACTATTATCGGCTATACCGATATATCGCTTATTGTGATGGGCTTCAGGAAGCAAACCATATCAAATGCACAGGAAAATATCGTATATACTGATCAAGAGTGATGATCACAAAACAATTGTTCTTCAAATTTAGTTCATTTCTTCCAAAACTGATCCATTGTTGCATGGATACATCTGGCAGCAGACGTGATTGAGAGAAAATTCTTCCCTGTATGCTGTAAGCAGCCACATGTACACGCGGCTGCTTTTCATTCTTTTTCCAGCATGTACGCATCATTTCATGCACAGTCATGTGCCATGTGTCAGTCATACATGCAAATCGGCTATAGTGATGCACCGGATATAGTGATAAATTATCGAAAATCAAAGGGGCACGTTATATCCACTATTTACTGTATGTGTAAAATATTATACGCTGATCACAAGGCACACAACGAAAGGGAAAGAGAATCGACTGACAGCATTTCGAGTCCACCCACGTCTACATCAGCTCCGCTATATCCAAACTAAATTTCGTTGGCAATTTTGGCAATTTTTCGTTCCGATCATAACGAAAAAAACTAACGAAAGTTCGTTGTGCTCAACCTCTCTAATGAACAGCAAAATCACTTGAAACAGGTGCATGCCGCAGCCTGTATTCACATCTGTGACTGTGCTCAATTTTGCCCCACTACAGTCCATTTCAAAACTATAGACGCGTACCTAGGCAAAAACCGTTATGCCAGCATCTATACCACATAAAATCTGTGATCACTTTGTGCATAAATTTTTCCAAATTGGGCGTCTGTTATCCAATCCTTTAGAAACTATATGAGAGTAATTGTGGAGCGATCCTGAGCAATATTCCGAAAACTATTCTCAAAAAGTTCCAGCCAAATTTGAAATATTTCAAAAACCCTACGCGTCTATAGTTTTGAAATGCACTGTACTTAGTCCGTTGATACTAACTTGATACCCAGTTGTTGTCCCAACCTGGGATTGGTAAAGATTGGCAGGTATGTGAACAAATCAGGGAGGCACAATACAAGTACATTGTACATAGATAAGAGGAGTTTTACTATTATTATTGTAAAACTCCTCTTATCCGTGTGCCCTTACCATGTCTGTCTTCTGGGCACCTTTCTGACCTCTTTCGATTCACAAAAATTGGCCTAGCAGTGAAAAGGGGGGCTCCAAAAACTATTGATTGGCATAAAACGTGTCCACATGCATGCACTAAGTATGACGTAACTAGGAATTGCACGTAACTTAGAACATACATGAACATGAACATGTAGATCTACATTGTATGTTGTCACTTACGGGAAATTCTGAGTTTCGAGCAGTGCACGGACCCCACCTGCCCGGATAGGGGGTGTTGTACTTTTGTAGCTTTAGTATCGAACCATGCCGCCTTGCACTTGCGGCTTTCTCACCTGATGCCGGCGACTGTATCCAAGTGACAGTCGCGATGAATTCCCTAATAATAGTCTACATGGTGTGCAGTCACCAGCAACAATAATCTACCGGCATTCTTCTTGTTCAAGTACTCCATTGTCCGCAGTAGCAGTCATTGCCTTCTGTTTGCATGGCGGAAGAAATGGAAGCTTAGGAGTACCGGTGACTGGAGTTCATGAAGGAGTCGGGTAGGGGAAATTCAGAATATTCGAGATAGGAGGTATTCGACTATTCGTGGCCATAGTCCACGGCATGAGTTCATCCAATGGCTGAAAATTCTAATGGTCGAGTAGAGCAGACACGCGAGTCCACTCAATTCCCTGAGACTTCAGCATTGCTCGAGCACTTGATAAACGTGCCACTTTTCCTGGAGTGGTATGGAGTCACCCCTCAACATTCGACTCCTCTGCATAATTCCTGGCTCTAACTGCAGTGTTTGTAGGCAAGTGGAACAAACCGGGTAGAACAATGTGGAATATAGCTAAGAGGACTTGTGAGACTGGACACTTCTCCGCTGCAGAGGATTGCTGCTTCCAGAACTACTAATACCACAAGACCGCGTGCTCACTACAATTATACAGACCTATCAGAAAAGCACGCAGATTTAGGTGAACCAGCAAGAAAGAGGAGCATTTCGATATGCACAGACGTGACCAGGAAAAGGAAGCACGAAGAGTATCTGGGCGGTCAAAATGTGTGAACATACCGCGTAGACTTCTACCGCCTAGTGGGTCTACCGCGCGTGACTATGGTGACTGGCCGGCGGGTGACACGTAACATCTCACCTGATCTGAATGAACAGGAGGATGAATGCAGTAGCACGGGCGGGGCTGCGATCATTCCACACCGCGTACCGTGCCAGGTAGAACTGTAGACTGTACTGAGAACTTTGCCTTTAGTTTAAATATTGATAACAAACTGGGTGTCGGAATGAAGAAGTCGAAAGGCAAGTTACCCCATGGGGTTATTGACTCTTGCTGCTAGCTACATGGTATTTAACGGCTAGGCAACGGACGTGGCCTGCTTGCGTCAGATATTGGTAGGGATCTCGCCAGTGTCTGCTCTAGGATTGTAGGACAGCCGGGTACACGTGTACCGGGCGCAACCATTTCAACCGGGTCGGAGCCGGGTACACAATGATATACCGTATTATCTCTAATATAAGCACGGTCCTTTATTTTTTCAATGTACCTCCGCCCCGTGCTATTAATGGAGACGTTCCTTTATTGGAGACTGTTCCATTATTATTTCAACCTCATTTCAGAGGCATGTTGCCATGCCAAATTCATGTATGACGCATACATTTCAGGGTTTTTTTCGCCGGTACAGATAATGAATTTACACAGTGTGCTTATAATGGAGACTGAGCACTTTATTTTTTGAATGCCGCCCCAAGGTGTTCTATTATTGGAGACGTGCTTTTATTGGAGACTGTGCTTATATTAGAGATAATACGGTAAAGGCGAATGGATAAGCCGCATTTAGAAAAGAGAGGACAGGAACTAGAAAATTACGAAAAAAGAAGTAGTATCTGACACATACAAGCCATGTAGTCAGTCCTTTCAAAGTTCGAAAGTGTAAAGTACCAGCCGGGTCACAGGTGACCCGGTACTATATTTTCAACCGGGTCCAAGCGGGTGGATTACCCGGCTCACCCGGCGCTGGAGCAGACACTGCTCGCATATAAATGATGCGCCCGATTCTTGATCTTACTTCTTCTTGATCTCTCTCTCTCTCTCCCCTATCCCGGGATCTCATCTGCCTCCGCGGCAGTGTAGCAGTGTACAGTAAAACTTGTGACTACCGACCACCCCTTGGTGCCAGCAAAAGCGGTCTTTAGTAGCAAGTGGTCTTTAGTTAGAGGTTTGCACCGTGCGACCATATATGGATCCCATTATATGATATGCATATCAATATGCAGCTAATACAATTCCCCAGGACTTGCGCAATGCCATTCTTAATTCAGGTCAAACAACACTTGGAGAGAAAGACGGAGAGATGGAGAGAGACAGAAAGAGAGAGAGAGAAGAAGTTTGCAGACATCAAATTCAGCTGCTACTTCTGAAGCCAGGAGTCAAACGTTCTCTGTGGAAGTTTCGTTTTGCACTGGGCTTCAAATTTGTTCATGCGATCAATCGTACCGACTATCCTTGTTGTGACTTCTCGATTGCTTGAACGTGATCCTTCAGCATCAGGACATGGCGGTGCTGCTTTGTTAATGGATTCCTTGACGCCATCGTCGATTCGTTTGTACGACTGGGGTGACAGAGCCGCTCAGTCTTCGTTTCTCCTCCGAGTAGTAACATCGAGCAGAGAGCGCTTTCGATGCGCTCTCCAAGACGTTTCCTATCAATATCATGTTTATTCTTGACAGCGCTTGAAATTCTGACAGGTGTAGTGCAGTCCACACGGACTCCACAGTCAAAATGGCCTGCGTTCATTTGTTCAGCTGTAGTACCGAAAGATTCCTTTCAGGACCATGGAAAATCAGCAAAATTTCGAGCAACATTAATTTTGATTTCCTACATCGCGGTCGCTAGTTACGGGTCAAAAATCGTCCTTGGGACAAGAAAAGGCGGTCGCTGGTCGCGTTCAGCAGGTAGTCGCTAGTCACAGTGAATTTTGAATATGAGACCGTCCGTGCCTGGCCAAGTGGTGTGTAGTACCAGGCTGGTCGCTAGTCACGGTGGTCTTTAGTTACAGGTTTTACTGTACTTGTAGAACATGTACAACTGTATGGAATTTGATGTGAACAGGCGGATTATTCCAATTTAATGCGATTTGTATGCAATTTGCCCCGAATTATGCGATTATTCGATTTTGGTAGGAATTATGCGAAAAATTATGCTAGCATAATCTGTCAAGGCGTAGCAGGAAATTCGTCTGGTCTTCTTCCTTATTCACCAAACATACATGTACATCTTTCGAGTGAACAATCCATGCTGATGATCGGTTTGGGTCTACACAATTTTGCTCTCAAACCGTTCCTATTTTAAACCGTCTCCTCTACATGTAATAGAGTGAGAAGAACTTCAAGAAAATCAAGATCGGGCACATCATCATGATTACCGGGTATGCGATGTAGATCTACCCATATTGTAACGCGCTATTGTAACACCCAGCTACAGCTCAAGAATACATCAGATTCGGCTGCAATATCAGCTGATTGTTCGAAATCGGCTGCAAAATTGGAATATCATTATTGGAAAATCGGCTAAAGGAATTGTTGGCATATTGGCTTCAAAATTGGTGAGATATTGGAAATACAGCTCTGCTACAATGGAGATGGAACTGGCCACAACAGTGACTGTACGTTGTAGTGTAGTATTTTACCAGCACTAAACCATCTCCCTAAATGGCTAATATTTGTTGAGGAGATCAAAGGACACGAGTCACACGACCTCAACCACTAGTACTACAAGTACTGAACTAGAAAGCTCGAGCGGTAGGCATTGGCGGATAGTGCTCGAAAAGCAGTGAAATTGGCAGAACCATACAAACCTTATGGCGGGCAATTCCTCGAATTCTGCTCCATTTGTTTATCCACGTACCAAACATGCATGAAACTTATTTATTTATTTATTTATTTATTCAACATCTCCTGGCCCGTCCGAAGACTGCCAATAAACATGAGAGGTCAGGTGATAGCCAACCACGGCAAGCTAAAAGGGAAAAAAAAGAAAGATGCTGTCAGAGAGGGAAAGGAGATAGGGAGAGAAAAAGAAAGGGAGGCACATTAATAATACATGGGATCACTTCGGATGAGACAGTGTGGAAAGCTGGACTGTGAATTTCCTGATATCCTGGCATGTCTTAATGCTAGTAGGCAGGTTAGACCAAAGGGAGTATGCTGAGAAGAAAGGGGATTTCAAAAACAGAGAGGAACTAGCTCGGGGCAGTGATAAGGCATTGCGTGTTGGTCTAGTGGTAACAAACCAGTTGTACTTGGCAATATGTTTCGGGACTTGGGCTAGGAAGATTTTTTGCACAAGGATACAAAGATGCTGCTGATGTCGGGCAAGAAGAGGGTGCGTGGAAGCAAGTTTATAAAGACAAAGGGAGGCAAATGTTTGGTCTTTTCGAAACAGAATTTTCAGAAGCAAGCGTTGATGTACCTCCAGTCTGTGGAGTAAAGTCTGAGACAACCCGCACCAAGCTACCAGAAAAAGTACCGAATTCTGCCAATTTTTCTGCCGGCATTATCCGCAAAGGCCTACCGACTCTAGTACCGAGCGGCGCGTGCCGCGGCCATTCTTGCAGCAACATCATTCGTTCGTAAACGCACTTTGCAACAACATTATAGGGGAAGTGCATCGATTTTTCGAGTAGGGTCCAGAAGAAAGGTAATTTGATTTCGGTTCGAATGGCATATCTCTCGCTTCCATACGATAAGCCAAACTTGCCAAATCGCCAATTGTATACTCACGTTGCCATAGCGACCAGCGCAGTGATGACGTATGAAAGGCTTAGCTCCACCACAGAGAAGGTCGACCACTGCAGAAATTGGTCATTTTCAATTGGTTTATTGTATTCACGAAGTGAAAGAAGTGCTGTGTTCAATGCTGTTAGTGTAGTGAACTGTTTGTTAGTAGTCCTCTCGGTTGTGTCCTGGGACGTGACACCGACAGGAGAAAGCTGGAGTGCGGAGACATCAGCAGACAAGCGAAAATAGTGACGAACAAAATGCTGAAATCTTGGTTGGGACAAATCAAACGTTCAGCATTTCCCCCAACCAAGGACCATGCCGTTTGCTCTTTCCACTTCCTGAAGATGGATGTGATGCTTCCTGGCGACTCTCCTATCTCTCGCAACCTTCTGAAGCCAGGTGAGACGACGGGTGGTGGAGATTGACGAATGAAAATAATGTCGTAGGTTTGAAAGTATGTTAAAAATGTCTCAGGAGAGATGGCGAATACCAAGCATCTTCTCCTAGAGGAAACAGTTTCCTAGGCACAGTCAGCCTAGGGAAATGCAGGAGAAGGCCGATAAACAGTTCACGGCACTAACAGCATTGAACGCAGCACTTCTATCACATCGTGAATACAGTAAGACAATTGAAAATGACCAATTTCTGCAGTGATCGACCTTCTCTGTGGTGGAGCTAAGCCTTTCATACGTCATCACTGCGCTGGTCGCTATGGGAACGTGAGTATACAATTGGCGATTTGGCAAGTTTGGCTTGTCGTATGGAAGCGAGAGATATACCATTCGAACCGATATCAAATTGTCTTTCTTCTGGACCCTACTCGAAAAATCGATGCACTTCCACTTTAAATTTTATTATTTTGGTAGATTTTCGGCGATTCTCAAAGGAACCCTCCATATCGGCGACAAGCTTAGCGATTTTTTGATAAATCTCGTTTTCGGCGAATTTTTCGGCTGGCCGGTTTGGGAAAAGCCTAATCGAGACCTATCCAGGTCGAACAGCTAGCTACATGTACATGTAGCTGTCCAGATACCGGTATGTAGAATGGCAATGACTGAAGATGGGCCTTGCCCGAAAATTCGAATGATTAGGCCATCCAGAATTAATTCGTTGTTTCGGGTCACCCGACCGACCGTCTTTTTTCACCCGACCGCAAAATGTTTTTTTTTTTATAGTGGATGCAAATGTACAGACTAGACTATGTAGTATGTACAAACGCGACCCTAATAATAACAGTCCAGATATCGCCCTCAGAAGCAGTCATCAATGGTCATGGCTAGCCAAATGACAGGTGCTTGGTGATGACGTTGTCTTCTATCTCCGATCCGCAATCGGTCCTGAAACCACGGAAACAGCATCAGCTCCGCCACCTTGTCGCTATTTACAGAAGTTTTCAAGGTGAGAGCTGCTCGTCAGACTCGTTTGCCAGCGAGGCCAAGATCTGGTCCTGGATCATGGAGGGGACCTGGATCTGATGGGACCATGACCAGATGACTGCGCTGGATTGTCTACACTACAGTCAGATTTGATCGACTGGCTAGATGGACAAAAGCTATTCGATGTACATGTATGCACATGGATGTAACCAAAATAAAAAATAAAATAAAATAAAAAATAAACCCGACCGACCGACCCTGGTGCGGATGAGTGAAGTGACCCGAAACAACGAATTAATTCTAGGTGGCCTTATCTCTCTTTTTTTAGCAAGAGTCCATAATCGCCGTTATTACTACTTACATTTGCATGTATTAGGGGGATTATGAACTCTTGTTTTTAGTGATTGGAGTACATGTAGCTCAGACACCGTTTGGAGTGTGTCGTAAAGATGTATGAGCGGATGGCTACATGTAGTGCACTAGTGAGTCTTCGCACTTTGAGAAATAACTCAGGCTGTCAAAATAAATCCAAAATTCTTTTCCCGGAAAAGTGCGTTTTCGTCCGATTGTTCTCGAGTCTTTTGTGACAAGTACAGGATGTCAAACAAACTTTTGGAGAGTCATTGTCAAGCGCGTCAACGGTCATATCAAACTCACCCATCTACTGGCGTACTGCTTTTCTTTTCTTCTCCTGAATGAACGCGAGCATGTACATTGAGCAACACTGCGCCAGTAATTTGTTTTTGTAAAATTTGACTGTTTGACGAGTGGTGCAAAACCACCACTGGTACAGGCGGTATTTCACCTCCCACTAAACTTATTTTCTAATCTACTAGTGTTAGATCTAGTGGAGTAGCTCTACTGGCGAAAATGTTAGATTCGGCGACAGCTTGCGTGTGCTGCAAGGAGGAGCGGCCAGAGTCCGGACGGTTGCTGGATTGTCTGCATGTCCTCTGCGAGAGTTGTTTGCGCGACCAGATCAATCCCTTGACTGGTGGTATCTGCTGTACGATGTGTGGAAGGAACACCGTCACTGAGTCAACACAGAGCCAAGCTGCGGATGAGAGCATCACTCGGATGCCGCTTGGTGGACATCAGCGGCTTGTGAAAGCGGCTGGTCTCCTGTACCATAGTCAAAGCTCTGAGGCGTCGGGTGCTACTGCACCGGGTACAGCTGCGGTAGCTGGCGACCAAGAAGGAGGTGGGTTGAAGTGCAGCATTCATCACGGCCAACTTCTTTCATTGTACTGCAAGACATGCGATCGACTGGCCTGTGGCATGTGCGGCTCGTCGCATCTTGATCATGATCACGTGGTGGCGTCCACGAGGAAAGTGTGCAGAGAGAAGCAATGCTCTGTGGAAGAGCTGTTGGAGAGTGTGTCTTCCATTGCCGGCTTGTCGGATGTTAAACTGCTCGACCTTCGTCTCAGGAACTTGACCACTGCCACTGAGCAAGTTAATCAGCAAGCGGAAGAAGCGTCTGAGAAAGTGAAGGAGTATTTCAAGGAGTTACGATCTGTGTTGGATGAAGAAGAGCAACGTTTATACTCAGAGATAGATCAGCATCGCTGGCGAACCCAGCAGCACCTTGAGGATGAACAGCAGCGTATCCACAACAAGCGAAACACGCTAAGCAGTATAAAGGCCATTGGTGAGAAACTGACGCAATCTCTGCCCCAGCCATCCAAGGCAATCACGCCGTCAGACATTCACGTCATGCTGCTGCATGGCAGTCTAGCTGAAGCAGCTACTACTTTGTCGCCCGAGGATCTTAATATTCCAGTAGCACAGTTGGTCGGCAAGTTCGGTGTTACAATAGCTGAGAAGAGCACGGATGGTATTCGGACGACTCTGAAAGCCGATGCACGGGCATTTCACACAGTAGTGGATGTCATGCAGTCACGGATCAAGAATTTGGGGAAACAGCCGGGATCTGAAGAATTTAAGCACAAACTCAAGTTCTCCCTGCGTGATCATGCCGGTAATGTATTACACGCAAAGCAGGTTCCGGAGGATTTTGAAGCCTCCATGATGTTCCCAACGGGAGATCTCCAAAGGCTACGCCTGTCAGCTGATGCTGCTAAAGTAGGCGTATGGGAGAGTGACCTCTTTCTGACGGAGCCAGGTGGATACCCTATTCATTTGTCCACTGCTGAAAGGACACGCTATCCCTGGATTTCTACGACCACCAAGCGTGTTTTCACAGACCCTTTAACACTGCAATCCTTGACTACACCTGGACATGATCATGCGCACGTTCCATTCGCCGAAGTTGCGGGCAATACAGCTGTGGCAGTGTCTAAGTGTGCGTTCTCCGGAGCAAGCAGGAACTGCTGGAGTGCTCAAGTGAAGTGGCAGACGCAGCACAACATCTTCATGGGCGTTGCACCGTCAATAGCTGCTTCTGCTGATGGTGCAGCGTCAGGAAACTCTGAGTCCAGCAGTATAGCCTATGGTTGGTGGTCAGCCAATACTGTTCGTCATGGTCACGTTGACCAGCGCACGGCAGATCTCAACGAGCTGAAGAGTGGTGACAAGATCGTTATCACCCTGGACTTGCAGCGCAAGAGGCTGGAGCTGCTGATCGCTGGGATGAAGAAGTGTGAAGTCCTGGACATGTCTGCTGATTGCGCAACACCAGGGCGTGCGTGGCATCCAGTGTTTTGCCTCAGCAATGAAGATGAGAGCATATCTGTTATCTGAAGAAATCATCCCTGTGCTGACAATACCGATACCAAGAATTTAAACCATTCAAATCCATCACTACACAACGTTTTACTAGCTTACTTCAGTGCGTCCACTTGTTCAACGCTACAGCAATATTTAAAGATAAATTTGCAAAACGTTCGGATCTTTAGAAGTTGCATCTGCGCCTTGATCCACGGAGGGTGGTGGGGTTCCTACGGATGCGGAAAACTGGGCCTCAAGCTGAGTCTCATGCGGACCGTGAATGTTTCTTTCCAAAACTTAGTACATGGATATCCGCTTTCCAATTTCTGGGTGTATATGCAGGCCAATTTCTGGGTTTCTGCAATTTTTATTTAAATTTTTTATTTAGCTTTTCTGCGGCCTATGCTGTGTTTCGAGAATAATGTTACTATTTGGACCGGTGTATTCTCTGTGTCTCAAGCTGTCAGAAGATGCAGAGAACAAAAATTCTCAATAGTTCTGCATCTTCGCAACTAAGAAACCTTCATTAAATTTCATAGCTCTGCACAACTTGCACCCTTCCTTTGATGCTCATCGCAGTTTGTCCAGTTTGTACAGTTTGCGCCAGGGTGACTTGTCCCATTGTCCCCCGGGCATAAGCAGGTCCGTTTTGAGGAGGAGCATAAAATGGCATCCGAAAAACAAGGGCAGATGCCCAATGAGGCTGTTATACACACCTGCTATTAAAGGCATAATTGTTGACCTAATCAGGTCCTTTTTCAGAAGGAGCATAAAATGGCATCCGAAAAACAAGGGCAGATGCCCAATGAGGCTGTTATATACACACCGGCTATTGAAGGACCATACATAGCGCTTCTTGTCGATTTGGAATAATATTTTAGCAGCCACTATAGGATATATCCCAAAAGTTCAGCGTTTGCTTGTGAATTTGGTATTTCTCTTGCATTATTATTGTCTTGTACTTCCACAAAGCTCCCAGTCCACATCATGACAATGGTCTGAGTCCTTTTCTCATGACGATTTTCTGTTCTTTTGGTCTTTTGGTGAAGAATATAATATTATAAGCATAATCGGCTGTTTTCTCGAGCATCCTGTGAGCATCCGCTAGAGCATGATCTGGTCATTTCCCGAGCATAATCTGCTTAACCGTCCAGATAATGATTCGGCGTTGGATTGCAGTAAGGCGAGCCATAGTGGTGGGTGCAGCGCTCATCCACACGAGCATGCCGTAGATCTACTTCCGGACCGGTAGGAAAAGACCTTGTAGATCACAACGTATCACCCATTATTCCAGTCACTGTTGCTGTCGCATCCACTCGTATGTCGCATCCACTCGTAGTCCACGTCCACTGATATCGACCGAGGTACCTCTCTTTCTTCTGTGTAATAGTGACATGTACCCAGCTAATGTCTCTGCTTCGTTCAGGGAATTCAGAATAGGAAGTCTGCTGTACCACCCGCTCTTTTCTTTTTACTTTTAAAAGCGATTATTTGTAACATGGAAATTTGTTCCGTGGCTCACCATCTGAGTTCTTACAGCTCTTTTTCATTTTCTGCTGCCCCCGGTTATTTCTTTTATTAGTATTATTATTTTCTTTGCCTTCGCTTTCTTGTTATTGGGCAACTTGCCCGTTAGAATCTGCGAGGTAAAATAAACAACAACAACAACAACAACAACAACAACATCACGGCACCTGGAGTCCAGCACTCGTGAGGCCTTCCGGAGGAAGCCGAGCCTCGAATAGTCAATTGCCTGATATAGTGATATGAGCTGTGAAAGACAGGTGTTGGTTAAACAGCACACCGAGGATCTTTCGGATGCAGGCGAACGTGGTGACAGGAGTTATGATGATAACACCAATGAAGCGGAGCGTTTCTGTGGATGCTGAGTTGTACTGACTGAATACACGGAACTAACTTCAGAGCTCTGAAGCACACAGGGCAGGAGCTGAAGAAAAAATAGCGTGGTGCACCACAGTGGAACGTATACATGGGACTTATTAGGGCAGAACAACTGGCTGTTGCCCAACGCATTGGATGCATCATGCAACTGGCAGACCTGCATCATGCACTGTCTGGAAATGAGTGTTTTAAAATTGAGATACACGGAATAGTCGAGGCTGGTGATCATGGGCTGAGTGGAAGGTGATCATGGGCTGAGTAGATGGTGATCATGGCCATGGGCTGAGTGGAAGGTGATCATGGGCTGAGTGGAAGGTGATCATGGGCTGAGTAGATGGTGATCATGGGCTGAGTGGAAGGAAGTCAAATCGGGCATCCAGTTTCTCAAGTCTGTGGACTCGTCCCGCTTCGCCAATGGGCACCGTACTGGTGGTGCGTCTCCGGAACATTATTTCGATGCTGTGTTCAAGAGCTTCTGTCTCCTGCCAAGCATATTACGAACTATGATACCAAAGTGCGCCGCTCAGTCGTCGGGAGCCTCAATGCATCCCCGCAGAGTCCGGGCTCGCCAACAGTAAACAATGAGAGCGTGCACACATGGCTGAAGCAAGAACGCACTGGAATTACCCCCCCCAAATTCTTCTATTTTGACATGTGTGTAATGTTATTTGATGTGTGGATTGAGTACCAGCTTCAACAGTCCTATTATTATGCCTTGCATCAGGAGTTACTCTGGGGCTTATTTTTCGGCTATGGCTGTTTCTAGTTTTGTGGTTTTGTTGCTTGGTTCCACCTCCAACCAGGCTTATGTGTGTGATCAGCTCATCTTTCACACTGATATACACTTGTGGAGATATGCAGGGCAAGATAATGGCTGCGGTAGCTGGCGACCAAGAAGGAGATGTGTTGAAGTGCAGCATTCATGGCGGCCAACTTCTTTCATTGTACTGCAAGACATGCGATCGACTGGCCTGTGGCATGTGCGCCTCGTCACATCTGGAACATAGTCACGTGGTGGCGTCCACGAGGGAAGTGTGCGGAGAGAAGCGACGCTCTCTGGAAGAGCTGTTGGAGAGTGTGTCTTCCATTGCTGGCTTGTCGAATGTTAAACTGCTCGACCTTCGCCTCAGGAACTTGGCCAGTGCCACTAAGCAAGTTGATCAGCAAGCGAAGGAAGCGTCTGAGAAAGTGAAGGAGTATTTCAAGGAGTTACGATGTATGTTGGATGAAGAAGAGCAACGTTTATACTCAGAGATAGATCAGCATCGCTGGAGAACCCAAGAGAACCTTGAGGAGGAACAGCAGCGTATTCACAACAAGCGAAATACGCTAAGCAGCATACAGGCCATTGGTGAGAAACTGACGCAATCTCTGCCCCCGCCATGCAAGGCAATCACGCCGTCAGACATTCAAGTCGTACGGCTGCATGGCAGTCTAGCTGAAGCGGCTGCTAGTTTGTCACCCGAGGACCATAACATGCCCGTAGCACAGTCGGTCGGCAAGTCGGGTGTTGCAATCGCTGAGAAGAGCACGGATGGTATTCGTGCGACTCTGAAAGCCGATGCACGGGTATTTCACACAGTAGTGGATGTCGTGCAGTCACGGATCAAGAATTTCGTGAAAAAATCGGGATCTGAAGATTTTAATCTCAAAATCAAGTTCACCCTGTATAGCTGTGTGATCATGCTGGTGGTGTCTTGTACTCAAAACAGGTGCCGGAGGATTTTGAAGCCTCGATAACGCTCCCAACAGGAGATCACCAAAGGCTACGCTTGTCACCTGCCGATGCTGAAACGGGTGTGTGGGAGAGTGACGTCTTTCTGACGGAGCCAGGTGGATACCCTGTTCATTCAAGCTCTGTTGATTACCCCAAGAGGCCCAGCCCCTGACACAGATAACATTCGAATTCGCTGTGGGAATGCAGCCCTTGCAGTTGTGGAACAAGCGCGGTACCTGGGCGTAATGGTAGATGGGCAGCTCTCCTGGGAGCCTCACGTCAATCACACAATCCAGCAGGTGCGGAAGTCAGTAGGTGCGCTGTGGCGGAGCCGCCGAAGCCTCACCCTGGCGTCAAAGATCCTGTTTTACAGGTCGATGATCCAGGGTAGGTTGTCGTACGCTTCCAACGCCTTTTATCCGTCACTTCAAATTGGCAACATGGAGCCCCTCACACGTCTAACGAAGTGCGCTATCCGCGGCTTCTTCGGTCTGCCACCGTGGTCGCGCACGAGCCCGATCTTTGAACAGCTCCGCCTCACCACCCTGGAGGACATGTTTAACATTAAGCTCCTCATCTTTGTCCGTCGTTGTCTGTTCTCCCGAGCTAGCTCCCTCTTCACCAGCTTCTTCGTGAGAGTTACTGGTGACCGCACTCGGGGAGCAGCACATCACCTCGTTCGAGTACCATTTTGGCCCGGTCCTGCGGGTCGAGCGACCATGCAGTTCATCGGCGCAGTCCTGTGGAACCAGCTCCCGCCTGATCTCCGTTCCGAGCCCAGCCACCTTCAGTTCTGTGCCCTGCTAAAAGCGCATCATGGCTCCGTTTAAATGCTTTTCGGCTAGTGTGTTTCTGTGGTATAGCGGACTGAAGAATAGTAAACGTGTTTTGCAATATATGTATGAAGCTATTTTGTATATAGTATGTTCCCATTCCGTTTTTGCTTTGGTGTAGCCCTGAGGTTGATTGCTTATTTATTTCTACCCTCCTCTCTCCATACTTCTGTCCCCCCCCTCTCTCTCATTCCTTCTGTCGTCCACATGTATCAAAGGAGGCGAAATCGCCTGTTTGTGGTGCGACGTTAAATAAACTTCTACAACAACAACAACAACATTCGTCCACTGCTGAAAGGAGCGGCTATCCCTGGGTTTCTATTTCCAGTCGGGGCGTTTTCGAAGAACCTATAACACTGCAATGCTTGACCACGTCTGGAGATGATCATCCGCACGTCCCATTCGCCGAAGTTGCGGGCAATACAGCTGTGGCGGTGTCTAAGTGTGCGTTCACCGGAGCAAGCAGGAACTGCTGGAGTGCTGTAGTGAAGTGGCAGACGCAGCACAACATCTTCATGGGCGTGACGTCGTCAATAGCTGGTTCTGCCGATGGTGCCGCGTCAGGAAACTCCGAGTCCAGCAGTGTGACCTATGGTTGGTGGTCAGCCGATACTGTTCGTCATAGTCACGTTGACCAGCGCACGGCAGATCTCAACGAGCTGAAGAGCTGTCACAAGATCGTTATCACCCTGGACTTGCAGCGCAAGAGACTTGAGGCTGAGCAGCTAATCGCTGGTATGAAGAAGTGCGAAGTCCTAGACATGTCTGCTGATTGCGCAACACCAGGGCGTGCGTGGCATCCTGTGTTTTGCCTCAGCAATGAAGGTGAGAGCATAAATGTTATCTGAAGAAATCATTTCTGTACTGTAGGACAATACCAATACCAAGCATTTTTAAACCATTTCAACCCATCACTATACGTTTTACTAGCCTGCTTCGGGTGTCCACTTGTTCAGTGATGCAGCGAAATTAAAATTTAATGTAGGTTTGCAACGGGCAAACCAAAGTTATCATGCCACAGAAGCACTCGCGGCCAGCGCCTCGCAGGCAGTCCGCAACGCCGGCTGTCATCGTACATCGTCCCCAAGCGTGGGAAAATGGCACATGCGCCAGCGTGGGACTCGCAGCCTTGCTTGCAGAGAACAGCAGCGAGACCTTTCTATGCAAACAAATTTCAACGGTTTGAGCACCTTGGCTTGCAATATCAGCAGTGTTGTGCGAATTTTCTAGCTAGCCTATCATGAGTCGTTTTCAAACAGCAGCACCAGGAGATCCGCGAGCTAATCCGCTCCTCCATCCGAGAAGCCATTTCCGGGGACGACTCTGGCGAGCCGGATGCTGATATCGCCTGCGCACAAGACCTGAACTCGGCGGGTACTACTGTAGTACTGAGGTAGGCTTGACTCTGACGTGCCTGTACATGCATCTCCACCACATGCCCACACCCGTCCCCTGTGTGTTGCACATGTGGCCGAGAGTGGTGGAGAAAGTGCGGCGAGGGGAGTTCGTAGATTTAGCACTCCTCCTCAGGCTCCTGCGCCCCTCAGCAGTGCCCGCTGAACCCTCAGCCAAACGTTTCAGGCTCGAGAACGACTCGGATGGGTCAGTAGTGCTGGCCCCAGCATAGCAGAAACAGCGAGAGTCGAGTATAGACAGTGGCCTGGGCCGAAGCGTGGGCAGTGTTGTCCATCATTGTAGGCATGCAACGCACACACTACCTGAACAAACTGTTGGTAGACCAGCATCACGTCCTAAGGGTGTTAAGGTGGCAGACTACCCAAAAATTCGCTGAAAAATCGAATTTGTAAATTCATATTGAGCGCTACGTCAGTTGAAAGAGCATGAATAGCTGCAAATTCTCTGAAAATTGTGTCCCGATCTGACCGGCCGTTCAAGAGTTATGGCCGAAAATGTGCCCTTGCAAGGAAAGATTTTTTTGTTGCACGCTGTCATTTGTTGGCAGCACTGTATTTGAATGTGAGCAGACCGTGCGCAACTTGTCGTATCATGGAAACACGTGTAAGTGTGCAGAATTTTGCTCCAAGTCCAAAAAATCAGGTTTTTGAGCCACGTATTGGGCTGCACGGCGGCGGGCGAAGCCCGCCGCCGTGCAGCAGGACTTTTGCCAGCACCCTCGTGACGTTGCAGATATGTGGCTTGATTATTGTAGTTGACATTGATTTAGTGACTTTGGCAAGTTTGAGTCGTGTCAAGAAGTCAGGTAGGATTCAGTACTAGGCAGTAGTGAAACGTGAGTGGTAGTCTTTGCCGGTTTCTGAGGGTATCCTGGATTTGGTGTGCAGCGCTGTGGAAATGGCTTGCTGTGGAGGTCCCAGCACTGGATGTTGTATCAAAGGTACGACCTCGTAGCACACCCTAAACCTAAAAAAATTCAAAAATTGACTTGGGTCTGTGGGAGTGTGTGAGAGAACGCCCACTCGTTCCGTTGTGACAGATTCCAGGGCCTCGTTGAGGGGCCCTACCCCATCACCCATGGCTGCTTCTGGACTTGTTCTAGGTTTGAGTCCCGCGCACGAACAGAATGAGCACGAAAATGTGAAAAAATTGTAAATGCATTTTGTTTGGCTCCTGGGTGGCTCGCACACCGTGGCACTATGCCGGAAATTTGAGTTTTTCCGGCCTGGAAAGCCTGTCAGTGAGGCGCAAGAACTTGTAAATCATGTCCTGAGGGCCAGCATAGTGGCAGGAGTGTGTGGTCAAAATTTCACTCAAATCCATTGAGAAACACCAAACTTACGGTCAATTGAATGCCATATGAAATTTATGGGTAGGCTGCCCCCTTAAGGTGGCAGACTACCCAAAAATTCGCTGAAAAATCGAATTTGTAAATTCATATTGAGCGCTACGTCAGTTGAAAGAGCATGAATAGCTGCAAATTCTAGTAGGGCGCAGTCACCCAGTTTCGGTGGAAGTGCGCGAGTTCGATTGGGATTCAAGTAGGAAGGGAGCGTCTCAGCTTCCTCGGACCAAGACCATTCGACTCAGCACCCCGAAGACTACAACTGGTGAAAATTTGATTTTAGGGTATACTTCCCCTTTAAGCATTCTACCCTCAGCAAGAATCTTAGATCAGCTTTTGACTACCCTGATGTTGTGGATGCTCACCTGGGGCAAGATTGCATGTCTTGGTGTCATGCCAAATAAATCGGGTGGGCATCGCTTGATCATGCATCTTTCAGCCCCGGAAGCTGGTCCGATCCGTGCGCATGCGCTAGTCGTGTCTCTTGCACTGTCATTGCTGTTTTGACTCTGGAGCATGCAACTTGCGGAACATTTGTTCCCACACACTTTCCTTCCCAACCTCCCACCCGTTACCTCAACTCACGTTTCTGGCGCACACATGACGTTGTATTTCTCGCTCAACATGTTTCAGTTGCATATACGGCATCGGGCGTGTTCTTTATCTCTTGCCAATATGTGCTTGCCATGCCTACATGATGCCAAATCGCCATTGGGGTTATACACCCGGTTTTTCCCTCACTACTGCGTCCGTCGGCGCGAGGGTTTTTTCCCGGCTGGCTCGGTCCAGGAAAATTAATCTGACGGTCCCAAGTGGTTCTGCATCATGGCCTATTTCTGTTATCCGCATGCACATCTTTCCCATTTGAGACACACTCTGTTCTCAGTGCTTGCTTTCATGCCTCACTCGTGCTTCGGTTCACATCTGGCTGCGGCCAACTACCCTTCAACTTTGCGTGTTGTCGCTATTGCTGTCTATAATCTGTGTGTACCAGTATATATGTGGCGCGAGAATGTATTCTTACAATCCATGAGAATATATGCTCTCAACTGTCATGCATACCTTTATATTTAGCATTAGGTGGCTCTACTCAGAGTCATTGGCGGCTCCATGCGGAGTCATTTGCCGGCTCCATGCGGAGTCATTTGCTCCATGCGGAGTCATTTGCCAGCTCAGCTCTAGCGGTCCCGAGCAGAGCTATCATACTAGTTGCTCGAATCGGCGCTCCCATGGAATGGCATTGCACTATTCAGAGACATCAGTTGGTCCAAGTCCCCCAGCCTTCAGCTCTTCACTGACACGCCTGGCGTCGGTTTCGGCGGGCTTTACAACACAGCACGGTTCTATGGCACATGGTCAGCAGACCAGTCGGATGGCCTATTTCGCAGCATTATCTGGCGGGAACTCTACCCAATTGCCATTGCGCTCTCTTTATGGGGAGAGCAATGGGCGCATCATGCTGCCCAACGCCAACAAACAGACTACTTCAATAGAGCACATCATCTCCGTCAGACGCTACTGATAAAGGCCGGCGACCTAATTAGGGACTCAGTAGCCCCAAGTTCTGCCCGCACATACCCGCCAGGGTCTGGGGCGTATCTGAAGCTGTGTACACAACTGGGATGCCAGCCGGGTAGGCCGTCGGTAAATGACTTACTTGCATTCATCACCCACTGCGTACCCGGTCACAGATCTAGCGCAACCATCCGAGTATATGTATCCGCCGTGAGGTATTACCTCCTCTGCCATGGTGGGCCGTCACACACAACTCAGCACGATAGAGTTACAGCAGCCCTGAAGGGAGCGGAGCGTCAGCAATGGCAGCACCGCCAGCAAGCAGCACCGACACAATGACAACGCCAGGCTATCACCCAATCAGACCTGCAGCAGCTCTTGACCGTGATCCAGCGCTCCCACTACTGCGAATCGGACAGGTGCATGCTCTGGGCCACCTTCATGACAGCCTTTGCGGGATTGCTCATAGTGAGCGAGGATACTGCCGCCTCTCCCCGCTCCGTTTCGAATGGCCGCACTCTGACCCTGGGTCAAGTCTCACTCACTGGGACTCAGATCAGCATACGACTCGGGATAACGAAGACCTCCCAACGTGGCACTGGGGGCAAGTCATCTTGCAGCCATGGTCCGGCAGCCAGCTCTGCCCTGTCCAAGCAATGCACAAGTACCACGCTATCCGCCACGCAACGCCAACGACGTCACCGCTGTTCATATTCCGAAGTGGGCAATATTTCACAGTCAAAGATGTGAACTACTGGATGACGAGAGCCCTAGATCCGGGTGTTAGCAGTCACTCCCTCATGATTGGCGGGGCTACTGCAATGGCCGGAAGGAATGCCTCAGCTTGGCAGCTCCAGAAGGCCGGCCGCTGGGCTAGTGACATGTACAAAACGTACCTCCGTGTGCCGGCTGGCCTGCCTACTGGCCAGCAATGAGCCGGCTACACTGCCATGTGTGCATGCGCGTGCTGCTGGGCACTGTTTTTGTATCAATCCTGCCCAAAGTACTCTAAGCACTCTGCACCCCCTTATGTGAGAATATGACCTCTCAGCAGCTTGCCCGATTAAGGATCTCTGCTCCAGCCTGGACCACATACTCAAACTCGTTAACGCATTGTGTTGCGCACTGTCACTGCTAAGCCTATCTGCATGCATGTAGCACAGCGTTTACTCAACCGCGGAAAGAAAGCAAGAAAGAAAATATGGCTAAGAGCAGTGTGTATAAGCGGGGTTGCCACTAACCACTGACTCTTCTTGGGGAAGCAAGCAAAGCCCCTCAGCTGAATTCATTTTGGAACAATTCTCTGCATGAGCTTTCAAGCACTGGCGGCACGCGCTGCCCAGCAGCAGGACCACATGGTCCCAGCAGGACCAGCTGGTCCCAGCATAGACACATTGTGTCCAGCAGCCGGGCCAATTGGCCCCAGCATACAGCAGGACCGTCCGGTCCCAGCAGTCATTTGACTACCTGCGCACAGCCGTGCCCCACATGGGCACAGCAGCATTAGTTAGGACCACATGGTCCCAGCATAGACACATTGTGTCCAGCAGCCGGGCCAATTGGCCCCAGCATACAGCAGGACCGTCCGGTCCCAGCAGTCATTTGACCAGCAGTCATTTGACTACCTGCGCACAGCCGTGCCCCACAAGGGCACAGCAGCATTAGTTAGGATCATTGGCCTTAATCTCTTGCACTGCCTGCCATCTACCAGCATTGTTACAGAATTTTCTACAATCCCGCTTTGCGGGGCCGCCGGGTATAAATGCATTGTTGCAAACAATTCGCTGATTACAAATTCTGTTACAAAACACTTGATATGATCCAGCCGCAGCAGCTCGGCAACCCCAACTTCCACTTGCTTGATGTGCGTGTGGGTGATAAAGGTTCATTTGCAAAACGCAGTACATAGATATCTATTTTCTGGGTGCACGTGCAGCACAAGTTCTGGCTTTCCGTATTATTCTATTATAATTCCAGATTTTATTTAGCTTTTCTAAAGCATATGCTGTGTTTGGAGAACGAGACAGCTTGAAAGCTCAGTGCCCTGCGCTATGCTGTGTTTGGAGAACGAGACAGCTTGAAAGCTCAGTGCCCTACGCTATGCTGTGTTTGGAGAACGAGACAGCTTGAAAGCTCAGTGCCCTGCGCTATGCTGCGTTTGGAGAACGAGACAGCTTGAAAGCTCAGTGCCCTACGGCTACGCTATGCTGTGTTTGGAGAACGAGACAGCTTGAAAGCTCAGTGCCCTACGCTATGCTGTTTTTGCCTAGCTCATCATGCATGTTACTAGAACTGATTGGCTACATCATTGTATTGGAAAAGCGTTTCCATTATGTCAGTAGACTCCATAGCTATTATTCGGGACCTTGTGTCCACGTGTCATACACAACGCTATTCCACATTCAGCGCATAATTTTTCTCTTTGTCTGTCCCTGCGGGAATTTGCGGAAAAAGTCCTCGAAAACTTGCGCAAGAAATTGCGGCAGAAAACAACAAAAAATGCGGCGAAAAGTGCGGAAAGATGCGGAACTTGCCAGGAACTTGCAGAATCATTGGCAGGAAATTGCGGATTTGGGCCAAATCACGAAATTTGTTGCATCAATAGAATCGCTATTTGCATACTGTGGAAATAACCTACGTACAGGATCATGGAAAGCACTGTATACTACGTGAAAAGTGCAGAAAACAACAAAACACGCGGGAAATCGCGGACTTTTCAGAAATTCGCGGGTTTTGGCCAAAATCGCGAAATTTGTTGCATCCGTGGAATCGCGAATTCCTGGAGGGACAGCTTTGTAGAGTTTCTTTCCCGTTCTCTTTGTACAAAAGCAAAGTGATGTTATAAAAAAATATTTTCTCCTATACGCTTCGCTCACTCTTGCTTTTCCAAAAAAGCATAGCGATGTTTTTTCATTTCTCCTATTTTTCAATACATAACATGGGATTCGAACCCGCACTATCGCCCTGCATGCATTCCCCCAATACACTTCGCATACATACACATTCTTCCAAGTTGGTTCACGTCGACGCTTCACTCACTCTTTCTTTTCCAAAGCATGGCGATGTTTTTTCATGTCTCCTATTTTTTCAATACATGACACGGGATTCGAACCTGCACTATCGCCCTGCATGCATTCCCCCGATACACTTCGCATACATGCACATTCTTCCAAGTTGTTTCACGTTATGATCTTGCATTTGAAAGCCCCATTTGAATAACGTGGCCAGCTGTCTTTGATGGTACAGTACAGTAAAATGTAAGGGATAGCGCCAGGCATGCTGACGTCGTCAGGCACAAACAAACAAATATGAAATTAAAGCTGTGTGGACTCTGGCCGGCTAGCACCAGACTTTACTCAAGTAACGTCTTTTGCATAGCTACGGGAATGATGGTAAAATAGATTCTTGGTTGGAGGAAAGCAAATCAGCACACGAAGCACGTTATAAGAAGGTTATGGGACATGCTTGCTACCTTGTTAATCACCATTGTATTCGACTTGGAGAGTAATGGTACGAAAGGCTTAGTTGAAACAATATTATGGCCTCTGTGCTTCGTGTGATGAGGATAATGTTACTATTTTGACCAGTGCATTCTATGTATCTCAAGCTGTCAGAAGATGCGGAGAACAAAAATTCTCAATTGTTCCGCATCTAGGAAACTAAGAACCCTTCATTCAATTAATTTTCATCATAGCTGCTTCCGTATGCTTTTTCCTGTCATGTCGAAGTCCCAGTTGTTCACGAATACATCTTGAATTTGTTGTCCTTGGAATGCCGGCTTGGATAAGCTCAGTTCAAAAATTCAATATTCTTCAAGTCAGTCAGTCCTGGTGGCGTCACAATAGCACCCAGGAGCACATGTCTACACTTGTGACACAAGAGCACGGTTATGATCATAGCAACAATCTGTTTTACTGGAGCATTGTAGTCAGGACGGGATTTGCTACACATATTTTGCAAAACTTTTTTGCACTAAATGAACACTGTGTATTAAGCAGGGAGTGGCACTTTCTTGCAGGTTTGCCGAGTGGAAAGTGCGATGGACTTCTCGTGTGCTCTGGATACCAGTCGTGAGTCAGTCAAGTGGGATTCCAGTCGGTAGAAAAAGCGTGAGGTCCCACTTAGGGACCGCAATTCTTAAAAAATGAATTTTAAAGGGGAAGTTAAGGCAAAAATTAAAATTTCACCAGTTGTAGTCTTCGGGGTGCTGAGTCGAATGGTCTTGGTCCGAGAAAGCTGAGACGCTCCCTTCCTACTTGAATCCCAATCGAACTCGCGCACTTCCACCGAAACTGGGTGACTGCGCCCTAGGAGATGGGGATTTGTATGCAAAATGTCACTAAAAGCGCCATTTCGTTCTTATAAAAGCACGGATGACCGCGATTGGCCCATATGTTGTAGTCTTTTGGACGCTGAGTCGACTGGTTTTGGTCCGAAAAGGCTGCGATGCAGCGTTCTTCCTTTATTCCCAATCGAACATGGTTGAACAAGCGGTCACGTGCTCCTGGGTGCCAAAATCACCTGGTCACCACGCCAGCAGGCGACAACTTTCACACCAAGGTTCAACTCGAGTGACAGGACTGCACCCAAAAAAGGTCAAAACAGGCTGTAAGTTGTACCCTGCAGGCACGGTGACCAGGTGACTGGTGTACGCAGGAGCACGTGACCGCTTGTTCAACCATGTTCGATTGGGAATTAGGGGCGAACGCTGCATCGCAGCCTTTTCGGACCAAAACCAGTCGACTCAGCGTCCAAAAGACTACAACATATGGGCCAATCGCGGTCATCCGTGCTTTTATAAGAACGAAATGGCGCTTTTAGTGACATTTTGCATACAAATCCCCATCTCCTAGGGCGCAGTCACCCAGTTTCGGTGGAAGTGCGCGAGTTCGATTGGGATTCAAGTAGGAAGGGAGCGTCTCAGCTTTCTCGGACCAAGACCATTCGACTCAGCACCCCGAAGACTACAACTGGTGAAATTTTAATTTTTGCCTTAACTTCCCCTTTAAAGATTAAAATAGAGCCACAAGATCGATACAGTGTTCAGAATAAAATTATTATATATATCCTGAGGCGGATGGAGGAGACTTCTGCGTAAACTGACTACACCACAGATGCGCTCTGCGGCCTACCCCCCCCCCCCCCCACACACACACACACATGCACCCACACCCACAAACACACACACACACATACATACATACATACTCAATCTGCAGACAGAACTGTTTCGTCCTTTGTGGACTCGTCAGCGCAGCACAGAGGAAATGAGGCCGAACCTGATAGCAATGGAAATAAAAATTTCTAATCAGGCCCGAACGTACCTTGCCAGAGTGCTCAAACTGACAAGTCAGTGAGCTCTGCATAACGCAAACAGCAAAGGCACTACCCCACGCAAGAGTGCTCAACTGCTACAAGAGCAGGAGCGAAATACCCATACATACATACATACATACATACATACACACACACACACACACACACACACACACACACACACACACACACACACACACACACACACACACACCTCAGACCTCAGACCTGCCCATCGCGGAAGCGATGATAGCGAACAGCTATGTTAGACATAGCAACTTGTGCTGGGATTACACCATTCAACAGCTTGCAAGGCTGATGAATTGACCGCCACTATTTTTAGCCTGGTATCCACCACACAGCTGATTGAAGTGACTTTTTTTTCTGGCCAGTGAATCCCTATTTTTCATTTTTCCAATTTTTTTCTTTTTTCTTCACACACACACACACACACACACACACCTCAGCCTCAGACCTCAGACATGCCCATCGCGGAAGCAATGATAGCGAACAGCTATGTTAGATATAGCAACTTGTGCTGGGATTACACCATTCAACAGCTTGCAAGGCTGATGAATTGACCACCACTAATTAGACTGGCATCCACCACACAGCTGATTGAAGTGGCTTTTTCTGGCCAGTGAATCCCTATTTTTAAATTTTTCATTTTTTGTAAATTTGTTTTTACACGCACACGCCACACCACGTACTCCAGCATACACTGGCTGTTGGTAACCACCCAGGAGAATGAAAGAAGAGCTAGGAGAATGAAAAAGAGAAGAAAGATGTGTGCGACCATAATCGTCGGGAACACACACACACACACACACACACACACACACACACACACACACTTACTTACTCACAGCAAGAGCAGGATAAGTTAGGTTTGGCCTGGATCACAGTAAAACTGATACTGTACGAGATAATTTCAGAAAGGTTTCAGGCATAACTCTTACTCGCATTGTGCTTTTAAGGGCTATCAAGTAGACTGCCTACACAAGCAATCAACAACTTCTGAAATCTAAATGTAACCTGGCAGGCACTATCAAGGAAAGGTTGTCGCCGTGCGACTACTACTGTGACCCTGATCTAACAATACTCATGCCAGTTGCACTACAAACAATCCACTCATGACATCTTGCTCTAAAAAGGCGAGCTGCCTGCAAACTTGGATTCACACAAGAGCCATAAGAACACGAGGTCAATCTTGGTGATCATAAAAAGGAGAGGCTGATTAGGAACGCGCATGCCTAATTTATACGGGTCAAGATCGCGCATGCCTAATATGCGCGCGTACCATACTGCGCATGCCTATAGCCATTCAGAATATGGAAGGAGCGCGGCAAGGTCAGAAAAAGTAGGCTCTAGCACTACAAATTTATGTCTAAGTGATAATTATGGAAATTACGATCGCGTTCGCGACATTCCGGCCAGCGAGAAGAAATGAAGAATGATACTCAGTAAACATATTTACACAATGAACTGAATGTCAAGAAAGGAACATGCTATGTAAATAGCTCCGAATACTGTCAGCCTTGAAATTCATGAATACAAATCTGTGCCGAAAATGATCTACGGTACCTAAACGACGCAATGGTGGGAGAGCTGTATCAAACTTGACTCAATGATACCGTTACTATACTGACTGACTGCATGATATATTGACACTAGTTACATCTTCAGATCAACTTACTGTTCATGCATCTGAATACTCATCTTGAAAGTTCACCTTCGGAAATAAGGCAATCTACCTTTAAACTACTTCAATAGAACATGTATACTGCAGTGTATCTAGCAAAGGAGGTTCGCATAAGCAGCATGTTCATAACAAAGATCAGAAGGCAATCGTGTTCATGCTGTGTATGTACAGTGTATAGGTGTGTGGGTGTATGTGTGTATGCATGTGTGAGTTTGTGCCTGGGTGTACAAGTGTTCAGACCATCATAGCATAGCTTACTATCCAGTGCACTCATTCTTCTTACTAAACTGCTCCGTCTCGTATAAGCTCACCTAGCTGTTCTTGAAACCGAGCTGCTGCGTGCCGCTTGGGCCGAGTCATGCTGGTGGTATCACTACTGGATGCGCTCTCAGTTGCCGGTACTGGTTCGGGTTCACTACTCACCTGTGCTGGTGTTGATGGACATTCCAGCGGGTAAAGATGACATAGTGACCGTCTGACTGTCCTACCAGTGGGGAGCTGAATGGTGGCGGATCTTGTCTCACCATCTGAAGATTCGTGCAGTTTCACAATGCGGCCGATTGGCCAGCTAACTCGGGGCAGTGTTTCCTCGCGGATGATGACAACTGTGTCAACTGCTGGCTCGTCAGTGGCACGAATACGTCCTTGTCGTAGCTGGTAATCGCCACGCTCTCTCAGTGTTGCTAGATACTCGTCTTGCCATAATTGCCAGAAGCGATTCAGCTGCTGCTGACATACATTGAACTTCTGGAGAAGTAAATCACCCGAGGTTTTGACACAGAAATCTGGATCATTCGTATCTAACTGCTCACCCGGCAGTGTTAGAGTGTTGTTGAGGCACAAGAAGTGCGCTGGTGTGAGGATAAACCCATTGAAATCCTCACCCACATACGTGAGGGGCCTACTGTTCAGAATTCCCTCTACTTCTGTCAGCAGTGTACAAAGTTCCTCGGCCTTTAGAATTCGTTTACCGAGGGATTTCCTGAGCATTCGCTTTACGGACTGGACGAGGCGTTCATACACCCCTCCCATCCATGGTGATAGTTGAACGATAAACCGCCATTCAATACCCATAGTGGCAAGTGTCGAAAATACATCCGCATTGGTATTAATGGATTTCCACAATTGCTCCATTGTGACGTCTGCCAATTTAAACTGTTTAGCATTATCAGACACGATTGTAGCCGGTGTACCGCGACGAGCGACGAATCGCTTAAACGCCATTAGAAAGCTGTCAGTAGTCATATCTAGTACAAGCTCTAAGTGTAACGCCCGTGTTGCCAGACAAGTGAACAGTACCACCCAAACTTTCTTGTTTTCTCCATTGGCTTTAACAGTCAGGGGCCCAAAGTAATCAATGCCAGTCCTGACAAATGGTGCGCTGCGGGTTACCCGTTCTTTGGGGAGAGGTGCGAACTTGGGCATTGCAAAGGGGCCACCCTCAAACCGTTTGCATACCTTGCACTGATTAACTACATTCGTGACCTCTTTTCTGCCTCGTGTCACCCAGAAGCGTTTACGTAATTCCACAAGCGTGTGACTAGCGCCAGCGTGGAGAACTCTCTGGTGTACATCAGAGATGATCAATCTCATCAGCGCACTCTTTCCGCAGAGGAGAATCGGGAATTTAGCATTTGATGGCAGTTCTGCATTCTTCATCCTGCCTCTGCACTTGATTAGGCCATCTTCTTCATCAATAAAGAGTCCCAACTTGAACATCAAGTCGCTCTTGGTTTTCTTGTTGTTCTTGATGGCTTCCAGTTCTGCTGAGTAATCAGTGGCTTGCGCATGTTTCAGCCAAAGCATTTCCGCGGTCTGAAGTTCGTCAACCGATAAGTATGGTGATGTCGGACGAGACTTTCTTGCTGAGTTTATGAAACGCTGTACCCATGCTGTAACCCTGATCACTTTCGCGAAGGATGATGATTTCTCAATACGAATACCAGCCGGTGGGGGGTTGCTCGCCTGTTGCTCCGCAGGACCCTCCCCCGACAAAGCGGCGTGAACGACTTCTTCTTGACAAGAATCAGTATCCGGTGCCCATTGCATGTCCGCCAACCACTCGGGTCCTGTCCACCACAGATTACTCTTGAGGAGGGTTGCAGTCGTGGTGCCTCGTGAGAGTTGATCGGCAGGATTGCTTCTTGTGTTCACATAACAGAATTGTACGTCTTCATTGCGGCGGATTTCTGCGACCCTATGTGCTACGAACGTCGGCAGATCCTTGCCCTTCCCTTTCACCCATCCTAGCACACATTGAGAATCTGACCACAAGTACGTAGTGAGCTGAAGAGGGAGTTCTTTCCGTAAGAAGTTGATCATTCGAGCACCTAGCGTGGCTGCGAGTAACTCCAACCTTGGTATTGTGGTTTCCTTTAACGGTGCCACACGAGACTTGGCAAAGAGTAAGCGAACAGACACGTTCGTCGAGATAGTGCGTAGATACGCCACAGCTCCGTAGCCTGCCTTTGATGCGTCACAGAAAACATGGAGCTCATACCTTGGTTCAACGTTGGAGGTGAAACTCGCAAGTCTTGGTATTCTGGTTTGGCTGGCTGTGGATAAGTCATGAGCTATCTCATGCCACTCTGTAAGAATAGCTGCTGGCAAGACATCGTCCCAATTGCACTTCAGTTTCCAGATCTCCTGAAGTAGAACCTTCGCGCGGAATACGATTGGCGAATAGATTCCCAGTGGATCGTAGAACGATGATAACACGCTCAGCATGTGTCGCTTCGTCTGAACGTTTTTGAGTTCAGCTGGGTTTGGAGTGAGCCCTAGCTCATCCAAGTTTGTGTCCCACTCCATACCAAGGACCTTGACGAGTTGAGCGATTGCGCGATCGCTCTCGGGGATCTGCTGCTTGAGGGACTCGGAGTTTGTCGCCCACTCCCGTAGATTCATGGATGCATCAGCGAAGATGCCCTTGACTTCTCGATAGTACTCTACTGCGTCTTCTACGCTTTCCGCTCCGCCGAGGACATTGTCGACGTAAGTGTTATTCTCTACAGCCTGCGATTGCGTGTTCTCTGAAGAACTGATGTGGTGTCGTATGGTGGCACCAAGCAAGAACGGACTTGCGATTACACCAAAGGGGATGCGGCAGAATCTGTAGATGACGATGTTGTCACCTCTGGGAGGCTTGTTGGGGTCTCGAACCCAAAGAAAGCGTGTGACATTGCGGTCACGGACATGTAAGCCGACTTGCAAGAACGCCTTCTCAATATCGCTGCTCATTGCTATGGGATTCAAACGAAAGCGAAGGAGGATGCCGCAAAGGTCTGGCAGCAGCACTGGGCCTCTGTGGATGCACTCGTTAAGTGACTTGTTGCCTTCCTTCGTCTTGGCAGATGCGTCGTACACTACGCGTATCTTCGTTGTCGTGCTGCTCGGCTTGACTACACAGTGGTGTGGTATGTAGTGATGTACGCTGCTCTCTGTGTTGTTGTCAGTGTGACTGCCATTGTTGTTGTCACTGCGTAGTTCGCTGCTAGAGTCGTTGACTTCTTCAATCACACCCATTTCCATTTGTCCCAGTATCGTTTCGTGATACTTCGTGAGTACTTCTGGTGTTTTTTCCATTCTGTGCATGAGAGATTTCAATCTACCTTTGGCCAAATCAAAGTTCTCTGGTAGGCAAGTTTCTGGGTCTAATTTCCATGGCCATGACACTACATAACGACCATTAATGAACTCAACATTTGCATTGAAGTTGTCGTACGCTAGGGTGTCATCTGTGACTCCATTATCTTCATCTATGCCAATCTGCTCTAGCTTCCAGAATTTCTGTAGGTCGAAATCTGGATGTTGTACTTCGCTTTCAACAGACGTGCACATTGCATGGATATCTGGCATTGAATCATGTTGGTCTGCTTTACCCGTCGGGATGAAACCCAGTTTCGTGTCAAGCATTACAATCCCATTTCCCAACTTCAAATGCTCCAGACCCACAAATTCAAAGTACTGGTCGCTCCCAATTAGTATGTCAATCGGAGCCTGGGTGCTTTCAGTGCCAAGGGGCTCAGCTAGTGGCAATTTTGCAATGGCTGGATGTTTCGACAAATCTAACGGAGCCATATTCATTGGACAAGAGATGTGGTCAGTGATATTTGCAGATATCGGTTGGAAGGAGCCATCACGTAATTTGACTTGTAACTCTACCCTGGGGTAAGTGCGAGTAGTTCTGGTCTTGGAACCAAACCCGGCTACTGCCAAAACATCTTGACCAACTGGTTTACTGTGTAGTGAGGTAGTGACATTTCTGTGCACAAATGAACGGGACGACCCAGTGTCGAACAAGATGCGTGCGTTGCAAGTGTGGTCACCATTCTGGATTTCTGCCATTGCTGTTTGCATTAGTACCACATTGCTCTGGGAGTAAACTTCATTTGTTGCATGTACGTCAGCTACAGGCGGCACTAGCTCTGCATTGCAAGATTGAACATTGGTTGGCTTTGCACTTTTGAATTCTCGTGCCTTTGGATCTAGCCTGGATTGTGGATCAAATTTCTTCATGCATAATGACCGGTGATGCCCACGTTTCCCACAATGGTAGCATGTGCGTGCACCAGCTCTGCAATCTGCTGCACTGTGTCCTTTCCTCAGACATACGAAACATTCATTTGTGATTTTCTCTTTCCGTTTCTCATACGTTGGATATGCTGGGCATTCATCCGTGTAGTGTGACCCTCCACAATACCAACATTTCGGGCCTTTGTGCGTGGTCTGATTCATTAGTAAGGAACTGGTGGCCATACCCTCTTGGTTTGTTTCCCTGTGTACCCGCCCATTAGAAGGTGTGAAGTGTACAGATGCCATGTGATCACTTGCTTCAAGGATATCAATTAATGCACCCAAGACCGTAAGTAGTTTGCCCACAGACCAATTATCACCGGTTTTTCTTTTCTCCATATCAATGATTATCGCTTTTGGCAGTTTTGACATCAGTAGCGGTACGATTATCTCTTGCTGGATGTCTGAACCAGCTGATTTCAGACACCGCAAGTGCGCCTCTGCTTCATTTTGGAACTTCCGTAACGCTACTGGTGTGTTCACTGGTGGCTTAATGGCAACAAGCTTGTGATACGTCATGTTGGCAATTACTTGTGGCTTTCCAAATCGCTCTTTTAGGAGCCCTAATGCTGCTGCATAATTCTTGCCCGTTAAGGTAATGCCCGTTATGGTATCTAGTGCTGCATCGCTCAGGTGATTTCTCAAGTACACTAATTTTTCCACATTGGACAGCTTGGTATTATTGTGAATAGTGGATTCAAACATGTCAATGAATTCTGGGTACTGCAACACATTGCCATTGAACACAGGTATTTTTAGGACAGGAAGCTTCGTTGAACTTGATACTGTGACTGGAGTGCCATTGGCGGCACCTTGTTCTGAGACAAACTGGTTTAATAGCTTCGCTGTTTCTGCCTGTGTTTTCGTGTTGGCTTCCATGACCTTCGTCAGATCTATGATCTCCACTGGGGATGCTGTTTTACACTGTGCTGACTTTCCTCGTAACTGTGCCAATAGATCATTGCATTCCGTAATTAATTCCACAACCACATCGACATACTGCTCATCGTATTTCTTTTTCTCTTTATCACCCTTTTTTGTAGCCTCAAAGTCGTATACCACATTAGCAAACAGGTCGAACAATTCCTCGCCTTTCTTTATCGTAGAAGCAAATACAGTAATCAGACTACTTATCTCGTCCGGAGTTGGAGTGCCAGACAGCAACGTGTTGGCCTCAGCGGAGCGCTGCTTCAAGAACTTCACGTGGGCCTGCAGCACCTTCCGTTTCGTCTTCGCCTGGGCGTTGATGGAGTCTGGTTCTGCCATATCTGCTCTCGGTCTCACACCATATCCGGCATCAGTATTGGTTTCGGCACCAAAAATGTCGCCGTGCGACTACTACTGTGACCCTGATCTAACAATACTCATGCCAGTTGCACTACAAACAATCCACTCATGACATCTTGCTCTAAAAAGGCGAGCTGCCTGCAAACTTGGATTCACACAAGAGCCATAAGAACACGAGGTCAATCTTGGTGATCATAAAAAGGAGAGGCTGATTAGGAACGCGCATGCCTAATTTATACGGGTCAAGATCGCGCATGCCTAATATGCGCGCGTACCATACTGCGCATGCCTATAGCCATTCAGAATATGGAAGGAGCGCGGCAAGGTCAGAAAAAGTAGGCTCTAGCACTACAAATTTATGTCTAAGTGATAATTATGGAAATTACGATCGCGTTCGCGACAAAGGTTTGAATAATGATTCCTTGAAAAGACCAACTCAAATGAATAATATGGGAATGAGAGAACTTCAAGTCCATAGTTTACAGTCAGGCACTTCACTTCCCAAGTTGTTTGTAAAACGTTATTTCTGATGAAGTTTCCATGCAATAAAGTCTATTTTCAGTGATCATCATTTCCTTCCATATCACATTTGCTTGTCTTTCCACCTTTGTATCCAGTTGTTTTGAAATCAATAAATCTTCAGTGCCAGGTCGGTTGAGCTCGTTCAATAGTTCTGCAGTAACTGCTGTAGTTTCTGTGGATGGACATTGTTCATATTTTCTTTTAGACAAGTAGGATGATTACCTGTTTGACTTCTTTGTATACTTGCTTGGGTTGCTGGACAGAACAAACACACATGTGCAGAAATCATGTTGTAAATATACCTTGAGTCTAGGCGATTAAGTATCTGTACGACTGTTCATGTGAACACACCTACCTCCATACATACACACTCACAAACATACACAATACACACACACACACACACACGGATTGTCCTTGTACTTGCTCACTGGGCACGTCGGTTGGTCTGCCGGGAGAGGGGAGAACGATTCAAAAGAGATCTAGGATGGATGACTCAATTGCCTATTGAACCGCCCGACACCCCATGAAATCACCAAAACGCTGGGTGGACTTGGAAATGACCCCAATTATGGGCTCATCACACCTCAGTAAGTGGTCAACTAGTATAACACTGCTTGGCGGCAGAGTTGTTGGAATAACCTGACTCCAGAGTATAGCATGGCATGAATCAGCTAGCCTACATCCTTTCAGCAGAGCGGGCATGCAAGACATACACGGCATACTGTGATTTAACGGTATACTTTCTATTTCCGGGGTACTGTAAAAGCCATTATTCTAACGAGGCGCATATACAGTGCGTATCGGTTATAGCGTGGTCGTGTAAAAGAATACACTGCCTACAAGAATGAACTCTTATGTTTTCATAATCATAACATGGATTTCAAGTACAAATTTATTCTTACAAGCAATTTTATCGTACAGTAGAATATATCGGTCCTAAGAATGGACTTTGTGTAGCAAAATATACCAGATTAGTACAAAGTATATTGCCTGCAGTAATAACATCCGTCCAATGCAGTTCCGATCTGACTCGCGTTGGGTTGTAGTGCTGCAGGTTCAACTGTTGTGGCCATGTAACTCATGTTGCATAATTATAATAGCCACATGGTAAGCCTACATGTATGTGAGTGTGACCAGCGGCATGCACAGTAACACTACATTGCATGTACGATGATCTTCCTGCCTCTGCGTACATGCACATGATATGTCACACTTGATTTTAATATCGTGTGCAAGAAATATCGGAAATAAGAATAGAAAGTCGTTTTTCAAACACCCACGCTATACCCGATACCTACTGTATAACGATTTCCTAAAATTGACTGGTTTACGTGTACCAAAGGTAACGACTCTCACTCATTCTCAACGCTCAATAGCAACAGTATAATTATGTATCGATTTCTGCATAACGATTTCTATTTTAACGACAGATTTCTCCTCATTAATTCGTTAGAATTAGCACTTCGTTATATATACCGGTATGGCTTTTACAGTACTTTCATTTTCGGCACTTTCAGTGCATCTCTGTGATACCTAAAATTTAAACAGCCGCACAATCAGTGACACACGTCATCCCACTTGGAACTGCTTCTCTGTACCTAAAATTTAAACAGCCGCACAATCACAAACACACATCATTGAGTAGGGAACTGCTTCTCTGTATCTAAAATTCTGTTTATCTAACCTGGTGGTTTTTTTCCCTCAGACCTAAAATTTTGAGCACCTAAAATTCTGAAATTGGAGTGTACATTTGTACGTAGACGTGTGAGCAGTGTTCACATAAGGTGCCATGAGCATTTTCAAACTCACCGCATGAAGTCGATAACGAAAACCGACCCGAACGATACGAACCCAACAACGACAGCTGCAGCCGCCAGGCCAATGTAGAGCAACGTCATGCGGTGGGAATCTGAGGCAGAGTGCGGCGGCGATGACGATGACGTGGGTATAGCTGTGGGAAGTACTGCAGTGGTCAACGTTATCAGATTGGTGACCGCATGTGTAAGCACATACAGAAGTGACACCGGAACACTAATGTATCAACCATCATCTCAAGCACGCACACACATACATACACACATACATACATACATGCACACACACACACACACACACACACACGCACACACATACACACACACATACACACACATACACACACACACACATGCACAGACACACACAGACACACAGACACACAGACACACACACACACACACCCTGTGGACAAAATGGAACAAATTACTAGTCACAGTACGTACAGGCCCGCCGGAACCAGTGCGGTTGTTCAGGTTATCACCGGCCACCAACATTGTAGCCATCAACACAATAGTCATGTTTACTTCTATGGAGGCCATGTGTACCCGCCATTTCATACAAACAGTATGAAAGACACTGAAACTACCGGACCAATCAAGAACTGCTTCCGGCGGTCCTGACTTAGACCGCATACGGTATTTTAAGAATAATGCTCCCTGGATATTTGTTTGTTAGCGACGTGAAATGTTATCAAATGTTGGCTGTCGAAAACAGAAAACAGCTGTACATATTTATAGCGGGGCTTTCAATATTTCAATCCATACCAAATCTCTAAAACGTTCATATTCATAGCAACTCGGGCCCCGGGTTAGTTCGCACACACTGCGTTGACCTGGACAAGTATCGGCATGTGCATGCATGTCCATACCCGACTATGTTTTGTACGCCACTGACCTTACCATACATTGCACTACTTAGTCACTCGATACTTTGCGAATAGTAGCAGACCGCGCTTCTATTCAAGAGGGGCTTGTATTTCAAACAGTCATTGCCAAAGGGAGGGGGTTAGCTGACAGGGGCTTGGAAACCCGGTGAGTCGGTGTGGTGGTATGTTGTTCTGTGCAACAGGCTCTGCCTCCACGGTATTGAGTACTCTGAGCACACTGGATGCATCTTCGGGGGGGGGGGGGGGGACGGTATGGGGTATCGGGATATAGGGGGGGGGAGGTATGGGGTATGGGGGGGGGGGAGAGATGGAGCAATACTGTGTTGGTGGCAGAAGCCATCCCTGTGTTTATGTCTATGGGGATTGGGCTATGGAAACATCATGCCGCCTTCAGCCAACATACAATGTAGGCCAATGTCTGAATGATTGTCCTGAAAAGGAAGGAAACTCGTAAGGAGTCACTCCTTGGCATACTAACCTGGTATAAAATATCCGGCTTGCAAGTGTTGGGTTTCAGAGAGAAGAAGAACAGAAGGGAAGACGGCCTAATTCCCTAACGCACTAGAGTATTCACCACCGAATTATGTTTGCTGGGTAATACAAAAACACAAACCAAGACATTTCCTAACGCTCCCCCCCCCCCCCCCCCCCATACACACACAACCCCTTTCATTTTCGACAACCAATTAGCACGCACCTTCAGTATCCACACAGAGAGGGCACTTGAGCAGCATGTCACCATCTTTCCAGGAATGGTAACCAAGGCGACCGAACCGGCGGGAAGGAGGTTGACAGTCCAGCTGGCAAAACGTTGCGTTAAGATAGATAATCCTGGCTCGTCTGCAAGATGTAAGGCACGGCATTGCCGGCGTGCTGGGTGTAACTGTGACGACCGGCTGATGCCGCCGCACACAGCTGGGCGGTGTGGATGGTTGAAAGGTTCCACCGCTGGTGCACAGCAGGTCCGCGGGACCCACCAGTAGCATACTGGGTGCTGCACACAAATAGGAGACCTTGACGAGACGCGCCGCGCCATTCACATTCACATACATAGGTAGATAGTGCATGCCAGCCGGCGTTGGCGGAAGTTGCGTCACGTCGCACTTGGGAGCTGGGGATTTAAGCAGTAACCACACGTACATGAAGATTATCACAGACTGCTCCCAGCCAGCATGCATGAATAATACTGAATGAGTCGGGAGTATTCGATTTCTAAGACTACAAGCTTTCGTATGAATACCGGGACAGTAGGCACCGAAAATATCAGACTAGCGACTACCTACCACATGTACAATGGCGTATTCTGTCCTATTTTCTTCCCTGGTTAAAAAAAGGGCAGAAAAAAGGGCAGAAAAAAGGGCAGAAAAAAGGGCAGAAAAAAGGGCAGAAAAAAGGGCAGAAAATAGGGCAGAAAATAGGGCAGAAAAAAGGGCAGAAAAAAGGGCAGAAAATAGGGCAGAAAAAAGGGCAGAAAAAAGGGCAGAAAATAGGGCAGAAAAAAGGGCAGAAAAAAGGGCAGAAAATAGGGCAGAAAGTGTGCTTAAAAGTAGAATGTTATACCACCAATCGAAGGACATCAAGCACATCGAGATTACTTTCAAAGATCATACAGTCTTCTCCCTGCGTAATTTTCCCCTCCTGAATAAACACCTGCTTGCCAGCAACAACTGAAACTACAGCCACGCTTCCAAATAAATGGCCTGGAAACTGCATTACATGTAGCACAAACTTAGATGGCGAGCCGAGAAAGATTTAATGGAAACACAGAACAGTGGGGCACAAGTTATGCGTTAAAGTCAACCGACTAGACCAGATCTTGAACAGTCAGACTTGCACCATTTAGTCCAAAGCCGACGAGGAGTACTGAGACAATCCATGGCATGACTGAATGAGCCCCCCCTCCCCACCACTACCAGATTTAGTGTGGGAATACAGCAATCAGTGCACTTGCCTGTAAGAGTAATGATGACGGAGACGGTGCTACTTGCATTGGTTACAGCCGTGAAGTAGACTGGCTGACCGGTGCTGCCCAGGTCTTTACCGGAGATGTTTCTCTTGCTAGTCATGCCAAGGCCATTGTCTGTGACGCTGATGTCGAGTCTCACAGGCGTTCCTATCTGCACGTCAGTATCATACGATGGTAACTTCCATTGTATCTTCAACATGTGGCCTTCAACAGAGAGCAGAATAGCTTCAAGTGGTAGAGAATGGTTGCTCTGCTTGCTGATGGTTGCTGCAAGAATACCATTGGCCGGCGGAAAGACGTCGAAATTGAACTCCGTTCCCGTGAAGATGATGTCGGCTAGAGAAGTAGAGACGGACGTGGCAGTGATGATCTCAGGCGGACGCCGCACCTGTATGTAGCAGATAAACGTGTCGGGAAAGCGGCTCTGGCTGGTTGGAATCAAGCCAAACACATCTGTATCGAGACCGAGCGGTAGCTGCATTGGCCTTCTGGGCTTGATAACAACATACACGAGATTTCCACGTTGCACCAGTGCCGGATAGTAGTCGGGGTTGCTGGTGTTTGGAGCGCTTTCACTTCCGCTGAGTCGTCCAGTGAGGTTGAATGTTGCTATCACTGTGTTCACTCCAATGTTAGAAGTCACCAGCGACTGTGCGTAGTGGGACTTGATGCCTGCACACAACAGTGCAACAACGCACATTCCCCATTAGCTGCTATGAGCATGACAGTGAAACAGAGTACTAACACTGATGTACGGGCATTTCGGATGATGTTATGTGTAAAATGTACACCCCTTTGTTCACAGCCTGGCCACAATCTGAAAGGCAGACTGTGCAGCTGAAACTAGAATGCTGAAAGGAACAGCAGAGAAGTACATGATTGTACTCTCATCTGCATATGTTTCCAAGCATGATCAGGGCTCGCCAGAAGCTCGGGGAATGGAACCGAATCTTCTCGGAACGGTTAATATCATGTATGACATGGCACTCTACTTCAATCCACCGAACACAGCCAAGCCAGGAAGACCTCTGACTACTTTAGTCACCCAGATCCAGCAAGACTGCGTCCACAGACAAACGCCACTCAAGAGGAGCCCGCATCTGCAGAGCCTCCGGCAGAAGGCATCCGACAGGCAAGTGTGGAAGGCCTTCGTAAAAAACGCACAGTGAACACTGACGAAACAGAAGTTGCCCATCCTTCTCAGTGCTATTTGCTTATTGTCGATTTGTAAACCGTACCTTGCAGTCCATGTCTTCCCTTGTCATCATCATAATAGTATAGTTTTGTCTCTCTCCTTCTATTGCTCAGGAACACAGAGGCGGAAAGAGGCTGGTCCTCAAGTACGCGAAACTGTTCATAATGATAATGACGGGCATGGTATATTATTTGTGAGCTTGTATGCAACAAAGTAATTGCCATTACGGACACAAGTTTTTGGAATGCTTAATTTTTGGGAACTTGTAGAAGGAACTTGAATGTTCATGCTTTCCGGACTGTGCCCTTTCTCCATCTGCTTCGAAGAAGTAATAACCTTGCATGAGGACCAGTGGAGCTATTCAGGAGGGCAACCTGCCAAAGGTGTCTGCTTTGGTTTTTAATAGTCTTGAGTCTCTTGTCTTGGGTCAATTAAGTTGTTCAGAAAGTTCTGCCATCTGAAGGTTCCTATTGGTACAGTTGGGATTCCAAGTAAAAATACATGTGCCAGTAATGGTGGCATATCCCCTGATGCCACCTTTAAAAGTTGCTGTATTTGCTGCTGGATTATTCCGGGTGGTGGTGGTGGTGGTGGTGGCCGTCGTGAGGTACTTTGGGAATGGAAAACTTTTGAAAAACAGTACACTGCTCCGTGCCACTCTAGCCATGTACCTTCGCACTGACGGATAACACAGAGAATCTAACGTGAGACATTGCGCAACTAATGCTACTCACCACTGCAAAGGGTAGGCCCCATCACAGTCAGCATGGCTAGTGTGATTGCGATGTTCAGCGCACACCATGTTATGCATCGTTCACGAGCCACTCCAGGTCTTAATCTGATTCGTCTTGAAGGTGATTGGCTCCTTTTTGGTGTCATCATCAACTGCTGGCACTAGGTCTGTGCGGATGTTGCTAGAAAATTGGCAGAATCTGCTAGAAAAGCAGAGAAATTGGCAGGATCATACAAAGCTTACGGTGGGGAATTCCACGAAATTCTGCTATTATGATCTATTCAAGTATTGTTTGTTTGTGTGTGTGTGTGTGTGTGTGTGTGTGTGTGTGTGTGTGTGTGTGTGTGTGTGTATGTGTGTGTGTATGTGTGTGCGTGTGTGTATGTGCGTGTGTGTGTATGTGTGTGTGTGGCTAAAAATTCGTGGCGGTCAATCCATCAGCCTTGCAAGCTGTTGAATGGTGTAATCCCAGCACAAGTTGCTATGTCTAACATAGCTGTTCGCTATCATCGCTTCCGCGATGGGCAGGTCTGAGGTCTGAGGTGTGCGTGCGTGTGCATGTGTGTGTATGTGCGTGTGTGTGTGCGCGTGCGCGCATGTGTGTGTGGTGTGTGTGTGTTGTATGTGTGTATGTGTGTGTGTGGTGTGTGTGTTGTGCGTGGGTATGTGTGTGTGTGTGTGTGTCTGTGTGTACATACACTGCGCTTGGAGGCACAGACTACGGAGTGCATTGTATACCTCAGAAGACTGAAAGCTCTTCAGTGCGAATTCAGTGGGGAGGGGGGCCGGGGGCATGGAACCTGCTAAATTGTCAATGTACTCCTGAAAAATCGAATCTTCATGCTTGCACAAAAGCCTGTGGACTAAAGCACAGTTCTTTTCAAACCCTTTTATGTCCTTTATGGAATACTAGTTATCAGGCATCTTCTTATGTATGCACGGGGTATTCATCGTCTATCAGGCACTTCTAAGTTCTGGCATGAAAGACACATTCTTGAATGTGCAAGTTATGTATTTCGGAATCTGTTCGTATCAATGTGTCCAGGAAAGAACATATTTTCAATTATTTTGGTCCAGCAAGCAACTATAATTATACCGGTAGAGGCCATATCCGCCCATTGTTGTTGCGTCACTGATTTGCCACAGAGCATTGGCCTTCTTGACACAAAGCGACAGGAGAGCACTATACTACACTGTAGTAGCATGCATGAACAATAGCGAAATAGACGGAAATAGCCATCGAGTGCGTAAATACTAAATACCAGACAGCATACATCAAAATTTCAAAACATGATTGATGTACAGTAATTGTGTCAGATGTGAATAGTATGCGCTTTTCGCCGTTACACTCACGTGCATGCGAGAGTATTGGTGATTGAAAAGACCAGAAATAGTCGCTGGGTGAGGAACTTCACCAGCCTTGATGATTTCAGGCCATCGCTGCGCTTCCTCTCGCTGCTGCTTGGAGAGCGAATACCGCAATGGATCCAGCTTTGGAAATTCTCAGATCCTGAAGAGATACTTCGAGTAGTTGCTGCAAATCCTCATAATTATTATGCATTGTCATGCGCCCAGCACCACTACAATGAGTAGACATCGACATCAGCAAGAGTAGGCTTTATCCCTGCTACATGCAGCGTAGAGACGTCAAGACTATCGCAGAGGCTCGAGGCGCACCTCTCGCCGCAATCGTTAGATCGTTCTCCATACTTTCCTACCCAACAACATTTTCAGCGTGATCTCACACTGCACATGTGCCGCGCGCCGCGCGCAGCTGTCTTCAGTTTTTAGAAAAACAAAAAAATGTCCAAAAGTTTTCCGACGGACCACGTGCATGCACATACCGATCCCGATAGAGTCTGTTTTTGACTTTTGAGGGGTTGCCGACCCTCAGACAAGCTCATTTTGCTAGTACAGTAGGCCTACTACCACGACTACAGTCCATTCCCTATAACTGTGCACTGTTATTACATGCTCCCATCATACGACTGTGTACAAATACAAGGCAATTTTTTCTGAGTGAGTGCACGCTTGCTTGCTGCTCCTTTTAAAAGAAACCGGATCAAAATCTGTCCAAATTTGAGAGAGAAAATGGAAAATTGATTTTTTTAGCTCGCTTTGCTGCCTGATTTCCGTGCATTTTCTTGCGCCGCTGCTTTGTCTTTGAATAGGGATTTCAGGCGGTTTTTTCTGAGCAGCGCTTTGCTCCAACTAACAAGTTTTTCTGAAGCATCTATGTGTAAGGACTGTCCACAGAAAATTTGAACGGAATCCAAGCAGTATTTCCAAAGTTATGAGCATTCAAACATAGCGCACCAACCTTGATGAACACACATACAAATTGGATCTGCAGGATGGCACAAAATGGAATTCCCATACTCCCTAGCAACACCATAGCAACAAATAAACTTCATCCGATCGTGGCCAAACTTGGATCAAGGATGGCCCTGGCTGTGACGGAACGGAAGATAAAAGTTTTTTTTCAATATTCCAAATGACCGCAACAATGGCGTCCTTAGCAACGGCCCTAGCAACAGTATATTTCACGCATAATGCAACATGGTAATAGGTGGAATATGACAGAAATACGGCAAACACCACATTTAAGTTATATAGTATGCATGTGGGAAACTAGAGGAGCAGACAGCAAGCTCTGATGTCACACAGTGCCCGTTTTCGGCTGCAACGAGTCAGAGACGCGCATTAGCCGCACAACGACCATTCTAGAGGCTATTGAGTATTGTACACAGAAGCCAGCCAGCGGTGAGTATTTATAAGAGATAAGTTCAGTAAAAAACCAGCCTGGAACAACCACGCACCTGTATGACACATGGAAGATCAAGTCTGGTGCCACACACAGGGTCAAGACCTGCTATGCCGGATGCGGGCTCCAAAGCGCCATCATTTGCTGCGCCGGCATCAACATCAACTGTTGCTTCAGCACTGACATCAACGGCTGGTCCAGCATGGACATGAACTGTTGCAAATATCCACACCTCAGCACGTACGACTGCTCAGGTGTGGAAATTTGATAACACTGATATAATTTTCCAAACTTTTACAATTCATGCAATTTGCAATCCCTGCTGCCCACAATTTTCCTTGCAGTTCAATGTTTCTTTCTTGGACAAGAATCAGACACAATATACGATTTTTCGTTCAGTGTGTGGTTATCTGCTTTACAATTTGATTGAGAAGCAGTCTAAAGGATGACTTAGTAATTCACTGAGGTCGTCACTTGCCTTGTTCTTCAGCAATTTTTTTCTCCACTCTCTGATACGCCCGATTTTGTTCCTGGCAATTTTCACATCGTCTCGAAATCCTTTCCATCCACGACTGCAACTAGCAAAATCAAATTATGCTAACTAAAAACTTACTTGGTATCATTTTTGCTTCTCGCCCTCAACGAGAGTTCAACTACTACTAGGCCATTCCTCAACTGCCTGGGACAACACCATGAACACAGAGAAAGACGGAAGTCAATCGTCTTTCTTCTCCACCTCCATACTGTGTCATGGCGTTCAACTTCAAAACAATTTCCGCGACCGAGCGCGACCCTTCAATGCTTCATGCCATCTGAAGGAACCTACTTAGACTAAATCGATGCCGTAGAATCTGATTCTGACTGCCGCTTGAGCGTGGAACCAAGGCAAACACCTCAAAAGCGACTTTGAAATCTACAAGAATCTCTCGAGATGCGTAATATCGGCACGAATTCGCCGTGTGAGCCACCAAACGAAAGCTTGAAACCTACTCTTCAACGGTGCGCCAATAAAAATGGCGATAAACTCACTCTCCCTACCTAAAATCTACGCCGAAGATCCCACGCTGAGCTGTGCCATGCCAGCTGCCTGGCATTCAAAAAGCATGCATGCGTGTCAAGGTACTTTTGCCCCCGCAGATCACGTGACTGAAATCCCTACTTTGAAGAAGTCATGAACCTTATTGATCATCTCAACGCATCCACGTTATACGTGGGGTATTCCCATGTCAGGCTGGCGCTGGCCTACATGTAGAATCCATGGGGCATACACATGGCGCCATGGCCCTTTGACTGGATGGAAAAGCGTGCACACTTATATTGGCCCTTTGACTGGAAAAGAGTGCACACATATGGAATGGACTGTAGCACACTACGCATGGAGGTCGACCAGAAAAAGTACCAGAATCTGACAGTTTTCTGGGACCAATTTTATCAGTCAAGATTTGGCACTCAGGTTACGAGGGGACGGTCAGAAAATTTCCGGCCGGACCCACAAACTCGAATAACAGTAGCTAGCATGCATCGCCGTTTTCTTCCTTTTATTTGTCACCCCTCTCATGCACTTCTCCCTGAGCGATGCTCCAGTTTCATCAATCCGCGAATGTAAACGTATAGTCTGTTTCAAAAAGATTTACAATCAGGTTTGGGTCTTAAAAAGTATGAAGATAAGGGAAATTTGGACAACAAAGTACATAGAATGGCTTGTTAGGACACGGCAAATTGTTCTGTGAAGGTTTCGGAACAATTGGATCAGCCGTTAAGGAGTTAGAATTTCGGCCAGGTTTCCGGCCTTTTCCCATGGTTTACAATTTGCCCAGGAAGCCAGTATCGATTTTTTATCAAAACCCACGATTTATCCTTTCCTTTTTGGCCTTGTGGTTATGAATGCTGTCTGCTGATCATGAAGTTGTGAGTTCGAATCCCAATCTATCCTCAAGTCAAACTTTTTTTCTTCATTGTTTTGGTGATCAAGCTGGTACTAAAAGAAGATGGCTGCACCAAACGACTTGTTGTTGTTGTTGGAGCTCGCGCTTCCTGCCGAACTGACTGACACTTGACTGGCTCACGCCATGTGAACACACCCACAACACTGCAATGGTGTGAGTGAATATGGAAGTCATCGCGCTGTAGCTTTTTGAGATTTATTCTAGTATTTCAAGATCGCCAATTTATTTGAATTTAGCAGTCAACGCCGTCTTCTATCAGCGTTCACAAGCGTCTACTTTCTCAAATGTCGTCGAAGTCACACGGATAGCTTTGCCAAGTCATGGCCTTGGGAATGAGTCCGTGTCGATGTCGTTTTCGTCACACGGTGAGTAAATTGCATCGCAGCTCAAAGAAACTATTTTGGTCACAAAACGAATTGGGACCCATGCCGCTCGTCAACATTTACTACACTTTCGTTTCGACATGTCCTCTCTGACTCCATTATCGATACGAGGAAGAACTCGTTTGTTGTAAACCAGACGACAGACGTACATGACTGTATCAACGTGAGTGAGTTGTCATTTTTCCTGCTTTCGCGCGGAATATTTCTTCGAGTTCACAGTGAGTTTTTCCAGGCAGCGCTCGAGTGCTCATACGGTAAGACGCCAAACTCCGCGGGCGATCGCCAGGATTGCAAATCTTTTTGAAACGGACTGTAGAAGGTTTCATCTTGCTTGCCCAAAACGTCGTCGACATCTGCTATGACTTCATCCGCGAAAATGTCGCCCTCATGGTGATTCTGTCATGGAAGGGAAGAGAAAGAAAAGAAGTCTGCAGAGGCCCAATCAGGAAAGTAGAGCGGATGGGGAAGGAGTTGGCACTTGGAAGCCACATGTTCTCGCTACAGCCACAGCAATATGGGACGTGTGGGCTGGTGCATCATCGTCTTGGAAATGCAGAATGTCCTTCGACAGCTTCCCATGGCGTCTGACGGTCAGTTCCGATGATCCCGGAGTCCGGAGCTCCTTGGCTTTTTAGCATGATATTGTCCATTGCGGATCGTCCTGCCTGTCTTCAAGACATCCAGCATGACAACACCAAGGCAAGTCAGCATGACCTTCCCGGCAACTTGATGCTCGAGCTTTGAACTTTTTGGAGTGGGTGAGCTCGCAATTTCCCTGCATGCTTTCAACGGGTTTGATTTAAATAATCCAATCGGTGGACCCATATTTCGTCCTGAGACACTAGTTGCCCAAGAAAACTACCTGGAGACTCCTGAAACTGCTGCAGGAGCTCTGCGCGGCAATCCACACGCCGGCGCTTCTGCTCTGCTGTGAGCATTCTCGGAAACCAACGGCAAGATACTTTGTTCAAGCCAAGCTTCTCCGTAATGCTGGCTACTGATCCAAAGGCGGTCTTACGTTTTTGTACGGTCCTTCATGATCATTATTTTGAAAGCACTTTGTCGGATATTTCTTCGTCTGTTTCTCGTCAAGGTCTCCCTGACCGTTCAGTATCATTTGTGCCGACTCTCACTCTCCTGCAGTCACAACACCACTGCTTTACAGCTGAATGTGATGGGGTAGGGTCTCCACCATACTTGCACGGAGGTTTTTGGGCTTAGCGTCTTCAAGAACAGGTGCTTGGCGACTGCTTTGATCACTTTATTGTGCGTCTCCATTTCTGCAGAAACTAGAATTGGACACAGAGACAGAGTCCAATTTACTTTTTGGTCTCTTTCTAATCTCCCCCCCCCCCCCCCCCCCCACACACACACACATATATCACACCACATACACTGTACACCGGCATGCGCTGGCTGTTGGTATCCACCACCCAGGAGAATGAAATAGAGTCAGGAGGAGTCTGAGAAAGAGAAGAAAGACGTGTGTCGGTGTGTGATAGGCTCCGGCGGATCACGCTTGCGAAATCATGGAATTATGCCTTCATGGATGCTCGCATTATGGTCGCAAAATCCTCACATTCATATGATACTTATTCACTTTCTTGAACTTATGGAGCCTCAAAGCTCGGAAAATTGTGCTTTTTCTTACTTGCAAGTGGCCATAAGTAGGCCCCCGTGTAATATGCCGGCATTTTTTTAGCATTTTCGGTACAATCCTCGAACCCAGCACTTTGGGCTCGTGATGCAGCATTTTGGGGGAAACGGAGCACTTGGCCGTTGTGTATCAAAATTGAGAGAAGAAAAACTTCCCAAACAAGAACGTCACTTCCGCATTCCGTGGGTTAGCTTCTTGTTGAGTAGCAGGGAGTCGTAAAATACCGGGAGGCGACACGCCACACATTTCACGATCCGAGGATTGCCGCACTCGACCCGCGAAATTTGAAGCGTGATTGAAACGTCGTCGTCATCTTCTTTTTCTCAATTGTTTTTGCTATATGCTTCGAGGCTATTCTGGATCTCCAGAGCGAAAGCTGGTTGTTTCTGATACGTACCACGCATTACCTTAGGTTGAGCCGTGGCTTTTAATTTTTTTTGGAAGTTCACTGCTTTGGAGACGACGGAATGTCAAGGTAAGTTATTCACGAAATGTACTCAAATTTGAATTGAGTCAATGCGAATGACACCCTGTTTTCGGAATAGTTCTCCACTAAACACACCATGCCCATGGCCCCTTCATGTTGTCCAAGTTCCATTCTAGGTTTGTGTGAAGTTTCGAGATGAAGTTCGACGATGTACTCACGTACCTTTCCATGGAAGGGAAAAAAAAGTAGCATATCAAACAGAATCCATGCAGTATTTGATGCCACTATCCTCATTCTTCTGCATTCAAAGTGTTTCACATCTATATGGCCCATGAACTGCAAACAATATTTGTCATTTCTTAACTGTTCATAGCTGTTCATAACTGTTCTGAACACATTGCCTTCAGGAAACGTAAGGCCGAGTCGCCTCACCGACTGAGCAAAGTTCTCTGCGACGAAAGTCACACTATCGGTGAATGCACTCAAGGTGAATACCCGTCAATATCCTGTATACTGCTTGTACCGCTTATCACAGTAGCATACACACAAGCACACATACATACATACACACACACACACACACACACACACACACACACACACACACACATGCATGCTCGTGCACACACAAGCGCAAAATTCACATATCACTGGTTCAGTTGTTTTTATCTGTGTCGTATTTTGTCTTATACAGAGCGTGTTGCTTGTGTGTGTTGAGCATGCTGAGGAACTGGGAATGGGTTATTAAATTAAGCTGGTGAAACAAGGAGCATGCAGCAGGCACAAGTACAAACGTATGCTTCTGCTCTTCATGCTGTGTTGCAGCTATGGGTGCTGCATAGCCATGGTCACGGAGCGGTTGGTCATTTCTGGGCAACGCTTGATGCTCAGATGTTTGGAGAATGGCTCCAAAATTCTCCAAACAAGGCTGAAGGCTTGTCACGGCATCCTTGCCAAATAAAGGTATAAGCTGCAGCAAGTTGTCGTTGCGACACCTTGCTCCTTCCAGCTCACGCCGCACGGCCACCAAGCACCAACCACCATGGTACTTTTCAGCAAGGTGAGACAAATTGTCAATCACCGGTTCGGGGATGGCTTCAGCAGCTTTGGATGGTGCTATTGACGCTTTCCTGATAGCAGCGGCAGCCGTGGCATGCAGGTAGCTTATCAGATTCGCTAGCACTGCAGATGTAACTTCCAAATCTGAAGAAGAGAAAAGAAAAAGACAACATATAAGGACTGGTGGTTGCAGAGACTGTACCAGTATTCAAAAGCCAGCGTTTGCATACCTAGTCTGCATACCTAGTCAGAAGCCAATTTTTTTCCAACGTGCATGCAAAACGCACTGACCTTCACAATTGATTTTCACTTCGGGAATAGCTGTTGCGATGACGGACAGCATTTGTTGCCATGCTTGCGAAATATCAGCACCCTTGCATGCCTTCAGCTGGCACACTTCCTGGCGTAGCAGATTTGCAGTACCTGATGCCTTGTGTAACCGTGTCGTAATAACATGCAGGAATGACTCCGTCGCCTCAGTAACACTCGCCTGTCTCATTGTCAGCAGTTTGCAAATTCCATGGATCACTGCACCTTCCATAGGCCTGTACACCATGATGGCACTACCACTCTTACATCGATCTGCACATAGACAAAGTATGGTTTGAGGATGGAGGTTTACATCATCTACGGTGATGATACATACTAGGTACACACGTAAATTTTCAGGACTTCAATAAATATCCTGTCACAGTGAACAGACAATGCATCGTGGGCAGACTAGGATGAAAAGGATGGTGTCGACCACCTAATTTATCGGGTCAGTTCGGGCACTTAGGTATGCTACAGATTATACATTCGTGTCCACAAGGAAGAGACAAAAACATGCAAACGAAAGAATCTCACCTGTAGCCCACAGCTGAACATCCCCACAACTCAGGTCACCAAGTGAATACGTGGCGTCATCTACATCTTCCACGGTGGGCTCATCACTTTGGCAGTCATCTCTGTCAAGCTCCATCATCCTTTACTTCGAAGGCCAAGGCACAAAGTATTATTACTTAGAGAAACAAAACGAACTGCTGACACTGGATTCGTTGTGTGCAGGATAATTTTATTGAGTTTTCAAATTTTTTGGACCAAACAGCGAACGCGTCCTTTTGCATGACCTGCGCCGCTTTGACCTCATGGGAAGTCCCTCGCCATGCAGCGCGTGAGGTCTCAGCACTCGTGCCCGAGCTGAGGCAATCATCCGACGCGGTTGTGCATCTCGTGTCGCCTCCCGGTATTTTACGACTCCCTGTTGAGTAGTTTATGAATAGGGCTTGAAAGTGCTACGTCACAGCATAGCAACAATTTCAAAAATTCAAAAATTGGATCCACTTGGATCCAGTTTTTGTATGGATCCAAGCACATTTCAAGCCGTCTTACTCACAGCAAGGTGATGTAACCAGTGAAACTGACTGATTTGGCTACTGGAGGCGGGGTTACAACTGGTGGCGAAGTAAAAGTCACCCCTGCATACGACATGAGTGGGTTGCTATGCACCCACATACTGAGGCAATAGCAAAGTCACACCTTAGTGGATCCAAAATAGAAATCTGATGTCAACTTAGTACTCCCTGGCCGTTTTTGACGTCATCACTTTCAAGCCCTATTGAAAATAATGGTTTTGACCAGGGAGTCGTAAAATACCGGTATTTTCCGACTCCCTGGTTTTGAGTCTTTTGACGGCGTGTGCTGAGGATTACAAAAAAGTGAGCATTTTCGGCAAGGTTTACGAGAATTTCCCAAAAGCATTTTCGGCAAAGTTTCGGGCATATTACACCGGGCCCTAGCCATAAGTACATGACAAGTACATGAGTATCCCCATACCAAGGTGTCCATGCATTATTATTATTATTACATGCATTATTATTCTCGTATCCGTCCCGAATGGGACTCACGACGGCAGAATTGACTGCGAGCATAATTACGTGTGTGAGGAAAGCAAAATGAAAATGAGAACCTAGAAATAAAGGTCAAATATATAGTTTAAGAATAGCCGTACTAGACTAAAATGGTTGAGCAGATGTTACTCCATTGTTTTCTGTCACGGGCATAACTGCAGAGGTCACGAAGGCAGCCGGGCAGATACTGATAGGTACACTGAGGCGGACGTCTCGCTGGAGACTTGTATTTTTTGCAAGTTGTAGTGAGGCAAAGGCGGAGGGGGGGGGGGGGGGGAGGGGAGTGGGTGCACCTATTCGAAAGGGCTGACTGGTAGTATCAAGTCATGTATATGCACAGAAAGCAGTGAGAGCAACATTTGCAGGGATATCACTTCACAGGCTTAAATTAATAGTCATGCCCATGCATGCACCGAGAGATCAACATACTTTGAAATAGAAAGGAGAAACATTACTTCTTCTATTCATTAGTTGACTTCTTTTGTAAAAATGTTTTCATTCCCTTATTTGTTTGAGTTACCTTTGAAAATCATCATGTTCAACTGTCTTCGTAGTCGTCATACTCGCCCAACATGTCAACCTCAGTTACCTCACCCTGCTGATATCAGAAATCATGAGTCATTCAACAATCACCTGATCCCACACATGGTCAAACAAGCGTGCCCGCACACACGCACAAAGCCACCTCCATTGGTATGGTCGAGCCCGTTTCGGAAAAGCGCAAAGCAGGCAAAGTGATGAGAATGAATTCCATGCCATGAAAACGACAAACAAAATGAAAGAATTGTGCGTGTGCATGGGAGGGAGAAGTGGGAGAGACTATTCGAGGCATAAATAGGCCCGAAGAAACCGATACAATTTACATAAAACAGAAGAAGCACATGACAGCAACAAATGGTCTTCTTCGTTACGGTAGCGAAGAAAATATCCCGTAGCTATGAAAAAGGCAAACAGAACAAATGAATTGTCCCCACGTGGGAAGAAGAGGAACACAGAGAGATAATTTGATAGAGTGAAAAACAACAAACAAAACTAAAGAGCGTCAGGATGTGAGAAGGAGAGAGAGAGAGAGTTGGATAGATAGATAGAGTCCATTATGGGCATAGATAGGCCTGTAGAAAATCCGATACACTATACATTACAAAACGCTGCAAGGCAACACAAGACCGTTGACTTTGCTGGGGAAGCAAAAAAAAAACATTTAAAAATCAACTCATATCAAATATCAGGAGAATTGAAAAAAAATGTTGATGAAACTTTGTCCTAGTATACAGTGATCAGGAGGAGTGGCATACAACCGATGACAGTAAGAAGGGGATTTCCCCGTGGCATACTATACAGTACGAGTGTAATGACTTGCAGTTAGCCAAGCGTGGAGTAACCGGTTCTCTGTCGTGCACTCTCACTGCTTATTGCGTCGGGGGCTGGTGTGGTGTTCACCGACGTGTATCCTGTTGACGTCGACGCTGTCTCACCGCTGATCAGGGGTGGCTGGAAGCCGCGTCTCTGAAGCCGCTGGTTCTTGCGGCAAGTCACGACCAGGGCAATGAGCAGGACGCAGGCAAATACGCTGGCAACGGAAACGCCCGCCACCATTTGCGTGTCAGTGTGATGCGATGGGGTCTGCAGGCTCGAGCTAGACAAATATGGAGAGTGCAAATAATACAGTGTCACATTGAGTCCAACGATGGGCCGGAGACATAATTATACTCCTATTAAATGCAAGAAGTCCACGCAGCCTTAGCAATACTTGAAGTATGATGCACCATGCAGTGCTGCACGAGAAAGATAAATGGCCAGGATTCAAATCCAGCACTACCGGGGGATCTCAACCGCTTACCGCATAAAGCTATCAACCCCTGGCTGTTTGCATGCAGTCTACAAAGTCTTTGTAATTAATTATTTGACGCACCAGAAAGTGTTGCACAAGAAAATGAATAGCCAGGATTCAAATCCAGCACTACTGGGGGGGGGGAGGGGGGGGGGGGGAGGGGGTCCCGAAAGCACACCGTACACTGTGAACCGCCAGCGTACACGATGGCAAATTTTCGCGGAACACCGTGGTCTGTCACATACACCCACTGTTGGAGTTTGATTTCACGATGGTTAATATTTGCGTTCGACTCTTCTTGCACCATTATGTAGTTTACAGTACAGCCTGGCTGTTTGCTACTCCAGCCCTGGCTGTTTGCTACTCCAGCCCTGGCTGTTTGCTACTCCAGCCCTGGCTGTTTGCTACTCCACCCCTGGCTGTTTGCTACTCCACCCCTGGCTGTTTGCTACTCCACCCCTGGCTGTTTGCTACTCCACCCCTGGCTGTTTGCTACTCCAGCCCTGGCTGTTTGCTACTCCACCCCTGGCTGTTTGCTACTCCAGCCCTGGCTGTTTGCTACTCCAGCCCTGGCTGTTTGCTACTCCACCCCTGGCTGTTTGCTACTCCACCCCTGGCTGTTTGCTACTCCAACCCTGGCTGTTTGCTACTCCACCCCTGGCTGTTTGCTACTCCACCCCTGGCTGTTTGCTACTCCAGCCCTGGCTGTTTGCTACTCCAGCCCTGGCTGTTTGCTACTCCACCCCTGGCTGTTTGCTACTCCTACCCTGGCTGTTTGCTACTCCACCCCTGGCTGTTTGCTACTCCACCCCTGGCTGTTTGCTACTCCACCCCTGGCTGTTTGCTACTCCAGCCCTGGCTGTTTGCTACTCCAGCCCTGGCTGTTTGCTACTCCACCCCTGGCTGTTTGCTACTCCAGCGCTGGCCGTTTGCTACTCCAGCGCTGGCCGTTTGCTACTCCAGCCCTGGCCGTTTGCTACTCCAGCCCTGGCTGTTTGCTACTCCAGCCCTGACTGTTTGCTACTCCACCCCTGGCTGTTTGCTACTCCACCCCTGGCTGTTTGCTACTCCACCCCTGGCTGTTTGCTACTCCACCCCTGACTGTTTGCTACTCCACCCCTGGCTGTTTGCTACTCCACCCCTGGCTGTTTGCTACTCCACCCCTGGCTGTTTGCTACTCCACCCCTGGCTGTTTGCTACTCCACCCCTGGCTGTTTGCTACTCCAGCCCTGGCTGTTTGCTACTCCAGCCCTGGCTGTTTGCTACTCCACCCCTGGCTGTTTGCTACTCCACCCCTGGCTGTTTGCTACTCCACCCCTGGCTGTTTGCTACTCCAGCCCTGGCTGTTTGCTACTCCAGCCCTGGCTGTTTGCTACTCCACCCCTGGCTGCTTGCTACTCCAGCCCTGGCTGTTTGCTACTCCAGCCCTGGCTGTTTGCTACTCCACCCCTGGCTGTTTGCTACTCCACCCCTGGCTGTTTGCTACTCCACCCCTGGCTGTTTGCTACTCCAGCCCTGGCTGTTTGCTACTCCACCCCTGGCTGTTTGCTACTCCAGCCCTGGCTGTTTGCTACTCCACCCCTGGCTGTTTGCTACTCCACTCCTGGCTGTTTGCTACTCCAGCCCTGGCTGTTTGCTACTCCACCCCTGGCTGTTTGCTACTCCACCCCTGGCTGTTTGCTACTCCAGCCCTGGCTGTTTGCTACTCCACCCCTGGCTGTTTGCTACTCCAGCCCTGGCTGTTTGCTACTCCACCCCTGGCTGTTTGCTACTCCACCCCTGGCTGTTTGCTACTCCAGCGCTGGCTGTTTGCTACTCCAGCCCTGGCTGTTTGCTACTCCACCCCTGGCTGTTTGCTACTCCAGCCCTGGCTGTTTGCTACTCCACCCCTGGCTGTTTGCTACTCCAGCCTTTGGCTGTTTGCTACTCCACCCCTGGCTGTTTGCTACTCCACCCCTGACTGTTTGCTACTCCACCCCTGGCTGTTTGCTACTCCACCCCTGGCTGTTTGCTACTCCACCCCTGGCTGTTTGCTACTCCAGCCCTGGCTGTTTGCTACTCCAGCCCTGGCTGTTTGCTACTCCAGCCCTGGCTGTTTGCTACTCCAGCCCTGGCTGTTTGCTACTCCACCCCTGGCTGTTTGCTACTCCACCCCTGGCTGTTTGCTACTCCACCCCTGGCTGTTTGCTACTCCACCCCTGACTGTTTGCTACTCCACCCCTGGCTGTTTGCTACTCAAGCCCTGGCTGTTTGCTACTCCAGCCCTGGCTGTTTGCTACTCCAGCCCTGGCTGTTTGCTACTCCAGCCCTGGCTGTTTGCTACTCCAGCCCTGGCTGTTTGCTACTCCAGCCCTGGCTGTTTGCTACTCCACCCCTGGCTGTTTGCTACTCCACCCCTGGCTGTTTGCTACTCCACCCCTGGCTGTTTGCTACTCCACCCCTGACTGTTTGCTACTCCACCCCTGGCTGTTTGCTACTCCACCCCTGGCTGTTTGCTACTCCACCCCTGGCTGTTTGCTACTCCACCCCTGACTGTTTGCTACTCCACCCCTGGCTGTTTGCTACTCCACCCCTGGCTGTTTGCTACTCCACCCCTGGCTGTTTGCTACTCCAGCCCTGGCTGTTTGCTACTCCACCCCTGGCTGTTTGCTACTCCACCCCTGGCTGTTTGCTACTCCACCCCTGGCTGTTTGCTACTCCACCCCTGGCTGTTTGCTACTCCACCCCTGGCTGTTTGCTACTCCACCCCTGGCTGTTTGCTACTCCAGCCCTGGCTGTTTGCTACTCCAGCCCTGGCTGTTTGCTACTCCAGCCCTGGCTGTTTGCTACTCCAGCCCTGGCTGTTTGCTACTCCAGCCCTGGCTGTTTGCTACTCCAGCCCTGGCTGTTTGCTACTCCACCCCTGGCTGTTTGCTACTCCACCCCTGGCTGTTTGCTACTCCACCCCTGGCTGTTTGCTACTCCAGCCCTGGCTGTTTGCTACTCCACCCCTGGCTGTTTGCTACTCCGCCCCTGGCTGTTTGCTACTCCACCCCTGGCTGTTTGCTACTCCACCCCTGGCTGTTTGCTACTCCAGCCCTGGCTGTTTGCTACTCCAGCCCTGGCTGTTTGCTACTCCAGCCCTGGCTGTTTGCTAATCCAGCCCTGGCTGTTTGCTACTCCAGCCCTGGCTGTTTGCTACTCCACCCCTGGCTGTTTGCTACTCCACCCCTGGCTGTTTGATACTCCACCCCTGGCTGTTTGCTACTAGCATACACACATACCTTGGTTGTTGGATGGCCTCTAGCTCAAGTCCACGGAAATTCTACACACACACACACACACACACACACACACACACACACACACACACACACACACACACACACACACACACACACACACACACACACACACACACACACACACACACACACACACACACACCACACACATAAATACACATAGAAGACACACATTGCACACGTTAGACATATTTTGCCTGAGGATGGCAGCGAATGAAATGCAAATTGCAAACAAAACATCTCCCTCTCTTCGTTGTAGAGGATACACATGAATTACATTCGACGGTCACCATCATGATGGGGTAAACAAATAACGTTCACTCCATTCATCCAAACATGTTCTGGGATCTTGTCACTACCCTCGAGCTATCTGAGTTAGGCAGCCACATAGCAAGACAAAGAAGAGATACATCATAGCCTAGGAGCTGTGGCATCATGTATGATCCACAGCAAGAAGGCAGCAGCAATGCCTGTACCTATGGTGAAGTAAAATAAAGGTAATAATTATAACATACCTATGATTACCGGTACATCGATTCGAGTATCCTGTTAAAGTTTTGTTTTCTTCACACATGGCTAATCTAGATATAGTGTTGCCAGTACTATTCAGCAGTTGAGTAGGAATTGAACCACAACTCACCCTTTTCCAAGAGCCAGCTGTGCCATTCCTCGACCATGTTTTACCACTCGGCCCGGTGATGAAGTTCAGTTCTACAGTGTTATTCTGTGGCATTGGGTATGCCTTGCCGTATGGTGGCCGCTTGAGTAGGAGTCGTGATGGCCTATCGAAAGCATGCGATTTGACACAATACTCCACTGCACACGACTCGTCAATGCTTGCCAAATGCTGGGCATAGCCATGCGGGCAGTGGTGCGGCCAGCTCTCCTCTCCTATCAGAAGACCATAGCCAACCTGAATTGCACCGACAGAGGGACACACACACACACGCGCGCGCGCGCGCGCGCGTGCAGACATGTCAGTGTAAGCAATGCGTACACATTTACAAGGTGAACATGTCTACAGAGGAATAATAATAATGATCATGACTATAATCAAACGTTAACCCACATGCATGCACGCATACACACAATAAAACTTAAAACAACCAAAACATCACTATGCACATTTATCCAGACACGCTCTCACATACACACGCACGCATGTGCGTGCCAAACGTACAAAACGTGGACACGTGTACACCAAGCAGATAGAATACAAGGAAGTGGGGTTTGCCATAGTTTTTTTTCCAATTTTGTCTGATAAATATTTACGAGACTTTGCATCGAGCGACACCGTGGATAACATTGAGCCAAGAATTATGCAATAAACCAGAAGAGATATCTCTTCACAAGTAGGCAAATAAATGCGTAGGTGCCCGGCAACAGCAATCGGGCGAGTCACAGCAATGTACGTATTGCAACTTCAATGATACGCATACACGGTTGACCACCCATGCCTCCATTTTCGGCGGGTCAACCACATGGTGGCCCGGCAACTTCAAACGGGAACACACTGATACAACATACACAGTTGACCACCCATGCCTCCATTATCGGCGGGTCAACCACATGGTGGCCCGGCAACTTCAAACGGGAACACACCGATACAATAGACACAGTTGACCACCCATGCCTCCATTATTGGCGGGTCAACCACATGGTGGCCCGGCAACTTCAACGGGAACACACCGATACAATAGACACAGTTGACCACCCATGCCTCCATTATCGGCGGGTCAACCACATGGTGGCCCGGCAACTTCAAACGGGAACACACCGATACAACATACACAGTTGACCACCCATGCCTCAAACCGGCGGGTCAACCACACAACAACATACAGGTGTCACAACACTGAGACAGTACAGCACAACACTGAGAGGCAAATGCATTTGACCCTCCCAAAAACCAGTGTTTACGACCAAGCATTTCTCACGGCATCGCTCATTAGCATAACTTCCTGCAAGTAACCATGGCAAACCCCTAAGTGATACCCACAGAGCCACACCGGCACAAGGACTGTACAACAAGCGGAAGGCACAACACTGTACAACACTACAAATGTACCTCACTTCTGTTCTCAACACCACATGGGCGTGGGCTGTTCCAGTCTTTGCTGCTAGCCATTGCACAGAGGGTATACCGGCTGCACGCCTGACATAGTGATCGGATGCTGCACTTCGCCAGCAGCCTGCACGGCATATGGCTGCTTCACAGACACTTGTACTCCGGTGAGCCATGAGTGTGGCCCCGCCAATGCGCACAGAATGGGAGCTCACCCGGTTGCAGTTGAGGATCCTAGTCGAGAAAACTCGGGAGAAGTAGCCGCCGTCGACGAACACGAACACTGGCCGTGAGCTGCCGGCAGTAGCGGTCAGGGACCGGAACTCGGCCATAGCCGAAACTGGGTACATCAGATTATGTGTGCGCAAATACCGGGCTTAAAGGTCTGAGTCGCTCATGAGATCATTGCTGGCAGCAATCAGAGCGGCGAGTTCAGCAGAGGAGTTGGCACCAGGCACTGGTTGGCACCAGGCACTGGTTGGCTGTGGAAGCCAGTTCTCGGAAGCGAGTAATCAAAATAGGTTCATGCTGCATCTCAGCAGCCCGTTGCCCCAAAAACGATTGTCCTTGATAGAAACCGCAGAAGCCAACATCAGAGGCATCCGTGAATAGCTCAAGGTCAGGGGACTTTGAAAACTCGACATCGTAGAAGAAGGATTGGCCATTCCAGTTTGCGGCAAAGGAGCGCGACCATTCGATGTCCAAGTGAGCTTTTGTGTTGATGTTGACTACTGACTGAAGAGACTGAGAGAGTTGTCCAGCTAAGATACAGGAGTTGACGGATGAAGGTCCTGCCAGGAGGAACCACCTTTGCGGCAAGGACAAGGTTCCGATCAGCGACAGCAGTTCCCGCGTTGCGTAGCTAGTGCGCGTGGACTACTCACTCAAAGCCGCTAGAAAGGCAAATAACTTCTTGTCAGGTAGCCGCATCACCTGGTCCTCGCTGTCGACTTCTATGCCAAGTACCGTCACCACTGTTGCTGGGCCGACCACCTTGCTGAGGTTGTCGAAGACCTGCGGAACCGTTGCTTTCAGTTGAACTCATTCCATTGACCATGAAGCACACGAACATAAGCACCTTGTTAAGTGCAGCGTACTGGTTCTTGTGCTGGCCTGCACAGCTATCAGGAATAGTTTTACCCAGAATGACTGGGTTGATGATTTCTCCCTAAGAGAGGGTAATGCCACGTGCACAGCAGATGTGGTGCATAACGAACGCACAGTGGGCATAAAATCTTCATATCCACATCAAAGGCCACAAGCGTTTGACAACCACACCTGATACGTAGATGATCAACGATCGTCCCTGCACTCAACGTCGCTCCAGCAGTAGTAGCATGTTGCAAACCACCATCGTACGTTGTCCATGTAAATGCCTCTGCTCCTTGTCTTCTTCTTTGGCTAGATTTTTCGACAGGTAATCACAGCCATTTCTGAGTTGGCGTCAACGCCACTCGCCACGTCGAGGCCTAAATAACTGGTCCTCTGCTTCGAGTAGTTCTTGCTTGGCCTCATGAACTCCAGGAAATTCACTACTGCGACCATGAGCTACTTTATCTGCCCACGCAACAAATAAATATTTCAACCAAGCGCGATCGATCGCTGTTTGAAGTTGTGAATTTTCAAGCGCTTCCAGCTCACACGAGTCAGCGCTTGTCTACGCAGACTAGCACAACTAATACTCTTGTACAGCTTGGCGGAGAGACAAAGGAGAAAACGGAGAAAACACAACCTTGAGTCACTTTGGCTAACTGGATGACAGAAATTGTTGACAAGGAAGTTGCTTTGCTGACACGAGGCAGGGCAAAGCGGCCACGCAAGATTTATTTTTTCATCCACCATTTTCGGAAAAAATATGTTTTATTCATGTGCCGCGTGACGAACCGTGACAAAACACGTGCATGCGTGGGCTAACTTGGCTTTGCTGCTCAAAGCCGTCATTTTGCAGACACGTGGATGTGAATAGTTGCATGACTGTGCATGCTTCCGCTGATGGAGTGAGAGAGTGAGAGAGAGGGAGGGAGAGAGAGGGAGGGAGAGAGAGAGAGAGAGAGAGAGAGAGAGAGAGAGAGAGAGAGAGGGGGGGGGGAGAGAGAGAGAGACGGATGCACACAGGAGAGATAAACTGACAGACCAATTTGACAGAGACTGAAGATATGCAGAGAGTCAAAATGTAATGACTTGTAAGCTCTACTTACTGCACTAATCCCTGCCTTTTCAGCAGCTGGTGTGCTGACCAGGGACAGTGGGTTGCCAATATGACAACTGAAGAATCCTGCACAAAGAAAACAAAGATGAAGTATTTGTCACTGGCTGAACTAAGGCAAATTGGTAAGAAAAAGAATTCGTTCTAAAAATCTCAGTGTTGAGAGTTTCCTCCGCAGAGTCACACGGCTTCAGGCACTAGTCATGCTACTATACGACAGGTGCATAGATGGATCCATGAAAGCAGACGATGAAAACCAGACACCGTATCCCAACTAGACGCCATGACATTGAGAAGCAAACATATACCCCATTCCGTCGGAAGGTTGCGCCATAGCGAGCTCTCACCTGCGAATGGAACAGAGGAGGCGATACCCTGCTCGTAGTTGTCACTGACGCACACCTTCATTCCACTGCCCATAGACAGAGGGTAGAAGAACTTGGGACAGCTGCGTGTACCGGTCACAAGGTTGGTGGAGCTGGCGCTGTAAATGCCGCCGAAAAGGTATCCAGACTTGGGCTCCACAGGGCCCAGCTTCACGCACCAGTACGTCTCGTAGTTAGCTACCGCTCCAAGGTATTGCGTGCTGCACACCTGCACACAGAATTATACAGTCGGAAAGAATTTTGCAATAGCCATCAGACAAAACGGGATTCACAGAAGCATGCGACGGCCGCGAAACCGGGAAATCCCCTAACCACACCCACTGCGTAGCTCATGCAACCGTGCAACTGGCCCATTGCAGATGCGACAAGCGGCGTGCGATTTTGGCCTTTTCTGCAGCAAAGTTGTACAAAGGTTGTTGGTCCTAGCCATGCGAATACTATGGTGACATACTCACCTGCATTGAGCTTTGCGCAAAATCAGCAAAGCAACGTCAATATTTCTGACTTCTTCTGAGAATTATATTTCGCGAGTTCGCATCGTACACCGTCGTCGCGGATCGCGGCGCGAAAAGGCATATGTGAATCCTGATAAACTGTTAAATTTCTTCCATAATCACGGTATATTCTTTGGAACATTCATTTCAAACTGCTTACTCGGTTAGAACAGTCCAGGTAAACATAAATAAAGGCAATGTAGCAATGGTCCTCATGTATTCTGCCACTTTCCAAAGGAGGTGCTTTCGGGACATACTGCCAAGACATCTGATTGAACTCGCCCGTCCTGTGTATTGCCTATCGCCCTAAAAACCATGTCCACTGGTCCTCCAACAACCTAGAACTCACCTGCCTGCCGCACTTCTGCAGCCAAAGAAACCCGCAGTGATGGTATTCGGTGTGGCACTCATGGTCGTTCCAGTTGAATGTCTCAGAGCCGGTGTTCAGTTTCACGGCATCATATCCACTCGGGCAACCATACGTTCCTGAGCACCGATCAGAAGGATTAACCCTTTACCGGCAAGTGCATTTTGTATACGAAATCCATAACATTGAGAAGGATAGCAATAACTCACAACGAGGGCACATTTTGTATGTGCAAGTTATGTTTTCTTGAAAGTCTGGTACTACTTCTTGACCTTGGAAAAAATTATTTTCACATGCCACACACATACGCTACTAAATTGGCACCGATACGTCTAAAGACGGAAATTGTACATAATGCAAATCGTCAGATTCCGACATTGACATGATACTGCCAAAACAAGTCGACTTCGGAGTGGAAACGAACACCATAGCCATCACAGACTTCAGTGGCCGTGCGTCGCTCGCAATTGAGAGCAGCATCGCCCCAGAATCGCTGTCCGATGGCTCCGTAAGGTCGTGCGCAAGTCGCGCTGCGCTGCCGTCACTCAGGTACGTAGAAAGTCGATGGCCTAAAATTCCGTCTCTGGGAGACTGTCGACACGGGGATCACTCTCCATGGCTTCCCCACCATAAGCACCATCAGATTCTTCCAGGTACATCACGACGACATCGTCTTCAGCGGCTGGAGCTCCCGATATTTGCGTGAGAATTTACTTGGCGTGCGCTCCGCTCCGCAATTTGAAATTCGCTTGCATCGGCGGCTGGAATGAAGTATTTATGTATCTGTCGTCGGTCCCAGAGCGAAGGTCTGCTAGGTCCTCGTCTGAGAAGTCATCTGAGGACGAAAGGAACTCACTGCGCAAGAAGAAATGCACCTGACGACGTTTTGACGGAGGCAGACGGCATTGTCGGCGCGCGTGTATTTCCGTAAGTTTTCGATCGCGCAGTTCTCAATGAAATCAAATGGGACACGCGTAGATCTCTTCAGCTACGGATAGGATCATACGTAGGCTGTGTGAGGGCCACGGGAAATCCCCGTGGGCTGATGCTTCCTGTCATACCAGGCATGGTTTTAGTATGCATGTCGAATGCGTCGTTTACGACGCATTCAAGTATGGGGCTGCAGGTAAAGGGTTAAAGGAAGCTGGTTGATTCGGGTCTAGTCCACGACCACTACATCTCCATACACATCATCGTATGTTTGCATCTGTTGACCCTCATGGGAGTGCACACAAAGATATTTTTTCTAAATGACACAAGTGTGTCCAGGCATGCAGTATACTATGCACACCATAATCTACAGCGATGGCACTGCCGTTTCACATGACAGAATGCCCTCACTGCCTCCTCTCACCTGAGAGCGGATTCTTCTGTCTGAGCCCTGCACAAATGTCTCTGCCATAGTCTTGCGGAGATGAGCAGTTCTGGAAGACGCCACCAAACGTGTAGTTATTGGGTGCAAGACTGCACAATGAGGTATCACCAGAATTGGCCTGAAGAAGAAGAATAACAGGGGATAATGTTGGTGACGGGGCCAGCAGTATAATTTCCAAC
>NC_088650.1:18983048-19090940 GCF_964019385.1 Sycon ciliatum
GGCCAGAACATGTTCTGCTTGCTCCGGCCTCGAGGCCGGAGCAGACCGAGCAGTTTCACTTTTTCACAGTGAAACCTGGCGGGAACATCGATTTTGGTCCCAGATGATCACGTGCATACGCTTTTGGGTTACCTCCAGACCAGTCCATGTGTATGGCTAGTTGACATTCGTCGCGCGAAATTACGCATCTATGAGCGACATCCACAAAACCTGCTGGAAGAGTACGCGTGTACTCGAGTCTCATCCTGAGCACGTTTCTTCTTCTTTTTCAATTCCAGTATAGCTGTATGTTTCATTGCAAAGCCGTCCTCGATTGTTGTGTTCGTTGTTCAAACAAAGTGGACATTCAATCAAGAAGGCAGAGGACATAGGAGCCTGATTGGAGTTTCTCGTGGAATAGGACGGCCACACAGAGAGTCCGAGACACTTTGCGATTTTCTGAATATAAAATACCGTACGCACGATGCAGAGTTCAATTTGTGCGATATCAAAATTGTGATCCACCACATTGAGCAGAACGCGATCCAAACATAAGCTTACCGACGGTTAGGCTGCCGACCTGACTGGACAAATGATCCCTGGCTTCACCAGACGCCAGAAGTCGGAAACCATGTCCTTTGCCGCGACGTCCATCTCCAAAAAGAACTCCATCTTCGTCGTGAAAAGGCTTGAAATACTCAATATTCAACGGAGATTCGCGGTCTCACGCTTTCTCAGATCGAATCATTTTTGTTGTAGCAGTTGCAGGGCAGATCCCCGCCACTACTTCAACAGGGTTTCGCTTCACAGCATGCCTGGAACAAGCCATATCGAGGTTGCAAGCTACCCCTCTCAGCTCGAAATTCGAAATTTCAATGGTGGAAGGTATACTACGAGCAGAATTTCAAAAGGTATGGTTGGCGGCGCGATCGTTCTACCTACGTCATTCAAACTTCGCAGGATGGTTCTGACCTACACGGTAGGCATGGAACCACAGGGTTTGATGTCATGGCTGACACACAAAGTCACACGCAGCACATTCGTGTGCACAGGTACTAAATTAGTGGACGTCGTCATCTTCTTCTCGCTGGTCTAAAATGTACGATGACGTGCTATTTCGCCTGACGTAGATGGTCAGAGACTGATAACATATGGTGAATACTTGATATATTGTGTGTTTGTCTGTCTGTGCCCTTACTCCAGCACCTACGGTGGTCCAGCGTACATGCCAGGTCTCTTGGTCAACACATGGGAGCAGGGCTTGGACAACGCACTTGTCGCAACGGACAGACAAGGTGATCCATCGAGTTCATGATAACGAAGTATGCGCTGCCACAGATGCCCGAACCAACTGTTCGACAGGTGCGTGAGTGTCTACTGCACTGTGCTTGCAACTGTTAGGGCAATTGGTCTGGGGAGGTGTAAGGTGGTCTGGGGAGGTGTAAGGTGGTCTGGGGAGGTGTAAGGTGGTCTGGGGAGGTGTAAGGTGGTCTGGGGAGGTGTAAGGTGGTCTGGGGAGGTGTAAGGTGGTCTGGGGAGGTGTAAGGTGGTCTGGGGAGGTGTAAGGTGGTCTGGGGAGGTGTAAGGTGGTCTGGGGAGGTGTAAGGTGGTCTGGGGAGGTGTAAGGTGGTCTGGGGAGGTGTAAGGTGGTGTGGGAAGGTGCAACAATAAAATCCTAGGAGTGTAGGCTGACTTCTTCAGCTAATGGCTGAGAAATGGGTCATTCCAACCCTACCGTAATGTCACGCTTAGAAGCCTGACTCGAATGAAAGCCGATTTTTCTAAGCGTGCTGTGACACATGGGCACACTTTGCATAGAATCATACTGTGCAATCAGTATAACGACATCCACAGAAACAGGTGAACTTTGCGGATGGGGACATTGTGTGTCTCATTGAAAGAGAACGTGTAACAATCTTCGGTAAATGACGGTTTTTATATCATTTGTTACAAAATAAGTATGATTACTGTACAGGATTGTAGGTAGGTACGAAAAATAAAATTGAATCGCAATCATTAAAATACTACAATCTAAGTCATATTCCTGTAACAGTATATGATCGTTGAATCATAAATACACAAAAACCAACCATTTACTATAATCAGCAACGTGGGATTCAAACCCATAGTATTTCCCTGTATGCTTCCCTCGATACACTTCAATATGTACACACAGTACAGTATTATGTATTCTTCCAAGTTGCTTCACAATATGATCCTGCCATTGAAAACCCTATTCACATTATGATCCTGCCATTGAAAACCCTATTCACATTATGATCCTGCCATTGAAAACCCTATTCACATTATGATCCTGCCATTGAAAACCCTATTCACATTATTATCCTGACATTGAAAACCCTATTCACATTATGATCCTGCCATTGAAAACCCTATTCACATTATGATCCTGCCATTGAAAACCCTATTCACATTATGATCCTGTGATCCTGCCATTGAAAACCCTATTCACATTATGATCCTGCCATTGAAAACCCTATTCACATTATGATCCTGCCATTCAAAACCCTATTCACATTATGATCCTGCCATTGAAAACCCTATTTGAATATGGTAGCAAGCTGTCTTTGACGTTTTAAGTTCGGTCGATACCTTCCATTTTGCCATGTCCGCATCCTGCAGGTTGCAAACAAGGTCAGTGTTGCATCCAAGAAGTACCTGAAATACAACACGCATCAAGGCTGCACCGATCTTACGTCGCCGAGCTTCGATTACAAGGTAAACTAGTCATTGTTGAAGCTAACACGAATCGTAACATGGAAAAAAAAAAGTATGGCCACAAGTTATGCGATCGAGTCCACCAACTAAATCAGATTATTTCCCATGTTCCAATTTTTTCCTTGGCTCACCATCTGAGTTCTTACACAAATCATTCTGCTTACAGTGGAACACTGTAGTATGAAGTATCCTTGATATAGCGTACCACGGGATTTAGGGTGCGTTCTTAATTCTCTATCTTCTCGGAGAAGAAGAAAACGGAAGTCGAAGAAACTGGTATAATGCAAAAATGGGTCTCCAAGAATTCGGAGATTTTTTGGACATGTGAAGCAATATGAAGCGCCAAAGGGGCCGCGATCTTGAGTGCCACCAATGTAGTACGCATTGTGCGTATGCAAAAAGGGGAAACGCGTACACTCACGATCAACACACATGCTTTTAGCCGTAGTTCGCATGCGCTGATCACCAGACGCCTGATCATGGGGTGGTGGTGTCCCACGCAAGCGGAAAGGTGGTTCTTGACCAGGGAGTTGTACGACTCCTTGATCTTGACCTGCCCGGTACGTGAACCCGTCGAATTATTATTATTTATTTTTTCGCATGCGCTGATCCCAAACCGCGGGAATCTCCAAGTTTCAAGCACCTCTGAAGCTTGGAGAGCTTTGGAGAGCCTCCTAAAATTCGGAGAGGATATAAGAACAGCTCTCGAACTTTTCCGAGAGGATTTGAGAACTCACCCTAAAAGTACTTATTTTTGAGAGCACTGCATTTTTATATACTGTAGCAATCATTTCATCCCGGATGTAGAGTACTTCGGCTAAAAAGCACAGATTCCTATATCCCTTCCCAGGTCCCATTTTACCGAATTTTCACATTGTACCTATACTGGATATTGAGTTTTGTTGGAAATTATTTACTGCTGGCCCCGTCACCAACGTTATCCCCTGTTCTTCTTCTTCTTCAGGCCAATTCTGGTGATACCTCATTGTGCAGTCTTGCACCCAATAACTACACGTTTGGTGGCGTCTTCCAGAACTGCTCATCTCCGCAAGACTATGGCAGAGATATTTGTGCAGGGCTCAGACAGAAGAATCCGCTCTCAGGTGAGAGGATGCAGTGAGGGCATTCTGTCATGTGAAACGGCAGTGCCATCGCTGTAGATTATGGTGTGCATAGTATACTGCATGCCTGGACACACTTGTGTCATTTAGAAAATACATCTTTGTGTGCACTCCCATGAGGGTCAACAGATGCAAACATACGATGATGTGTATGGAGATGTAGTGGTCGTGGACTAGACCCGAATCAACCAGCTTCCTTTAATCCTTCTGATCGGTGCTCAGGAACATATGGTTGCCCGAGTGGATATGATGCCGTGAAACTGAACACCGGCTCTGAGACATTCAACTGGAACGACCATGAGTGCCACACCGAATACCATCACTGCGGGTTTCTTTGGCTGCAGAAGTGCGGCAGGCAGGTGAGTTCTAGGTTGTTGGAGGACCAGTGGACATGGTTTTTAGGGCGATAGGCAATACACAGGACGGGCGAGTTCAATCAGATGTCTTGGCAGTATGTCCCGAAAGCACCTCCTTTGGAAAGTGGCAGAATACATGAGGACCATTGCTACATTGCCTTTATTTATGTTTACCTGGACTGTTCTAACCGAGTAAGCAGTTTGAATGAATGTTCCAAAGAATATACCGTGATTATGGAAGAAATTTAACAGTTAATCAGGATTCACATATGCCTTTTCGCGCCGCGATCCGCGACGACGGTGTACGATGCGAACTCGCGAAATATAATTCTCAGAAGAAGTCAGAAATATTGACGTTGCTTTGCTGATTTTGCGCAAAGCTCAATGCAGGTGAGTATGTCACCATAGTATTCGCGTGGCTAGGTACAACAACCTTTGTACAACTTTGCTGCAGAAAAGGCCAAAGTCGCACGCCGCTTGTCGCATCTGCAATGGGCCAGTTGCACGGTTGCATGAGCTACGCAGTGGGTGTGGTTAGGGGATTTCCCGGTTTCGCGGCCGTCGCATGCTTCTGTGAATTCCCGCTTTTGTCTGATGGCTATTGCAAAATTCTTTCCGACTGTATAATTCTGTGTGCAGGTGTGCAGCACGCAATACCTTGGAGCGGTAGCTAACTACGAGACGTACTGGTGCGTGAAGCTGGGCCCTGTGGAGCCCAAGTCTGGATACCTTTTCGGCGGCATTTACAGCGCCAGCTCCACCAACCTTGTGACCGGGCACACACAGCTGTCCCAAGTTCTTCTACCCGCTGTCTATGGGCAGTAGCATGAAGGTGTGCGTCAGTGACAACTACGAGCAGGGTATCGCCTCCTCTGTTCCATTCGCAGGTGAGAGCTCTCTACGGCGCAACCTTCCGACGGAATGGGGTATATGTTTGCTTCTCAATGTCATGGCGTCTAGTTGGGATACGGTGTCTGGTTTTCATCGTCTGCTTTCATGGATCCATCCATGCACCTGTCGTATAGTAGCACGACTAGTGCCTGAAGCCGTGTGACTCTGCGGAGGAAACTCTCGACACTGAGATTTTTAGAACGAATTCTTTTTCTTAGCAATTTGCCTTAGTTCAGCCAGTGACAAAGACTTCATCTTTTGTTTTCTTTGTGCAGGGTTCTTCAGTTGTCATATTGGCAACCCACTGTCCCTGATCAGCACACCAGCTGCTGAAAAGGCAGGGATTAGTGCAGTAAGTAGAGCTTGCAAGTTATTATAATTTGACTCTCTACATATCTTCAGTCTCTGTCAAATTGGTCTGTCAGTTTATCCCTCATGTGTGCATCCGTCTCTCTCTCTCTCTCTCTCTCTCTCTCTCTCTCTCTCTCTCTCTCTCTCTCTCTCGCTCTCTCTCTCTCTCTCTCTCTCGCTCTCTCTCTCTCTCTCTCTCTCTCTCTCTCGCTCTCTCTCTCTCTCTCTCTCGCTCTCTCTCTCTCGCTCTCTCTCTCTCTCTCTCTCTCTCTCTCTCTCTCTCTCTCTCTCTCTCTCTCTCTCTCTCGCTCTCTCTCTCTCTGTCTCTCTCTCTGTCTCTCTCTCTCTCTCTCACTCTCTTTCTCTCTCTCTCTCTCTCTCTCTCTCTCTCTCTCTCTCTCTCTCTCTCTCTCTCTCTCTCTCTTCTCTCTCTCTCTCTCTCTCTCTCTCTCTCTCTCTCTCTCTCTCTCACTCTCTCACTCCATCAGCAGAAGCATGTCAGGGATGAATTTATTGTCATATTTTTGCATAGCAGTTTCTGCCATACAAAATCACAGTTGTGTAGCAGTCTTTGATTTTGATTAGCATTTTTCTTTCAAGGTTGGGTGTTTACCACATTGTCCTTCTTGAGAGTGATGCCTGAAAGCCCATTTGCAAAAAAACGACTGAATCATACATGTGCACGCAGATTGAGAGTGCCTGCATCACATCTACTGCACTGTATGCATGTTACTTGACAGCGCAGGCTAGGCATGGATGGTCTGATTGTATCGCAGTTTTCTGCGAGTCACGGCGACTTTTGAGTAGCAGTTGATCGATTTTGCATAGCAAACTGCGATGCGATACAGGATAAATTCATCCCTGCATGTACAGCCATGCAACTATTTACATGCATGTGTCTGCCAACGTTTGATTGTAGTCATCAAGATTCATTATTATTCCTCTGTAGACATGTTCACCTTGTAAATTTGTACGCATTGCTTACACTGACATGTCTGCGCGTATGTATGTGTGTGTGTCCCACTGTCGTGCAATGCAGGTTGGCTATGGTCTTCTGATAGGAGAGGAGAGCTGGCCGCACCACTGCCCGCACGGCTATGCCCAGCATTTGGCAAGCATTGACGAGTCATGTGCAGTGGAGTATTGTGTCAAATCGCACGCTTTCGATAGGCCATCGCGACTCCTGCTCAAGCGGCCACCATACGGCAAGGCATACCCAATGCCACAGAATAACACTGTAGAACTGAACTTCATCACCGGCCCGAGTGGTAAAACATGGTCGAGGAATGGCACAGCTGGCTCTTGGAAAAGGGTGAGTTGTGGTTCAATTCCTACTCAACTGTTGAATAGTACTGGCACTGAACACTATAAAAAAATATTATCTAGATTAGCCATGTGTGAAGAAAACAAAACTTTAACGGGATACTCGAATCGATGTACCGGTAGTCATAGGTATGTTATAATTATTACCTTTATTTTACTTCACCATAGGTACAGGCATTGCTGCTGCCTTCTTGCTGTGGATCATACATGATGCCACAGCTCCTAGGCTATGATGTATCCAGTCTTCTTTGTCTTGCTATGTGGCTGCCTAACTCAGATAGCTCGAGGGTAGTGACAAGATCCCAGGACATGTTTGGATGAATGGAGTGAACGTTATTTGTTTACCCCATCATGATGGTGACCGTCGAATGTAATTCATGTGTATCCTCTACAACGAAAAGAGGGAGATGTTTTGTTTGCAATTTGCATTTCATTCGCTGCCATCCTCAGGCAAAATATGTCTAACGTGTGCAATGTGTGTCTTCTATGTGTATTTATGTGTGTGGTGTGTGTGTGTGTATTGATGTGTGTGTGTGTGTGTGTGTATGTGTGTGTGTGTGTGTGTGTATCCAAGATTCCTTTTGAGTCTCTCTCCCCTCTCCCGGGGAGACTCACGTGACCAGTTTTGGGGGTGAGCAAGTACAAAGTACAAGTGTGTGTATTTATGTGTGTGTATTTATGTGTGTGTGTGTGTGTGTGTGTGTGTGTCTGTGTGTGTGTGTGTGTGTGTGTGTGTGTGTGTGTGTGTGTGTGTGTGTGTATGTGTGTGTGTAGAATTTCCGTGGACTTGAGCTAGAGGCCATCCAACAACCAAGGTATGTGTGTATGCTAGTAGCAAACAGCCAGGGCTGGAGTAGCAAACAGCCAGGGGTGGGGTAGCAAACAGCCAGGGGTGGAGTAGCAAACAGCCAGGGGTGGAGTAGCAAACAGCCAGGGGTGGAGTAGCAAACAGCCAGGGGTGGAGTAGCAAACAGCCAGGGGTGGAGTAGCAAACAGCCAGGGCTGGAGTAGCAAACAGCCAGGGGTGGAGTAGCAAACAGCCAGGGGTGGAGTAGCAAACAGCCAGGGCTGGAGTAGCAAACAGCCAGGGGTGGAGTAGCAAACAGCCAGGGGTGGAGTAGCAAACAGCCAGGGGTGGAGTAGCAAACAGCCAGGGGTGGAGTAGCAAACAGCCAGGGGTGGAGTAGCAAACAGCCAGGGGTGGAGTAGCAAACAGCCAGGGCTGGAGTAGCAAACAGCCAGGGGTGGAGTAGCAAACAGCCAGGGGTGGAGTAGCAAACAGCCAGGGGTGGAGTAGCAAACAGCCAGGGGTGGAGTAGCAAACAGCCAGGGGTGGAGTAGCAAACAGCCAGGGCTGGAGTAGCAAACAGCCAGGGGTGGAGTAGCAAACAGCCAGGGGTGGAGTAGCAAACAGCCAGGGCTGGAGTAGCAAACAGCCAGGGGTGGAGTAGCAAACAGCCAGGGGTGGAGTAGCAAACAGCCAGGGGTGGAGTAGCAAACAGCCAGGGGTGGAGTAGCAAACAGCCAGGGGTGGAGTAGCAAACAGCCAGGGGTGGAGTAGCAAACAGCCAGGGCTGGAGTAGCAAACAGCCAGGGGTGGAGTAGCAAACAGCCAGGGGTGGAGTAGCAAACAGCCAGGGGTGGAGTAGCAAACAGCCAGGGGTGGAGTAGCAAACAGCCAGGGCTGGAGTAGCAAACAGCCAGGGGTGGAGTAGCAAACAGCCAGGGGTGGAGTAGCAAACAGCCAGGGCTGGAGTAGCAAACAGCCAGGGGTGGAGTAGCAAACAGCCAGGGGTGGAGTAGCAAACAGCCAGGGCTGGAGTAGCAAACAGCCAGGGGTGGAGTAGCAAACAGCCAGGGGTGGAGTAGCAAACAGCCAGGGCTGGAGTAGCAAACAGCCAGGGGTGGAGTAGCAAACAGCCAGGGCTGGAGTAGCAAACAGCCAGGGCTGGAGTAGCAAACAGCCAGGGCTGGAGTAGCTGTACTGTAAACTACATAATGGTGCAAGAAGAGTCGAACGCAAATATTGACCATCGTGAAATCAAACTCCAACAGTGGGTGTATGTGACAGACCACGGTGTTCCGCGAAAATTTGCCATCGTGTACGCTGGCGGTTCACAGTGTACGGTGTGCTTTCGGGACCCCCTCCCCCCCCCCCCCCCCAGTAGTGCTGGATTTGAATCCTGGCTATTCATTTTCTTGTGCAACACTTCCTGGTGCGTCAAATAATTAATTACAAAGACTTTGTAGACTGCATGCAAACAGCCAGGGGTTGATAGCTTTATGCGGTAAGCGGTTGAGATCCCCCGGTAGTGCTGGATTTGAATCCTGGCCATTTATCTTTCTCGTGCAGCACTGCATGGTGCATCATACTTCAAGTATTGCTAAGGCTGCGTGGACTTCTTGCATTTAATAGGAGTATAATTATGTCTCCGGCCCATCGTTAGACTCAATGTGACACTGTATTATTTGCACTCTCCATATTTGTCTAGCTCGAGCCTGCAGACCCCATCGCATCACACTGACACGCAAATGGTGGCGGGCGTTTCCGTTGCCAGCGTATTTGCCTGCGTCCTGCTCATTGCCCTGGTCGTGACTTGCCGCAAGAACCAGCGGCTTCAGAGGCGCGGCTTCCAGCCACCCCTGATCAGCGGTGAGACAGCGTCGACGTCAACGGGATACACGTCGGTGAACACCACACCGGCCCCCGACGCAATAAGCAGTGAGAGTGCAAGACAGAGAACCGGTTACTCCACGCTTGGCTAACTGCAAGTCATTACACTCGTACTGTATAGTATGCCACGGGGAAATCCCCTTCTTACTGTCATCGGTTGTATGCCACTCCTGCTGATCACTGTATACTAGGACAAAGTTTCATCACCATTTTTTTCAATTCTCCTGATATTTGATATGAGTTGATTTTTTTAATGGTTTTTTTGCTTCCCCAGCGAAGTCAACGGTCTTGTGTTGCCATGCAGCTTTTTGTAATGTATAGTGTATCGGATTTTCTACAGGCCTATCTATGCCCATAATGGACTCTATCTATCTATCCAACTCTCTCTCTCTCTCCTTCTCACATCCTGACGCTCTTTCGTTTAGTTTGTCGTTTTTAATTTTAACTCTATCAAATTATCTCTCTGTTTTCCTCTTCTTCCCACGTGGGGACAATTCATTCGTTCTGTTTGCCTTTTTCATAGCTACGGGATCTTTTCTTCGCTACCGTAACGAAGAAGACCATTTGTTGCTGTCATGTGCTTCTTCTGTTTTATGTAAATTGTATCGGTTTCTTCGGGCCTATTTATGCCTCGAATAGTCTCTCCCACTTCTCCCTCCCATGCATACGCACAATTCTTTCATTTTGTTTGTCGTTTTCATGGCATGGAATTCATTCTCATCACTTTGCCTGCTTTGCGCTTTTCCAAAACGGACTCGACCATACCAATGGAGGTGGCTTTGTGCGTGTGTGCGGGCACCCTTGTTTGACCATGTGTGGGATCAGGTGATTGTTGAATGACTCATGATTTCTGATATCAGCAGGGTGAGGTAACTGAGGTTGACATGTTGGGCGAGTATGGCGACTACGAAGACAGTTGAACATGATGATTTTCAAAGGTAACTCAAACAAATAAGGGAATACTCAGTACTCTGTCAGTTTTGTGCCTAGTTATTGCACTTTCTTACTGTATATAGTATCATGTTACAGTGATGGAGAGTTACTCTTAACTCGTATCCATATGTCCTTTTCTCTTCTACATTTAATTTTATGGCTCAACATCCGAGTTTCAAATAAGGGAATGAGAACATTTTTACAAAAGAAGTCAACTAATGAATAGAAGAAGTAATGTTTCTCCTTTCTACTTCAAAGTATGTTGATCTCTGCATGCATGGACATGTATTAAGCCTGTGAAGTGATATCCCTGCAAATGTTGCTCTCACTGCTTTCTGTGCATATACATGACTTGATGCTACCAGTCAGCCCTTTCGAATAGGTGCACCCACTCCCCCCCCCCCGCCCTTGCCTCACTACAACTTGCAAAAAAATACAAGTCTCCAGCGAGACGTCCGCCTTATACCTATCAGTATCTGCCCGGCTGCCTTCGTGACCTCTGCAGTTATGCCCGTGACAGAAAACAATGGAGTAACATCTGCTCAACCATTTTAGTCTAGTACAGCTATTCTTAAATTATATATTTGACCTTTATTTCTAGGTTCTCATTTTCATTTTGCTTTCCCACTCTCTCACACACGTAATTATGCTCGCAGTCAATTCTGCGGTCGTGAGTCCTATTCGGGACGGATACGAGAATAATAATGCTTGTAATAATAATAATGCATGGACATTGGACACCTTGGTATGGGGATACTCATGTACTTTGTTGTACATGTACTTATGGCTAGGGCCCGGTGTAATATGCCCGAAACTTTGCCGAAAATGCTTTTGGGAAATTCTCGTAAACCTTGCCGAAAATGCTCGGAAAATGCTCACTTTTTTGTAATCCTCAGCACACGCCGTCAAAAGACTGAAAACCAGGGAGTCAGAAAATACCGGTATTTTACGACTCCCTGGTCAAAACCATTATTTTCAATTCATGAACTACTCAACAAGAAGCTAACCCACGGAATGCGGAAGTGACGTTCTTGTTTGGGAAGTTTTTCTTCTCTCAATTTTGATACACAACGGCCAAGTGCTCCGTTTCCCCCAAAATGCTGCATCACGAGCCCAAAGTGCTGGGTTCGCGGATTGTACCGAAAATGCTCAAAAAAATGCCGGCATATTACACGGGGCCGGGGCCTACTTTTTTCGTACTTGCAAGTGGCCATAAGGCCACTTGCAAGCACGAAAAAAGCACAATATTCCGAGCTTTGAGGCTCCATAAGGTCAAGAAAGTGACTAAGTATCATAATGTGAGGATTTTGCGACCATAATGCGAGCATCCATGAAGGCATAATTCCATGATTTCGCAAGCGTGATCCGCCGGAGCCTATCACACACCGACACACGTCTTTCTTCTCTTTCTCAGACTCCTCCTGACTCTATTTCATTCTCCTGGGTGGTGGATACCAACAGCCAGCGCATGCCGGTGTACAATGTATGTGGTGTGATATAATTATAATGTGTGTGTGTGTGTGTGTGGGTGTGTGTGGGGGGGGGGGGGGGGGGGGATTAGAAAGAGACCAAAAAGTAAATTGGACTCTGTCTCTGTGTCCAATTCTAGTTTCTGCAGAAATGGAGACGCACAATAAGGTGATCACAGCAGTCGTCAAGCACCTGTTCTTGAAGACGCTAAGCCCAAAAACCTCCGTGCAGGTATGGTAGAGACGCTGGCAGTTTTAAATTAATACCCCATCACATTCAGCTGTAAAGCAGTGGTGTTGTGACTGCAGGAGAGTGAGAGTCGGCACAAATGATACTGAACGGTCAGGGAGACCTTGACGAGAAACAGACGAAGAAATATCCGACAAAGTGTTTTCAAAATAATGATCATGAAGGACCGTACAAAAACGTAAGACCGCCTTTGGATCAGTAGCCAGCATTACGGAGAAGCTTGGCTTGAACAAAGTATCTTGCCGTTGGTTTCCGAGAATGCTCACAGCAGAGCAGAAGCGCTGGCGTGTGGATTGCCGCGCAGAGCTCCTGCAGCAGTTTCAGGCGTCTCCAGGTAGTTTTCTTGGGCAACTAGTGTCTCAGGACGAAATATGGGTCCACCGATTGGATTATTTAAATCAAACCCGTTGAAAGCATGCAGGGAAATTGCGAGCTCACCCACTCCAAAAAGTTCAAAGCTCGAGCATCAAGTTGCCGGGAAGGTCATGCTGACTTGCCTCGGTGTTGTCATGCTGGATGTCTTGAAGACAGGCAGGACGATCCGCAATGGACAATATCATGCTAAAAAGCCAAGGAGCTCCGGACTCCGGGATCATCGGAACTGACCGTCAGACGCCATGGGAAGCTGTCGAAGGACATTCTGCATTTCCAAGACGATGATGCACCAGCCCACACGTCCCATATTGCTGTGGCTGTAGCGAGAACATGTGGCTTCCAAGTGCCAACTCCTTCCCCATCCGCTCTACTTTCCTGATTGGGCCTCTGCAGACTTCTTTTCTTTCTCTTCCCTTCCATGACAGAATCACCATGAGGGCGACATTTTCGCGGATGAAGTCATAGCAGATGTCGACGACGTTTTGGACAAGCAAGATGAAACCTTCTACGTTTACATTCGCGGATTGATGAAACTGGAGCATCGCTCAGGGAGAATGAGAGGGGTGACAAATAAAAGGAAGAAAACGGCGATGCATGCTAGCTACTGTTATTCGAGTTTGTGGGTCCGGCCGGAAATTTTCTGACCGTCCCCTCGTAACCTGAGTGCCAAATCTTGACTGATAAAATTGGTGCCAGAAAACTGGCAGATTCTGGTACTTTTTCTGGTCGACCTACCATGCATAGTGTACTAGTAGATCTACTGTACTAGCAAAATGAGCTTGTCTGAGGGTCGGCAACCCCTCAAAAGTCAAAAACAGACTCGATCGGGATCGGTATGTGCACGTGGTCCGTCGGAAAACTAATCTTTTGGACATTTTTTTGTTTTTCTAAAAACTGAAGACAGCTGCCATGCCGGCGCGCGGCACATGTGCAGTGTGAGATCCCGCTGAAAATGTTGACTTGTTGGGTAGGAAAGTATGGAGAACGATCTAACGATTGCGGCGAGAGGTGCGCCTTGCCAGCCCTCTGCGATAGTCTTGACGTTAGTCTTGACGTCTCTACGCTGGGATAAAGCCTACTCTTGCATTTTGCTGATGTCGATGTCTACTCATTGTAGTGGTGCTAGGCGCATGACTATGCATAATAATTATGAGGATTTGCAGCAACTACTCGAAGTATCTCTTCAGGATCTGAGAATTTCCAAAGCTGGATCCATTGCGGTATTCGCTCTCCAAGCAGCAGCGAGAGGGAGCGCAGCGATGGCCTGAAATCATCAAGGCTGGTGAAGTTCCTCACCCAGCGACTATTTCTGGTCTTTTCAATCACCAATACTCTCGCATGCACGTGAGTGTAACGGCGAAAAGTGCATACTATTCACATCTGACACAATTACTGTACTGAAGTACATCAATCATGTGTTTTGAAATTTTGATGTATGCTGTCTGGTATTTAGTATTTACGCACTCGATGGCTATTTCCGTCTATTTCGCTATTGTTCATGCATGCTACTGGTTCCTGTTAACTACTAGTAGTATAGTGCTCTCCTGTCGCTTTGTGTCAAGAAGGCCAATGCTCTGTGGCAAATCAGTGACGCAACAATGGGCGGATATGGCCTCTACCGGTATATAGTTGCTTGCTGGACCAAAATAATTGAAAATATGTTCTTTCCTGGACACATTGATACGAACAGATTCCGAAATACATAACTTGCACATTCAAGAATGTGTCTTTCATGCCAGAACTTAGAAGTGCCTGATAGACGATGAATAGCCCGTGCATACATAAGAAGATGTCTGATAACTATTACATAAAGGACATAAAGGGTTTGAAAAGAACTGTACTTTAGTCCACAGGCTTTTGTGCAAGCATGAAGATTCGATTTTTCAGGAGTACATTGAAAATTTAGCAGGTTCCATGCCCCCCGGCCCCCCTCCCCACTGAATTCGCACTGGAGAGCTTTCAGTCTTCTGAGGTATACAATGCACTCCGTAGTCTGTGCCTCCAAGCGCAGTGTATGTACACACAGACACACACACACACACATACACATACACACACACCACACACACATGCGCGCACGCACACACACGCACATACACACACATGCAGACACACACACACACACACACACACAAGTATACACACATACACACACACACACACGCACATACACACACCACACACACACGCACACACACACATACACACACACAAACAAAAAATACTTGAATAGATCATAATAGCAGAATTTCGTGGAATTCCCCACCGTAAGCTTTGTATGATCCCGCCGATTTCTCTGCTTTTCTAGCAGATTCTGCCAATTTTCTAGCAACATCCGCGCAGACCTAGTGCCAGCAGTTGATGATGACACCAAAAAGGAGCCAATCACCTTCAAGACGAATCGGATTAAGACCTGGAGTGGCTCGTGAACGATGCATAACATGGTGTGCGCTGAACATCGCAATCACACTAGCCATGCTGACTGTGATGGGGCCTACCCTTTGCAGTGGTGAGTAGCATTAGTTGCGCAATGTCTAACGTTAGATTCTCTGTGTTATCCGTCAGTGTGAAGGTACATGGCTAGAGTGGCACGGAGCAGTGTAATTTTTTTAAAAAGTTTTCCATTCCCAAAGTACCTCACGACGGCCACCACCACCACCCGGAATAATCCAGCAGCAAATACAGCAACTTTTAAAGGTGGCATCAGGGGATATGCCACCATTACTGGCACATGTATTTTTACTTGGAAACCCAACTGTACCAATAGGAACCTTCAGATGGCAGAACTTTCTGAACAACTTAATTGACCCAAGACAAGAGACTCAAGACTATTAAAAACCAAAGCAGACACCATTACCAGCAATTATATGACATCCCACAGAGTCCGAAATTCCGTAAAATATTTGCGCATTTACTGCAGAGAGTGATCTTGGAAGGAAGAAAATTGCTCTGAACTATGGCCATGATCGAAATGTAAGGCATCAAACCAGTGAACCACGCCAACAAGACAAACAGTTACACAACGAAAAAAACGAAAGTGAAAAACATTGAACAACCGATGCGATCTCAACTCCTAAGAATCATGATTTTCTTCTCCACTGAAAAGTATCTGTTACCTTGGTGATCTTGAGGAAATAGCAAGAATTGACCTTCTTCATGGTCATTTCTGAAGCTTCCTCCAAATATTGTCAGCCAACAAACCACAGCATTGTCACCTGGCTAGTCTGATCTCTGTCCCCAAGAAGGACCAGTTCCAAAAGATTGCAGGTCCAGTGCGCTTTCTAGCTTCAAAGATCTGGGAAATCGCCTCATTCTGCACATTTCAAGCAGCTTCTCAATTGTTTCTGGCTTGACATTGAACAGCAAGAAGATGAAAAGCACTTCTTTCTCAGTTTTTTTCGAGTAAACTACCTCTCCAACCGCGTGGCTTTCTCTGAAGGCCATGTTGTAGGGGCTTTCCCATGGCCATGTGCTGGATGCATGCCATGTCGATGTACTGACATGATCTGATGCATGCTGTCATATCTTTACTTATAAAAGAGAGGCACCTGTGACGTGTGTCTGTGTGTGTGTCACGCTCCTTATAAAGAAGAGGCACCTGTGAGGCTGTGACGTGTGTTTTTGTGTCACGCTGAAGCGCTGCGGAGCAGCGCTGCCCTGAGCACGCGAAGCGTGCGAACAGACTCAGTGTAGCACAGTGTAGCTAGCGGCCGCAGAAGCACTGAGCACGCGAAGCGTGCGAATCGTGTAGCTAGCGGAAGCAGCCACAGAATTAGAAGCACTGAGCACGCGAAGCGTTCGAATCGTGTAGCCACCACCACGTGCTGAGCACGCGAAGCGTGCGAACAGTGTAGGTACGGTGGTAGCGCTTATACTTCTAGCAGACACGATCAGTAGATATAGATCTCTACGAGTAGCAGTAGCAGCCGCGTGCAGAAGCACTGAGCACGCGAAGCGTGCGAATCATGTAGCCACCTAGCCTAGGCCATAGGCATAGGTAGCACTAGCAGCCGCAAACGCACTGCGGACCACGTGAACCGTTCTCTGCAAATAGAAACATCTCATCTGCAACAAAAGGATACAAAAGATCTGCACTGACTGCACTCTGCATCTGATCTGCAGTGAAGAGCGCATCGCACTTTTGTTCGTAAGTTTATGAATTTTTTGAGCCGCTTCATCCGCCACCAGGTGATGGACAACCCTGACCAGCCTCCCGAAGGCGTAACAGACGTCCCTCCTTCTCCTTCCAACGATGAAGAACCTCCCTCACCAGGACTTCAGCGGTCTGGCCACCACCACGTGCTGAGCACGTGTGCTGTTCATGTACTTGCTTCACCCGCATGCCACATTCGGCCAGGCAACGCTGGCGGGGGTGCTGCTAGTCATGTATAAGGACGTAGACTACTCAGTGACTACAGTCAGTACTCTGTACGACTCGTATGAGTCGTAGTCTAGAGTGACTGAGTCAGGGAGTCGAATTTTATGACTGCCTGTTGACAAATAGCAACTTGTTTGGTGTAAATTTCGTTTGGAGTGGCTGACAGCTTTGCCAGCTTGATACTTGGTTTCATTCTGCATCTCACTGGTTTGAGAATACAGTGTTTTTTTGCGGCTTCTTCAACGGATATTGTGCACCATCATCAAGGTGGTTACCTATTTGTGATGCAGCTTCAACTAAAAGTACAACAACAAAAGCAACAGCCTACATTCAACAGCCACAGCCCATGACAACCAGAACAACAACAACAACGACTACAACAACAACAACACCAATTCTCGTTCCTCATATACTGGCACACACAGAGACATAGACAGCAATAGCGGCAACACACAAATTAAAGGGTAGTTGGCCGCAGCCAGATGTGACACTTGCGCAGCTAGTGGGGAAGCACTACAATAGCCATCGGTATTCGGTATGAAAAGATAGAATCTTGCGGCCTACGTATATTGAATGCCTTGAAAAACGCGTCAACATGTTGAAGGTATGACCAGCATCAGCCAAGGACTGATGGTCAAAGCAAATACCAAAATACATTGCTATAAAAAAACACACGATCCTTGAAGGGTGGTGGCGTTCCTACGGATGCGGAAAACTCGGCCTTTAGCCGAGTTTGACGCGAACAGTGAAATATACAAGTAATAATAAACAGAACTACAAGGACACATTATGTCACCATAATGTCGGCTGCGCAACCAGTCACTCATCTGACATAAGAATTTTTGAAGCAGCTAGTTGTCTGGAAACTGGGCATGCTTCCAGTTTGTGTCGGTACTTTCAAACTCTGGTTGCTGCAGGTGAAAAGAGATTCTCGCAAACCTATTAAAATGCACGGTTGCAGGCAGCGGTGTACAAGAATAAAAAGAAACGGAAAGAAATAACAAGGGTGCTTCAACGTTGACTGGGTTCGATCACTGAACACTAGACAAGAATGTTTGCAAAACAAAGGTAGAAGAACTGGTCGGCCTCAAATGCTACCTCAAGGACACACAGCGTATCCAAAAAGTAAAGAAAAAATGGAAAATGGTGAGCTGGAGGCGACTGTCGCCGACATCACTGAGCAGTGCAAATGGTATGGGCAGACAAAAACCAATAGGAGAGGACCTACACAGTACTGAAGGAGATGTCAAGCATGAATGCCAAACCTACAAGTGAACCTGAAGGAGAGGAGGATGTGGGTGATGCCATCTTGGCTACCCTGGCCAAAGATTTCTCTGAGCTACGGCAGCACATACCTGCACAGGAAAACCAGCAGAAGCATAACGGAGAGCCTCATCATATCGTTGGGAAACGGCAACAGCAGCGCAACATGAAGAAATAGAAAATGTGTGCTGAAGCTGCATTCTGGTTTACAAGGATGTTTGGGTCTCACTGCTAAACGCATGGCCTGTGTAATTGCTTTAGTCTTTTCTCTGCTCTTTCCGGTTGCACAGATGTTTAGCTTGTACAAGTGCTTTCACTTACTCCCACCCACTCTCACCTCTCTTTCCGGGTATATACGGATATCATTGCTTTTTCTTCTATCTTTCACACTAGTAATGTACTGCGTCCGGACTTCGCTAAAGCTTAGATAAATATTGATACCTAAATCTATAACTTGCACTGCTTCCAGGAATACAATGCTGGTGATGCTATGCTTTACCTCCATTAGCCGTCTGTGCCATTGTGCAGATTTGTATTCAGACAAATTAGTTTCATGCTACAATGCTTTCGTTGTGCTCTGCGGTAAGCTCATGATTAATCAATGCCCTTTTCTGCGGAAGAGACAAACTGCCGGGCAGCACGATCCCCTCCTGTCAAGGTAATCAGGTAGTGAGCCCGTGGGCCTTGTCCATGTACGTTCATGCAAGCATCCCAACCTGGAGGAAAGAACTTCACAGGGAAATTCTTCGGTCCCAACCCCCTTTGTCCAGTTTCTGATTCGAAAGTCAGGAATAGACTATTTCGTTTCAAGGAGGAAAACTTCCTTCTGCCAGCGGAGAGGGCTCGACACAATAATGTGGAGCACTATTACACGTAAAACTCCATTGTGCCTTTTGTGACTATTTCACTTCTATTTTTCACTGCACAGCAGTGCAAGCTCCATCAGCAGCCTCAAACATTCGTCATCTGAGAAAGGGCCCAACATTCCCCGAACCATCAAAATATCTACAGCAAACAAAAGGGAGATTTTCAAATTCATGCATTGAAGAATACATTCAATAAATTCACCCAAAATGAAATGAAATCACCTGATAGATCGTCACTGATATCTGATATCTTCATACTCCCAAGCTCATAGAGGATAAAGTCTCTCCATTTCACAAGGTACTGCACGCTGCCACCCTAAAGCAACAAAATTCACAGTGCAACGAACAGCTCAATTGTGTCGACCTCGCGACCTGATTTATTACAATAAAATAAACGTACCTTCTTTCCCACTGTCGATCCGGTAAGAAGCAGCAAAAACTTCAGGCCCCTAAGACTGCTTGAATTTTCTCCACAGCGGACTGCTGCTGAAAACATCAGCTTGGCGTAAAAACCAGGCTCATTCTGTCTATGAGATACCTAGCGTAAATGAGAGCCTTCTCGTCGCCAGCCACAACAATAACAACAACAAAAATCACCTCCACCGAAAAAGACATGCAGATCAGATAGCTTGTTGTTGTGTACAGCGTGAGTTCAAAAAAATCCTTTTTCATTGAGATCACCAAAAAAACTTCACATTCGATCGCGCGAGCTCAGCACCAGCAGTGACGTTTGGGTGGAAATATTTTATTTGAAAAACTTTTGTCAGGCGCGATGTCGCTGATTGCTGGTGATGGCTTTGGCAGGTTGCCCTCCTGAATAGCTCCACCGGTCCTCATGCAAGGTCATTACTTCTTCGAAGCAGATGGAGAAAGGGCACAGTCCGGAAAGCATGCACGTTCAAGTTCCTTCTACAAGTTCCCAAAAATTAAGCATTCCAAAAACTTGTGTCCGTAATGGCAATTACTTTGTTGCAGACAAGCTCACAAATAATATACCATGCCCGTCATACATGATATTAACCGTTCCGAGAAGATTCGTTTCCATTCCCCGAGCTTCTGGCGAGCCCTGATCATGCTTGGAAACATATGCAGATGAGAGTACAATCATGTACTTCTCTGCTGTTCCTTTCAGCATTCTAGTTTCAGCTGCACAGTCTGCCTTTCAGATTGTGGCCAGGCTGTGAACAAAGGGGTGTACATTTTACACATAACATCATCCGAAATGCCCGTACATCAGTGTTAGTACTCTGTTTCACTGTCATGCTCATAGCAGCTAATGGGGAATGTGCGTTGTTGCACTGTTGTGTGCAGGCATCAAGTCCCACTACGCACAGTCGCTGGTGACTTCTAACATTGGAGTGAACACAGTGATAGCAACATTCAACCTCACTGGACGACTCAGCGGAAGTGAAAGCGCTCCAAACACCAGCAACCCCGACTACTATCCGGCACTGGTGCAACGTGGAAATCTCGTGTATGTTGTTATCAAGCCCAGAAGGCCAATGCAGCTACCGCTCGGTCTCGATACAGATGTGTTTGGCTTGATTCCAACCAGCCAGAGCCGCTTTCCCGACACGTTTATCTGCTACATACAGGTGCGGCGTCCGCCTGAGATCATCACTGCCACGTCCGTCTCTACTTCTCTAGCCGACATCATCTTCACGGGAACGGAGTTCAATTTCGACGTCTTTCCGCCGGCCAATGGTATTCTTGCAGCAACCATCAGCAAGCAGAGCAACCATTCTCTACCACTTGAAGCTATTCTGCTCTCTGTTGAAGGCCACATGTTGAAGATACAATGGAAGTTACCATCGTATGATACTGACGTGCAGACAGGAACGCCTGTGAGACTCGACATCAGCGTCACAGACAATGGCCTTGGCATGACTAGCAAGAGAAACATCTCCGGTAAAGACCTGGGCAGCACCGGTCAGCCAGTCTACTTCACGGCTGTAACTAATGCAAGTAGCACCGTCTCCGTCATCATTACTCTTACAGGCAAGTGCACTGATTGCTGTATTCCCACACTAAATCTGGTAGTGGTGGGGAGGGGGGGGGGGGCTCATTTTCATGCCATGGATTGTCTCAGTACTCCTCGTCGGCTTTGGACTAAATGGTGCAAGTCTGACTGTTCAAGATCTGGTCTAGTCGGTTGACTTTAACGCATAACTTGTGCCCCACTGTTCTGTGTTTCCATTAAATCTTTCTCGGCTCGCCATCTAAGTTTGTGCTACATGTAATGCAGTTCCCAGGCCATTTATTTGGAAGCGTGGCTGTAGTTTCAGTTGTTGCTGGCAAGCAGGTGTTTATTCAGGAGGGGAAAATTACGCAGGGAGAAGACTGTATGATCTTTGAAAGTAATCTCGATGTGCTTGCACAACCCTACCAATGAAGGGAAAGAAGCAGCAGAGAGACACCTACTGGGTCTAATGACTGCCACTGTCAGTTCTCAAACAAAAACAATTTTTGTCGAATTGAAAAATCTCACCTGTTAGTGTTGCTCACTAGCCACTAGTGACTATTGTTCGTCCACGAAATTTGCAATATGCCACTACGGTACCAGCAAGAGTAGGTAAGTTGGCATAGAACAACAGCTATGCAAAGCCATGTTCATCTCCTCTTCACTTTGGAAGGCAGTACAAGCACCCTTCATACCTCGACATTGCCTTGGAGTGGAAGCAAATTCACCATGAGTTTTCCAATTCGCTACGATCGATCTCGGGGTGATGATCGTCACGGTCTTCTTCATCACCACTGCAGCCTGGACAGCCTTCGGGAAGACATGTGTCACTCTCCTGCTCAACAGATTCCTACATCTAGATTTGGTTACCGTCAGGGAACGAAACAGAGCTGCAAAACACCAAAGTAATTGTTTTCTTCCATTCAATTACACTGCTGAACATGCACAGCATGGTGACAGCTAAGCAGTACGCACGTCATCAAGGCCAATTTCCAAATATGGGAGGTGTTATTTATGAAATTTGACACAGTTCCTCTTCTCTGATCGGCTCGAGACATAGCTCATCGGAATCAGTGCCCAATTCTCCTTCGGATAAGCCATACTTATTTTTGGCGTTCAGTTTCCCTTTAATAATGATTCTGGAAGTTGAACTGACGCGAAACATAGATATAAAAAATGATGGCCTTATGTATTGAAAAAATAGGAGAAATGAAAAAAACATCGCTATGCTTTTTTGGAAAAGCAAGAGTGAGCGAAGCGTAAAGGAGAAAAGATTTTTTTTATAACATCACTATGCTTTTGTACAAAGAGAACGGGACAGAAACTGTACAAAGAGAAAAATTATGCGCTGAATGTGGAATAGCGTTGTGTATGACACGTGGACACAAGGTCCCGAATAATAGCTATGGAGTCTACTGACATAATGGAAACGCTTTTCCAATACAATGATGTAGCCAATCAGTTCTAGTAACATGCATGATGAGCTAGGCAAAAACAGCATAGCGCAGGGCACTGAGCTGCCAAGCTGTCTCGTTCTCCAAACACAGCATATGCTTTAGAAAAGCTAAAAAAATCTGGAATTATAATAGAAATTACGGAAAGCCAGACTGTCCCTCCAGGAAATCGCGATTCCACGGATGCAACAAATTTCGCGATTTTGGCCCAAACCCGCGATTTTCAGCAAAATCCGCGATTTCCCGCGTTTTTTGTTGTTTTCTGCACTATATCTCACATGTTTCATGCACTTTTCACACAGTCAGTGCTTTCCATGATCCTGTAGGTTATTTGCACAGTATGACTAGTACTACTCCGAAGTTGATATACGATGCAACAAATTTCGTGATTTGGCCCAAATCCGCAATTTTCTGCAAATAATTCCGCGAATTCCTGGCAAGTTCTGCATCATTCCGCGCTTTTCGTCGCATTTTTTGTTGTTTTCTGCCGCAATTTCTTGCGCAAGTTTTCGAGAGTTTTTTCCGCAAATTCCCGCAGGGACAGGCCAGAACTTGTGCTGCACGTGCACCCAGAAAATAGATATCTACTAGCAGCACCCAGGCCCCCGGCCAGCGTTGCCTGGCCGAATGTGGCATGCGGGTGAAGCAAGTACATGAACAGCACACGTGCTCAGCACGTGGTGGTGGCCAGACCGCTGAAGTCCTGGTGAGCTTGAGGGAGGTTCTTCATCGTTGGAAGGAGAAGGAGGGACGTCTGTTACGCCTTCGGGAGGCTGGTCAGGGTTGTCCATCACCTGGTGGCGGATGAAGCGGCTCAAAAAATTCATAAAATTACGAACAAAAGTGCGATGCGCTCTTCACTTTGCACTGCAGATCAGATGCAGAGACAGAGTGCAGTCATGTCAGTGCAGATCTTTTGTATCCTTTTGTTGCAGATGTTTCTATTTGCAGAGAACGGTTCACGTGGTCCGCAGCGCTTGTGCGGCTGCTAGTGCTACCTATGCCATAGGTAGCACTAGCAGCCGCACAAGCGCTGCGGACCACGTGAACCGTTCTCTGCAAAAAGAGAAACAGGCTATGGCCTAGGCTAGGTATACATGGTATAGGTGGCTACATGATTCGCACGCTTCGCGTGCTCAGAGCTTCTGCGCGCGGCTGCTACTGCTACTCGTACTGATCGTGTACGTGTCTGCTACCACCTACACTGTTCGCACGCTTCGCGTGCTCAGCACGTGGTGGTGGCTACACGATTCGCACGCTTCGCGTGCTCAGTGATCAGTGCAGTGCTTCTGTGGCTGCTTCCGCTAGCTACACGATTCGCACGCTTCGCGTGCTCAGTGCTTCTGCGCCGGCCGCTAGCTACACTGTGCTACACTTTTCGCACGCTTCGCGTGCTCAGGGCAGCGCGACACAAAAACACACATCACAGGTGCCTCTTCTTTATAAGGAGCGTGACACACACACACACACACACACACACACACACACACACACACACACACACAGACACACGTCACAGGTGCCTCTTCTTTATAATATAAGTAAAGAAGATGTACTCCGTTTTGCAAATGAACCTTTAATTTCGCTGCATCACTGAACAAGTGGACACCCGAAGCAGGCTAGTAAAACGTATAGTGATGGGTTGAAATGGTTTAAAGCTTGGTATTGGTATTGTCCTACAGTACAGAAATGATTTCTTCAGATAACAAATATGCTCTCACCTTCATTGCTGAGGCAAAACACAGGATGCCACGCACGCCCTGGTGTTGCGCAATCAGCAGACATGTCTAGGACTTCGCACTTCTTCATACCAGCGATTAGCAGCTCAAGTCTCTTGCGCTGCAAGTCCAGGGTGATAACGATCTTGTGACAGCTCTTCAGCTCGTTGAGATCTGCCGTGCGCTGGTCAACGTGACTATGACGAACAGTATCGGCTGACCACCAACCATAGGTCACACTGCTGGACTCGGAGTTTCCTGACGCGGCACCATCGGCAGAACCAGCTATTGACGACGTCACGCCCATGAAGATGTTGTGCTGCGTCTGCCACTTCACTACAGCACTCCAGCAGTTCCTGCTTGGTCCGGTGAACGCACACTTAGACACCGCCACAGCTGTATTGCCCGCAACTTCGGCGAATGGGACGTACGGATGATCATCTCCAGACGTGGTCAAGCATTGCAGTGTTATAGGTTCTTCGAAAACGCACCGACTGGAAATAGAAACCCAGGGATAGCCGCTCCTTTCAGCAGTGGACAAATGAACAGGGTATCCACCTGGCTCCGTCAGAAAGACGTCACTCTCCCACACACCCGTTTCAGCATCAGCAGGTGACAAGCGTAGCCTTTGGTGATCTCCTGTTGGGAGCGTTATCGAGGCTTCAAAATCCTCCGGCACCTGTTTTGAGTACAAGACACCACCAGCATGATCACACAGGGTGAACTTGAGTTTGAGATTAAAATCTTCAGATCCAGATTTTTTCACGAATTTCTTGACCCGTGACTGCACGACATCCACTACTGTGTGAAATACCCGTGCATCGGCTTTCAGAGTCGCACGAATACCATCCGTGCTCTTCTCAGCGATTGCAACACCCGACTTGCCGACCGACTGTGCTACTGGCATGTTATGGTCCTTGGGTGACAAACTAGCAGCCGCTTCAGCTAGACTGCCATGCAGCCGGCCGTACGACTTGAATGTCTGACGGCGTGATTGCCTTGCATGGCGGGGGCAGAGATTGCGTCAGTTTCTCACCAATGGCCTGTATGCTGCTTAGCGTATTTCGCTTGTTGTGAATACGCTGCTGTTCCTCCTCAAGGTTCTCTTGGGTTCTCCAGCGATGTTGATCTATCTCTGAGTATAGACGTTGCTCTTCTTCATCCAACATACATCGTAACTCCTTGAAATAGTTATACTCCTTCACTTTCTCAGACGCTTCCTTCGCTTGCTGATCAACTTGCTTAGTGACACTGGCCAAGTTCCTGAGGCGAAGGTCGAGCAGTTTAACATTCGACAAGCCAGCAATGGAAGACACACTCTCCAACAGCTCTTCCAGAGAGCGTCGCTTCTCTCCGCACACTTCCCTCGTGGACGCCACCACGTGACTATGTTCCAGATGTGACGAGGCGCACATGCCACAGGCCAGTCGATCGCATGTCTTGCAGTACAATGAAAGAAGTTGGCCGCCATGAATGCTGCACTTCAACACATCTCCTTCTTGGTCGCCAGCTACCGCAGCCATTATCTTGCCCTGTATATCTCCACAAGTGTATATCAGTGTGAAAGATGAGCTGATCACACACATAAGCCTGGTTGGAGGTGGAACCAAGCAACAAAACCACAAAACTAGAAACAGCCATAGCCGAAAAATAAGCCCCAGAGTAACTCCTGATGCAAGGCATAATAATAGGACTGTTGAAGCTGGTACTCAATCCACACATCAAATAACATTACACACATGTCAAAAATAGAAGAATGTGGAGGACAAAATAATGGTAATTCCAGTGCGTTCTTGCTTCAGCCATGTGTGCACGCTCTCATTGTTTACTGTTGGCGAGCCCGGACTCTGCTGGGATGCATTGAGGCTCCCGACGACTGAGCGGCGCACTTTGGTATCATAGTTCGTAATATGCTTGGCAGGAGACAGAAAGCTCTTGAACACAGCATCGAAATAATGTTCCGGAGACGCACCACCAGTACGGTGCCCATTGGCGAAGCGGGACGAGTCCACGGACTTGAGAAACTGGATGCCCGATTTGACTTCTTTCCACTCAGCCCATGATCACCTTCCACTCAGCCCATGATCACCAGCCTCGACTATTCCGTGTATCTCAATTTTAAAACACTCATTTCCAGACAGTGCATGATGCAGGTCTGCCAGTTGCATGATGCATCCAATGCGTTGGGCAACAGCCAGTTGTTCTGCCCTAATAAGTCCCATGTATACGTTCCACTGTGGTGCACTACGCTATTTTTTCTTCAGCTCCTGCCCTGTGTGCTTCAGAGCTCTGAAGTTAGTTCCGTGTATTCAGTCAGTACAACTCAGCATCCACAGAAACGTTCCCCTTCATTGGTGTTATCATCATAACTCCTGTCACCACGTTCGCCTGCATCCGAAAGATCCTCGGTGTGCTGTTTAACCAATACCTGTCCTTCACAGCTCATATCACTATATCAGGCAATGGACTATTCGAGGCTCGGCTTCCTCCGGAAGGCCTCACGAGTGCTGGACTCCAGGTGCCGTGATGTGATCTACAAGGTCTTCTCCTACCGGTCCGGAAGTAGATCTACGGCATGCTCGTGTGGATGAGCGCTGCACCCACCACTATGGCTCGCCTTACCGCAATCCAACGCCGAATCATTATCTGGACGGTTAAGCAGATTATGCCCGGGAAATGACCAGATTATGCCCGGGAAATGACCAGATCATGCTCTAGCGGATGCTCACAGGATGCTCGAGAAAACAGCAAATTATGCTTCTAATATTATAGTCTTCACCAAAAGACCAAAAGAACAGATAATCGTCATGAAAAAAGGACTCAGACCATTGTCATGATGTGGACTGGGAGCTTTGTGGAAGTACAAGACAATAATAATGCAAGAGAAATACCAAATTCACAAGCAAACGCTGAACTTTTGGGATATATCCTATAGTGGCTGCTAAAATATTATTCCAAATCGACAAGAAGCGCTATGTATGGTCCTTCAATAGCCGGTGTATATATAACAGCCTCATTGGGCATCTGCCCTTGTTTTTCGGATGCCATTTTAAGCTCCTTCTGAAAAAGAACCTGATTAGGTCAACAATTATGCCTTTAATAGCAGGTGTGTATAACAGCCTCATTGGGCATCTGCCCTTGTTTTTCGGATGCCATTTTATGCTCCTCCTCAAAACGGACCTGCTTATGCCCGGGTGACAATGGGACAAGTCACCCTGGCGCAAACTGTACAAACTGGACAAACTGCGATGAGCATCAAAGGAAGGGTGCAAGTTGTGCAGAGCTATGAAATTTAATGAAGGTTTCTTAGTTGCAAAGATGCAGAACTATTGAGAATTTTTGTTCTCTGCATCTTCTGACAGCTTGAGACACAGAGAATACACCGGTCCAAATAGTAACATTATTCTCCAAACACAGCATAGGCCGCAGAAAAGCTAAATAAAAAATTTAAATAAAAAATTGCAGAAACCCAGAAATTGGCCTGCATATACACCCAGAAATTGGAAGGTGGATATCCATGTACTAAGTTTTGGAAAGAAACATTCACGGTCCGCATGAGACTCAGCTTGAGGCCTAATTTTCCGCATTCGTAGGAACCCCACCACCCTCTGTGGATCAAGGCGCAGATGCAACTCCTAAAGATTCGAACGCTTTGCCAATTTATCTTAAAATATTGCTGTAGCATTGAACAAGTGGACGCACTGAAGTAAGCTAGTAAAACGTTGTGTAGTGATGGATTTGAATGGTTTAAATTCTTGGTATCGGTATTGTCAGCACAGGGATGATTCCCTTCAGATAACAGATATGCTCTCATCTTCATTGCTGAGACAAAACACCGGATGCCACGCACGCCCTGGTGTTGCGCAATCAGCAGACATGTCCAGGACTTCGAACTTCTTCATACCAGCGATCAGCAGCTCCAGCCTCTTGCGCTCCAAGTCCAGGGTGATAACGATCTTGTCACCACTCTTCAGCTCGTTGAGATCTGCCGTGCGCTGGTCAACGTGACCATGACGAACAGTATTGGCTGACCACCAACCATAGGCTATACTGCTGGACTCAGAGTTTCCTGACGCTGCACCATCAGCAGAAGCAGCTAATGACGGTGCAACGCCCATGAAGATGTTGTGCTGCGTCTGCCACTTCACTTGAGCACTCCAGCAGTTCCTGCTTGCTCCTGAGAACTCACACTTAGACACCGCCACAGCTGTATTGACCGCAACTTCAGCGAATGGAACGTGCGCATGATCATGTCCAGGTGTAGTCAAGGATTGTAGTGTTAAAGGGTCTGTGAAAACACGCTTGGTGGTCGTAGAAATCCAGGGATAGCGTGTCCTTTCAGCACTGGACAAATGAATAGGGTATCCACCTGGCTCCGTCAGAAAGAGGTCACTCTCCCACACGCCTACTTTAGCAGCATCAACTGACAGGCGTAGCCTTTGAAGATCTCCCGTTGGGAACATCATGGAGGCTTCAAAATCCTCCGGCACCTGCTTTGCGTGCAATACATTACCGGCATGATCACGCAGGGAGAACTTGAGTTTGTGCTTAAATTCTTCAGATCCCGGCTGTTTCCCCAAATTTTTGATCCGTGACTGCATGACATCCACTACTGTGTGAAATGCCCGTGCATCGGCTTTCAGAGTCGCCCGAATACCATCCGTGCTCTTCTCAGCTATTGTAACACCCAACTTGCCGACCAACTGTGCTACCGGAATGTTAAGGTCCTCGGGCGACAAAGTAGCAGCTGCTTCAGCTAGACTGCCATGCAGCAGCATGACGTGAATGTCTGACGGCGTGATTGCCTTGGATGGCTGGGGCAGAGATTGCGTCAGTTTCTCACCAATGGCCTTTATACTGCTTAGCGTGTTTCGCTTGTTGTGGACACGCTGCTGTTCATCCTCAAGGTGCTGCTGGGTTCGCCAGCGATGCTGATCTATCTCTGAGTATAAACGTTGCTCTTCTTCATCCAACATAGATCGTAACTCCTTGAAATACTCCTTCACTTTCTCAGACGCTTCTTCCGCTTGCTGATTAACTTGCTCAGTGGCAGTGGTCAAGTTCCTGAGACGAAGGTCGAGCAGTTTAACATCCGACAAGCCGGCAATGGAAGACACACTCTCCAACAGCTCTTCCACAGAGCATCGCTTCTCTCTGCACACTTTCCTCGTGGACGCCACCACGTGATCATGATCAAGATGCGACGAGCCGCACATGCCACAGGCCAGTCGATCGCATGTCTTGCAGTACAATGAAAGAAGTTGGCCGTGATGAATGCTGCACTTCAACCCACCTCCTTCTTGGTCGCCAGCTACCGCAGCTGTACCCGGTGCAGTAGCACCCGACGCCTCAGAGCTTTGACTATGGTACAGGAGACCAGCCGCTTTCACAAGCCGCTGATGTCCACCAAGCGGCATCCGAGTGATGCTCTCATCCGCAGCTTGGCTCTGTGTTGACTCAGTGACGGTGTTCCTTCCACACATCGTACAGCAGATACCACCAGTCAAGGGATTGATCTGGTCGCGCAAACAACTCTCGCAGAGGACATGCAGACAATCCAGCAACCGTCCGGACTCTGGCCGCTCCTCCTTGCAGCACACGCAAGCTGTCGCCGAATCTAACATTTTCGCCAGTAGAGCTACTCCACTAGATCTAACACTAGTAGATTAGAAAATAAGTTTAGTGGGAGGTGAAATACCGCCTGTACCAGTGGTGGTTTTGCACCACTCGTCAAACAGTCAAATTTTACAAAAACAAATTACTGGCGCAGTGTTGCTCAATGTACATGCTCGCGTTCATTCAGGAGAAGAAAAGAAAAGCAGTACGCCAGTAGATGGGTGAGTTTGATATGACCGTTGACGCGCTTGACAATGACTCTCCAAAAGTTTGTTTGACATCCTGTACTTGTCACAAAAGACTCGAGAACAATCGGACGAAAACGCACTTTTCCGGGAAAAGAATTTTGGATTTATTTTGACAGCCTGAGTTATTTCTCAAAGTGCGAAGACTCACTAGTGCACTACATGTAGCCATCCGCTCATACATCTTTACGACACACTCCAAACGGTGTCTGAGCTACATGTACTCCAATCACTAAAAACAAGAGTTCATAATCCCCCTAATACATGCAAATGTAAGTAGTAATAACGGCGATTATGGACTCTTGCTAAAAAAAGAGAGATAAGGCCACCTAGAATTAATTCGTTGTTTCGGGTCACTTCACTCATCCGCACCAGGGTCGGTCGGTCGGGTTTATTTTTTATTTTATTTTATTTTTTATTTTGGTTACATCCATGTGCATACATGTACATCGAATAGCTTTTGTCCATCTAGCCAGTCGATCAAATCTGACTGTAGTGTAGACAATCCAGCGCAGTCATCTGGTCATGGTCCCATCAGATCCAGGTCCCCTCCATGATCCAGGACCAGATCTTGGCCTCGCTGGCAAACGAGTCTGACGAGCAGCTCTCACCTTGAAAACTTCTGTAAATAGCGACAAGGTGGCGGAGCTGATGCTGTTTCCGTGGTTTCAGGACCGATTGCGGATCGGAGATAGAAGACAACGTCATCACCAAGCACCTGTCATTTGGCTAGCCATGACCATTGATGACTGCTTCTGAGGGCGATATCTGGACTGTTATTATTAGGGTCGCGTTTGTACATACTACATAGTCTAGTCTGTACATTTGCATCCACTATAAAAAAAAAAACATTTTGCGGTCGGGTGAAAAAAGACGGTCGGTCGGGTGACCCGAAACAACGAATTAATTCTGGATGGCCTAATCATTCGAATTTTCGGGCAAGGCCCATCTTCAGTCATTGCCATTCTACATACCGGTATCTGGACAGCTACATGTACATGTAGCTAGCTGTTCGACCTGGATAGGTCTCGATTAGGCTTTTCCCAAACCGGCCAGCCGAAAAATTCGCCGAAAACGAGATTTATCAAAAAATCGCTAAGCTTGTCGCCGATATGGAGGGTTCCTTTGAGAATCGCCGAAAATCTACCAAAATAATAAAATTTAAAGTGGAAGTGCATCGATTTTTCGAGTAGGGTCCAGAAGAAAGACAATTTGATATCGGTTCGAATGGTATATCTCTCGCTTCCATACGACAAGCCAAACTTGCCAAATCGCCAATTGTATACTCACGTTCCCATAGCGACCAGCGCAGTGATGACGTATGAAAGGCTTAGCTCCACCACAGAGAAGGTCGATCACTGCAGAAATTGGTCATTTTCAATTGTCTTACTGTATTCACGATGTGATAGAAGTGCTGCGTTCAATGCTGTTAGTGCCGTGAACTGTTTATCGGCCTTCTCCTGCATTTCCCTAGGCTGACTGTGCCTAGGAAACTGTTTCCTCTAGGAGAAGATGCTTGGTATTCGCCATCTCTCCTGAGACATTTTTAACATACTTTCAAACCTACGACATTATTTTCATTCGTCAATCTCCACCACCCGTCGTCTCACCTGGCTTCAGAAGGTTGCGAGAGATAGGAGAGTCGCCAGGAAGCATCACATCCATCTTCAGGAAGTGGAAAGAGCAAACGGCATGGTCCTTGGTTGGGGGAAATGCTGAACGTTTGATTTGTCCCAACCAAGATTTCAGCATTTTGTTCGTCACTATTTTCGCTTGTCTGCTGATGTCTCCGCACTCCAGCTTTCTCCTGTCGGTGTCACGTCCCAGGACACAACCGAGAGGACTACTAACAAACAGTTCACTACACTAACAGCATTGAACACAGCACTTCTTTCACTTCGTGAATACAATAAACCAATTGAAAATGACCAATTTCTGCAGTGGTCGACCTTCTCTGTGGTGGAGCTAAGCCTTTCATACGTCATCACTGCGCTGGTCGCTATGGCAACGTGAGTATACAATTGGCGATTTGGCAAGTTTGGCTTATCGTATGGAAGCGAGAGATATGCCATTCGAACCGAAATCAAATTACCTTTCTTCTGGACCCTACTCGAAAAATCGATGCACTTCCCCTATAATGTTGTTGCAAAGTGCGTTTACGAACGAATGATGTTGCTGCAAGAATGGCCGCGGCACGCGCCGCTCGGTACTAGAGTCGGTAGGCCTTTGCGGATAATGCCGGCAGAAAAATTGGCAGAATTCGGTACTTTTTCTGGTAGCTTGGTGCGGGTTGTCTCAGACTTTACTCCACAGACTGGAGGTACATCAACGCTTGCTTCTGAAAATTCTGTTTCGAAAAGACCAAACATTTGCCTCCCTTTGTCTTTATAAACTTGCTTCCACGCACCCTCTTCTTGCCCGACATCAGCAGCATCTTTGTATCCTTGTGCAAAAAATCTTCCTAGCCCAAGTCCCGAAACATATTGCCAAGTACAACTGGTTTGTTACCACTAGACCAACACGCAATGCCTTATCACTGCCCCGAGCTAGTTCCTCTCTGTTTTTGAAATCCCCTTTCTTCTCAGCATACTCCCTTTGGTCTAACCTGCCTACTAGCATTAAGACATGCCAGGATATCAGGAAATTCACAGTCCAGCTTTCCACACTGTCTCATCCGAAGTGATCCCATGTATTATTAATGTGCCTCCCTTTCTTTTTCTCTCCCTATCTCCTTTCCCTCTCTGACAGCATCTTTCTTTTTTTTCCCTTTTAGCTTGCCGTGGTTGGCTATCACCTGACCTCTCATGTTTATTGGCAGTCTTCGGACGGGCCAGGAGATGTTGAATAAATAAATAAATAAATAAATAAGTTTCATGCATGTTTGGTACGTGGATAAACAAATGGAGCAGAATTCGAGGAATTGCCCGCCATAAGGTTTGTATGGTTCTGCCAATTTCACTGCTTTTCGAGCACTATCCGCCAATGCCTACCGCTCGAGCTTTCTAGTTCAGTACTTGTAGTACTAGTGGTTGAGGTCGTGTGACTCGTGTCCTTTGATCTCCTCAACAAATATTAGCCATTTAGGGAGATGGTTTAGTGCTGGTAAAATACTACACTACAACGTACAGTCACTGTTGTGGCCAGTTCCATCTCCATTGTAGCAGAGCTGTATTTCCAATATCTCACCAATTTTGAAGCCAATATGCCAACAATTCCTTTAGCCGATTTTCCAATAATGATATTCCAATTTTGCAGCCGATTTCGAACAATCAGCTGATATTGCAGCCGAATCTGATGTATTCTTGAGCTGTAGCTGGGTGTTACAATAGCGCGTTACAATATGGGTAGATCTACATCGCATACCCGGTAATCATGATGATGTGCCCGATCTTGATTTTCTTGAAGTTCTTCTCACTCTATTACATGTAGAGGAGACGGTTTAAAATAGGAACGGTTTGAGAGCAAAATTGTGTAGACCCAAACCGATCATCAGCATGGATTGTTCACTCGAAAGATGTACATGTATGTTTGGTGAATAAGGAAGAAGACCAGACGAATTTCCTGCTACGCCTTGACAGATTATGCTAGCATAATTTTTCGCATAATTCCTACCAAAATCGAATAATCGCATAATTCGGGGCAAATTGCATACAAATCGCATTAAATTGGAATAATCCGCCTGTTCGCATCAAATTCCATACAGTTGTACATGTTCTACAAGTACAGTAAAACCTGTAACTAAAGACCACCGTGACTAGCGACCAGCCTGGTACTACACACCACTTGGCCAGGCACGGACGGTCTCATATTCAAAATTCACTGTGACTAGCGACTACCTGCTGAACGCGACCAGCGACCGCCTTTTCTGGTCCCAAGGACGATTTTTGACCCGTAACTAGCGACCGCGATGTAGGAAATCAAAATTAATGTTGCTCGAAATTTTGCTGATTTTCCATGGTCCTGAAAGGAATCTTTCGGTACTACAGCTGAACAAATGAACGCAGGCCATTTTGACTGTGGAGTCCGTGTGGACTGCACTACACCTGTCAGAATTTCAAGCGCTGTCAAGAATAAACATGATATTGATAGGAAACGTCTTGGAGAGCGCATCGAAAGCGCTCTCTGCTCGATGTTACTACTCGGAGGAGAAACGAAGACTGAGCGGCTCTGTCACCCCAGTCGTACAAACGAATCGACGATGGCGTCAAGGAATCCATTAACAAAGCAGCACCGCCATGTCCTGATGCTGAAGGATCACGTTCAAGCAATCGAGAAGTCACAACAAGGATAGTCGGTACGATTGATCGCATGAACAAATTTGAAGCCCAGTGCAAAACGAAACTTCCACAGAGAACGTTTGACTCCTGGCTTCAGAAGTAGCAGCTGAATTTGATGTCTGCAAACTTCTTCTCTCTCTCTCTTTCTGTCTCTCTCCATCTCTCCGTCTTTCTCTCCAAGTGTTGTTTGACCTGAATTAAGAATGGCATTGCGCAAGTCCTGGGGAATTGTATTAGCTGCATATTGATATGCATATCATATAATGGGATCCATATATGGTCGCACGGTGCAAACCTCTAACTAAAGACCACTTGCTACTAAAGACCGCTTTTGCTGGCACCAAGGGGTGGTCGGTAGTCACAAGTTTTACTGTACACTGCTACACTGCCGCGGAGGCAGATGAGATCCCGGGATAGGGGAGAGAGAGAGAGAGATCAAGAAGAAGTAAGATCAAGAATCGGGCGCATCATTTATATGCGAGCAGTGTCTGCTCCAGCGCCGGGTGAGCCGGGTAATCCACCCGCTTGGACCCGGTTGAAAATATAGTACCGGGTCACCTGTGACCCGGCTGGTACTTTACACTTTCGAACTTTGAAAGGACTGACTACATGGCTTGTATGTGTCAGATACTACTTCTTTTTTCGTAATTTTCTAGTTCCTGTCCTCTCTTTTCTAAATGCGGCTTATCCATTCGCCTTTACCGTATTATCTCTAATATAAGCACAGTCTCCAATAAAAGCACGTCTCCAATAATAGAACACCTTGGGGCGGCATTCAAAAAATAAAGTGCTCAGTCTCCATTATAAGCACACTGTGTAAATTCATTATCTGTACCGGCGAAAAAAACCCTGAAATGTATGCGTCATACATGAATTTGGCATGGCAACATGCCTCTGAAATGAGGTTGAAATAATAATGGAACAGTCTCCAATAAAGGAACGTCTCCATTAATAGCACGGGGCGGAGGTACATTGAAAAAATAAAGGACCGTGCTTATATTAGAGATAATACGGTATATCATTGTGTACCCGGCTCCGACCCGGTTGAAATGGTTGCGCCCGGTACACGTGTACCCGGCTGTCCTACAATCCTAGAGCAGACACTGGCGAGATCCCTACCAATATCTGACGCAAGCAGGCCACGTCCGTTGCCTAGCCGTTAAATACCATGTAGCTAGCAGCAAGAGTCAATAACCCCATGGGGTAACTTGCCTTTCGACTTCTTCATTCCGACACCCAGTTTGTTATCAATATTTAAACTAAAGGCAAAGTTCTCAGTACAGTCTACAGTTCTACCTGGCACGGTACGCGGTGTGGAATGATCGCAGCCCCGCCCGTGCTACTGCATTCATCCTCCTGTTCATTCAGATCAGGTGAGATGTTACGTGTCACCCGCCGGCCAGTCACCATAGTCACGCGCGGTAGACCCACTAGGCGGTAGAAGTCTACGCGGTATGTTCACACATTTTGACCGCCCAGATACTCTTCGTGCTTCCTTTTCCTGGTCACGTCTGTGCATATCGAAATGCTCCTCTTTCTTGCTGGTTCACCTAAATCTGCGTGCTTTTCTGATAGGTCTGTATAATTGTAGTGAGCACGCGGTCTTGTGGTATTAGTAGTTCTGGAAGCAGCAATCCTCTGCAGCGGAGAAGTGTCCAGTCTCACAAGTCCTCTTAGCTATATTCCACATTGTTCTTCCCGGTTTGTTCCACTTGCCTACAAACACTGCAGTTAGAGCCAGGAATTATGCAGAGGAGTCGAATGTTGAGGGGTGACTCCATACCACTCCAGGAAAAGTGGCACGTTTATCAAGTGCTCGAGCAATGCTGAAGTCTCAGGGAATTGAGTGGACTCGCGTGTCTGCTCTACTCGACCATTAGAATTTTCAGCCATTGGATGAACTCATGCCGTGGACTATGGCCACGAATAGTCGAATACCTCCTATCTCGAATATTCTGAATTTCCCCTACCCGACTCCTTCATGAACTCCAGTCACCGGTACTCCTAAGCTTCCATTTCTTCCGCCATGCAAACAGAAGGCAATGACTGCTACTGCGGACAATGGAGTACTTGAACAAGAAGAATGCCGGTAGATTATTGTTGCTGGTGACTGCACACCATGTAGACTATTATTAGGGAATTCATCGCGACTGTCACTTGGATACAGTCGCCGGCATCAGGTGAGAAAGCCGCAAGTGCAAGGCGGCATGGTTCGATACTAAAGCTACAAAAGTACAACACCCCCTATCCGGGCAGGTGGGGTCCGTGCACTGCTCGAAACTCAGAATTTCCCGTAAGTGACAACATACAATGTAGATCTACATGTTCATGTTCATGTATGTTCTAAGTTACGTGCAATTCCTAGTTACGTCATACTTAGTGCATGCATGTGGACACGTTTTATGCCAATCAATAGTTTTTGGAGCCCCCCTTTTCACTGCTAGGCCAATTTTTGTGAATCGAAAGAGGTCAGAAAGGTGCCCAGAAGACAGACATGGTAAGGGCACACGGATAAGAGGAGTTTTACAATAATAATAGTAAAACTCCTCTTATCTATGTACAATGTACTTGTATTGTGCCTCCCTGATTTGTTCACATACCTGCCAATCTTTACCAATCCCAGGTTGGGACAACAACTGGGTATCAAGTTAGTATCAACGGACTAAGTACAGTGCATTTCAAAACTATAGACGCGTAGGGTTTTTGAAATATTTCAAATTTGGCTGGAACTTTTTGAGAATAGTTTTCGGAATATTGCTCAGGATCGCTCCACAATTACTCTCATATAGTTTCTAAAGGATTGGATAACAGACGCCCAATTTGGAAAAATTTATGCACAAAGTGATCACAGATTTTATGTGGTATAGATGCTGGCATAACGGTTTTTGCCTAGGTACGCGTCTATAGTTTTGAAATGGACTGTAGTGGGGCAAAATTGAGCACAGTCACAGATGTGAATACAGGCTGCGGCATGCAACTGTTTCAAGTGATTTTGCTGTTCATTAGAGAGGTTGAGCACAACGAACTTTCGTTAGTTTTTTTCGTTATGATCGGAACGAAAAATTGCCAAAATTGCCAACGAAATTTAGTTTGGATATAGCGGAGCTGATGTAGACGTGGGTGGACTCGAAATGCTGTCAGTCGATTCTCTTTCCCTTTCGTTGTGTGCCTTGTGATCAGCGTATAATATTTTACACATACAGTAAATAGTGGATATAACGTGCCCCTTTGATTTTCGATAATTTATCACTATATCCGGTGCATCACTATAGCCGATTTGCATGTATGACTGACACATGGCACATGACTGTGCATGAAATGATGCGTACATGCTGGAAAAAGAATGAAAAGCAGCCGCGTGTACATGTGGCTGCTTACAGCATACAGGGAAGAATTTTCTCTCAATCACGTCTGCTGCCAGATGTATCCATGCAACAATGGATCAGTTTTGGAAGAAATGAACTAAATTTGAAGAACAATTGTTTTGTGATCATCACTCTTGATCAGTATATACGATATTTTCCTGTGCATTTGATATGGTTTGCTTCCTGAAGCCCATCACAATAAGCGATATATCGGTATAGCCGATAATAGTGTGTATAGTGATATTTTAGCTGTATTTTTTGTGATTTGATTTTGATTTTGGCGAGTTCTATCATTATAGCCGGTATATCGTTACACCCGGTCACTTTATAAACGATACTCACTGTACCGGTACATGTCTGTACATGTCGACATATAGGAAATGCTTACAGTGGAATTAGTCCTCCTTGTAGCTATATTAAAACTGCTGTCTCCAAAACATTTGTTTACAAATTTCGTTTGCTTTGTTAGTTGTGTTCAGCAAGCAGATCTGCAGAGTCGCTGAGCCGTTCGTTGTTTCCACGGAAACTATGGCGATCGTGATCCACTAGGCCACAGTTTCCAAAATCACTAAGCATCTTCTTCGTTTCAGGTTCTGCATCTGGCGTTAGCATTTTACAGGAAAGGGCTCTCTTCTGCTAAAGGGATTTTTCCTCTCAAAAGTAACAGCTTTCCTGTTCTCTTTAGTCCCATGTTGGCTTTTCGTTGCAGCGGGCTCCTGCTTTTCGCTCCTCAAACACTTTTAAAAACAGGTTAGCTCTCAGTCTGTCAGCGACGCATCCACATATCTCTCTATCTTTCTCATCACTGGCGGACTTCCTTTGCTTGGCGTTGATCTCCGACACATAGGTCTAAATAATGTGCGACGCCTTTCCTCTTAAATCTCAAAATTCAAGTGATCGAAAGAAAGCAGCTGTGTGTGTGTGTGTGTGTGTGTGTGCGCGCGCGTGTGTGTGCGTGTGTGTGTGTGTGTGTGTGTGTGTGTGCGTGTGTGTGTGTGTGGTCGGCCGCAGGGCGCATCGGTGGTGTACGAGTAATCAATTCAGAGACGTCTCCTCCAATGCCTCAGAATACACATGTATTCTGCAGGCGCGTGCACCGTATGAGTTTTTTGGTGTCTGGAAACCACCTTTTTTCGGGCAATCTTGCCAAAAGAAAAGCGTGTAGTACTGGATTGGTTATCGATCCTGCAAACGTAACGATCGACGGGCAGTTTACAGTACAGTGACTATGTCCTTATTTCGAAGTGAGAGAGAGTTCCTTTGCATGCAGTTCGAAATACATTATTCTCTTTTTCTTCAGTGGAGAGCAGCCACGGAGGGATCGATCTCTAGCTCTGGTTCGCTCCTGCGAGTCCTGGATTGGCGATGACGTTCAAGAAATCCGTTTTGTCTCGGAATTTGAGTCAAGCACGCGCGATGCAAGTCAGTTCAAGGACATGATTGACGATATCTCCTTCCAAACCGTAGACTCAAATCAAGATCGCCACAGCCTTTCGTTCTCGCTCATGTGCGCAGCAGAGATGTTCGTCAAAAACGTTGTCGACTGGAAGACGTAAAAATTTGCGTCCATGATCCACTTGCGCTGCTTCAGAACGAAGCGCTGCTCCGGCCGCGACTCAAGGACGCGGGGCTTCGCTTTTGTTCCGCGAGCTTCCATCGAAGCAAGGTCCATAACTCTCTATTGAAATCATGTGGAACATTGCCAATACATGCTGAAAACTTCGTCATAAGAACAGAAAGAAAGATACGTTGAATGTAAGCAGTGTTTTGATGAAACAAACACGCCTGGAGTGGACTAGTGAAGTACCATAGTCTGATAGACATAGTGTTATAGACTGTAGTGTAGCCTGGGCGGCTAGGCCTATCAAACTTTAAGTTTTAGTAGTAGTAGTAGTAGTAGTAGTAGTAGAATTTATTATTTTGATAGGGAAGGCCCTACAGACGTTTTACGTGTTCAATAATTATGACAAACATGTAGTACATTGACTTTTGCACCCTCTTTGCAAAATTAATGCTTTTTGAAGTGCTGGTATGTAAAAGGTAACCCGTTTTATCCTGCGATCGATTATACATGTACCAACATTTCCATGTAACCGGCATCGTCCCCTCCCTCCATTCCTCTTTATTCTTATTTCTGTCCTTTCTACCCCTGTACCTGGTTCCCTCTCAGACGCGTTTGTGCCGGCATGATCTGATGATAGCAGTCGGACGAGCCCCGCATCTCATCAGCACCAGTGTTCATTGGTGCCCTGCACTCCTGATCTTGAGTCCCCCCCCCCCCTCCCTCCTCCCTAGCCGGCTGCCCTCGCCGTTATCTCCGACGGGATGTTGGGGGATGCGCATGTGCACAAAATTCATACATAATTATACAATGGGGCCCCAGAAAAAAATTACCAACTCTAGAAACCCCCCTTTCAAGACTCGGTGCACGCCACTGTTCTGAACACTGCATTGATCTTGCGGCTCTATTTTAATCTGCAAAATTCATTGGATCAATTATGAATTTCTTTGTTATGCGCAACGCTCTCATTTAACAAATCCTCTCCTGACTTCAATGCCACAGCTCCAGTAAATCAGATCGTTGAAATGATCACAACTGTACTGTTGTATAGACATTTGCTCCATGGTGCTATTGCAATCACGACACCGCCGGGACTGACTTCATGGATATTGAATCTCTGAACTGCGCTCCGTCATTCCTGGATAGCAAATATGTCTCAAAATGAACAGTTCAATGGGGAATCTGCATGACAAAAAAAACACTTGCAAGCAGCATATCCAATTAGCTATGGTATTGAATAAAGCATTCTCAGTTTGCAAGATGGAGGACTGAGAATTATTATGTTTTCTCTACATCTTCTGACAGCTTGAGATACATACATGTAAATCCAATAGTAACAATAGTATTCTCCAACCACATAAACGTGAAGAAATATGAAATCGAAACTGGAATGACAATAGAGAAACAGCAGAACACAGAAATTGGACTAGTGTACATATTTCTGAAAATAGAGAAAATGGATATCCATGGAGTGGGTATTAATGTTTCCAACGAACATTTTGTTAATTGTTGATGTCATTGTGCATACACTGAAGGAAGTCCAGACTGGTAAGATGTATACTGCATTTATGGTTTAAAAATAAATGTTATTTCTGGCCTCTTGGCATTGGTGTTGTCAGCACAGGAATGATTTCTTCACAGAGCATCTAGCATCTACATTCAGTAAAGAGACTTATATAGTTGAAACAGTTGTATGAAGGGATTCAGTACCAACGAAAGTGTCGCTTTGCTGGTGATGTACTGCGGCAGTGTCGTGTCGAGGTCGACTGGAGAGCGCAGTCATGGTGTGTTGGTTGATGAAAAATCTGTACAGGGCTGAATGCTTCTGCTTACCCCTTCATTTAAAATCAATGCTCTCGCCTTCATTGCTGAGGCAAAACACAGGATGCCATGCACGCCCTGGTGTTGCGCAATCAGCAGACATGTCCAGGACTTCGCACTTCTTCATACCAGCGGTCAGCAGCTCCAGCCTCTTGCGCTGTAAGTCCAGGGTGATAACGATCTTGTCACCGCTCTTCAGCTCCTTGAAATCTGCAGTGCGCTGGTCAACGTGACCATGACGAACAGTATTGGCTGACCACCAACCATAGGCTATACTGCTGGACTTGGAGTTTCCTGACGCTGCACCATCAGCAGAAGCAGCTATTGATGACGTCACGCCCATGAAGATGTTGTGCTGCGTCTTCCACTTTACTCGAGCACTCCAGCAGTTCCTGCCTTCAGTGAACGCATGCTTAGACACCGCTGCAGCGTTATTGCCCGCAACTTCAGCGAATGGGACGTGCGCATGATCATGTCCAGGTGTAGTCAAGGATTGCAGTGTTAAAGGGTCTGTGAAAACAAGCTTAGTGGTCCTAGACATCCAGGGATAGCGACTCCCTTCAGGAGTGGACAAATGAACAGGGTATCCACCTGGCTCCGTCAGAAAGAGGTCACTCTCCCACACACCTACTTTAGCATCATCAGCTGACAAGCGTAGCCTTTGGAGATCTCCCGTTGGGAACATCATGGAGGCTTCAAAATCCTCCGGCACCTGTTTTGTGTGCAAGACACTACCAGCATGATCACGTAGGGTGAGCCTGAGTTTGCGGTTAAAATTTTCAGATCCCGGCTGTTTCCCCAAATTCTTGATCCGTGACTGCATGACATCCACTACTGTGTGGAATACCCATGCATCGGCTTTCAGAGTCGCACGAATACCATCCGTGCTCTTCTCAGCTATTGTAACACCCAACTTGCCGGCCAACTGTGCTACGGGCATGTTAAGGTCCTCGGGCGACAAAGTAGTAGCTGCTTCAGCTAGACTGCCATGCAGCAGCATGACTTGAATGTCCGACGGCGTGATTGCCTTGGATGGCTGGGGCAGAGATTGCGTCAGTTTCTCACCAATGGCCTGTATGCTGCTTAGCGTGTTGCGCTTGTTATGAATACGCTGCTGTTCCTCCTCAAGGTGCTGTTGCGTTGTCCAGCGATGCTGATCTATCTCTGAGTATAAACGTTGCTCTTCTTCATCCAACATAGATCGTAACTCCTTGAAATACTCCTTCACTTTCTCAGACGCTTCTTCCGCTTGCTGATTTACTTGCTCAGTGGCAGTGGTCAAGTTCATGAGGCGAAGGTCGAGCAGTTTAACATCCGACAAGCCGGCAATGGAAGACACACTCTCCAACAGCTCTTCCACAGAGCATCGCATTTCTCTGCACACTTCCCTCGTGGACGCCACCACGTGACCATGTTCAAGATGCGACGAGGCACACATGCCACAGGCCAGTCGATCGCACGTCTTGCAGTACAATGAAAGAAGTTGGCCGCCATGAATGCTGCACTTCAACCCACCTCCTTCTCGGTCGCCAGCTACCACAGCTGGCCCCAGTGCAGTAGCACCCGACGCCTCAGGACTTTGGCTAAGGTACAGGAGACCAGCCGCTTTCACAAGCCGCTGATGTCCACCAAGGGGCATCCGAGTGATGCTCTCATCCGCAGCTTGGCTCTGTATTGACTCAGTGACGGTGTTCCTTCCACACAGCATACAGCAGATACCACCAGTCAAGGGATTGATCTGGTCGCGCAAACAACTCTCGCAGAGGACATGCAGACAGTCCAGCAACCGTCCGGACTCGGGCCGCTCCTCCTTGCAGCACACGCAAGCTGTCGCCGAATCTAACATTCTCACCAGTAGATCTACTCCACTAGATCTAACAGTAGATTAGAACAAAAGGTTAGTGGGAGGTGAGCTACCGCCTGTACCAGTGGTGGTTTTGCAGCACTCGTCAAACAGTCAAATTTTACAAAAGCAATTACTAGCACAGTGCTGCTCAACGTACATGCTCGCGTTCATTCAGGTGAAGAAAAGAAATGCAGTACTGCCAGTAGATCTACGCCATGGCGCCAGTAGATGGTGAGTTTGATATGACCGTTGAGGCGCTACGGATTTTTTATACGTCGTTTTCGAGCAGTGAGCGTGAAATGTTCCGGAGTACGGAATTCCGGAACTGATGTGTTTGCCGTCATTGCCTAGGTTACGATCCCGAACACGTCACATTCCCGCGCTATGCCTTTTTATTTTGAAAATTTGTACCGAAATCAAAACTTCCCGCAGAAAATCCATGTTTCTCGTATCAAATTTGTACGCGAAAAATCTTTCTGCACCCGATGACGCAAAATCTCCATACGAAACATGGTTGGCTTGGCTTTAAAGTGGAGTTCCAAAACAGGCCTAAACCTAATGACAATGGTCCCACTGATGGTTCGTGTGAAAGCCAGTCCACACGGATTCTCCGTGCCGAAAAATCGTATGGAGCACGCCTGGAAAAAATCCATAGCGCCCACACGGATTTTGGCACGGAAAATCGTACCCCGGAACCTCTCAAAGTCACACCTTAGTGGATCCAAAATAGAAATCTGATGTCAACTTACCACTCCCAGGCGGTTTTTGACGTCATCACTTTCAAGCCCTATAGGGCTTGAAAGTGCTACGTCACTCCATAGCAATGGCATAGCAACAATTTGAAAAATTCGAAAACTGGATCCACCTGGATCCAGTTTTTGTATGGATCCAAGCACATTTCAAGCGGTCTCACTCACAGCAAGGTGCTGTTGCAAGTGAAACTGACTGATTTGGCTAGTGGGGGCGGGGTGACAACTGGTGGCGAAGTAAAAGTTGCACCTGCATACGACATGAGTGGGTTGCTATGCACCCACATACTGAGGCAATAGCAAAGTCACACCTTAGTGGATCCAAAATAGAAATCTGATGTCAATTTACTACTCCCAGGCCGTTTTTGACGTCATCACTTTCAAGCCCTATTGCAGTCGAATCTGATGTGTTCTTGAGCTGTAATTGGGTGTTACAATATGGGTAGATCTACATCGCATAATCATGATGATGTGTAGCCCTTTCCCAAAGATGCCATAGTTTTTCGCAACTTATGCTTTTCGCAACCGTGACAAAACAAGTGGACAAGAAGAAGAAAAGGTATCATCGCCTTTGGCTGGCCGACAAAGGAAATGTTCAACTCCACCAGCAGTACCGGAAGGTTCGAACTCAGGCAACGAACATGTATCGCCGTTGTAGGAATGAGTATTTCGCTCGTCAATGCCAAGAACATTCCAGAAACCCACGCCAGATTTGGAAAGTCATCAATACCGTCACCGGACGCGGGAAGCAGAAAACCGAACCAACCTGCAACATCGAAGAGGTAGCCAACGTGTTTCATGACATTGTGACGGATCCAAAGCGCCCATCATGCCTAGCCTCTCCAGTCGGCCCACTTCCATCGGATAGCCTGCACACGTTCCAGCCAGCCTCTTGTTCCGTAATCTACCGTCTACTTCAGTCCATTCATCGGAAACTGGCCCGCTGGCTTTTGAAAGTCGGATTTGGGCCGAATTGAGGATCAAAACCCACTTTAAATCTCAAAAATCTGGGTTTTAGATCTGCTTCTCCATACATTTTGCCATGGCATACCTGTCCTAATTTTCTAAAACCTGGCTGAATTTCTATTTCCCTGTTCTTGGACTTTTCTGGCCTCAAATGTGGCAAGGAGTAATTGCACGGGTCACACAATGCAGGATGTACTGTTGTTTTCACGATATCTACAACTATGTACGGGAGACACCCAAAAAGTTAGGGTGCCAGTTTCCAATGAATGGACTGTAAGTCAAGTCAACCCTGCGAAAGCAACGGGCAGCGCGGTGTCCCAGGATTCCTCCTGAAGTCCTGTGCTGAGGTCCTCACACCATCTGTCACCACACTCTTCAACCTGTCACTGAAATCTGGTGCAGTGCCTGCCGGCTTCAAGTTGGCGGCTGTAAGCCCGCTGTTTAACCTTTTAGCCACAGGAAAATTTCAAAATTCTGCATTTTTTCGTGTTCCTTGGATCATAGCTTCAGTTCTACTCACTCAATCCTCACAATCTAGGGCTTCCTGGAACGGTCTCCGCGAGAGGAAGAGAATGAGGTCGATCATGATAGCCAGCACACTGTCTATCCAGCGCTAGATCGCAGCGACAGTACGAAAAATGCCCCAAATGCGTCCAATTGCGTCCCGCTCCAGATACTCAGTATTTCATTTTACTCGATCGTGGAGTTCCAATTTTTTCGCTGTGTACTCTTGACAACATCAACAGTGAAACCCGTGCAAATTCGAGTAAACCAGCATGACGAAAAGTCTCAAAATTCTCAATACTAAAGTCGCACTGCGCGCTTTTGAAATTGCCGCGATCGCGGCTCAACTTACGAGTGATTTATCTCAGGAACCGTTGCTCGCAGCGCTTCGCGGATTGTTTCTCCCGACAGGTGAGAGTTTTCTCTTCGCCCTGGATATTTTGATCGATGGATTTGAGCGAGATTGGACTGAGTTCCGATCTTTTGAAGTTTTGCATTTGAATGCGTCGTTTACGACGCATTCAAGTATGGGGCGGCTCTTAAAGGGTTAAGGTGGGACACCACCTTCCAGGGGTCAAAAAATCAACTTTCGATTTGTCACCTTTTTGCTATTGAAAATCAAAGCATATGCCCTGAGGTGTCAGTATTCCAAATTTGAAGCGATTCGGACCAACCGTTGCAGTCATATGACCGTTTGAAATTTGAAAATATTTGAAAAATTTGTACACATCGATGTTCGTACACTAAAAAGTTGAAAAAAATTGTACACATCGCGATGCTCGTGCACTAAACGAGCTGTCAAGAGATTGTGGCCGTGGAGTTTGGGAGTTTTGAAGCGCTTTTACTTCCAAATGTTGTTGCCATGGCAGCAGTGACCCGTGCCACGTGCAAAAAAAGTGCAAAACATTCTTTCCCAAAGGATTTCTTTGCTGTTGCAGTTTCGAGCGCGATGCACAATGGGGAACAAGAAGAGCAGGTCGTGCAAGCGTCCTGCAAAGAGAAGATTCTCACTGCACGCAGCACCTGTCCAGGAAGCTGCTGAGGGAGTGTATGAAGCTGAAGCAGTGCCAGAGTCCGCCTCGAAGCGCAAGTTGTACGATTGCGTTCCAAAAATAAGAATACGGTGATCATAATAAAAATTAATGGATTCAACTGAGCGATAGTGAGTCGGATTCGGAGGAGAGCTTTGATGGATGTGCGCTGGCCTCGAACTCAGACAGTTGCTCCCTCGAGTGATTCCTCGTTCTCTGAAGACTGTCATGGCCCAATCGCTGAAAGTTGTGATTCAGACGCCACTGGACTTGAATTGTTTACGAAATTTGATTTTCTCTGCTTGCTCGTGTAAAATACTGTGGAGGTGAGCTGACCATTGCTGAAACTGCACGTTCTGGCCTTGAATCCACTGTCAGAATCACATGCTGCAATGAAGAGCCAGTGTTCAGCAGGCACCAGCCTGCCAGTGGTGGAGAAGTCAGGACAGTTTTATGAGTGCAATCGCCGCAGTGTTGTGGCATTGCGGCACGCTGGGAATTGGCCATGTTGGCTGGCAATTTTTTTGCGGCCTCATGAATTTGCCCCACCTGTTCAGCTATCTGCATTCCAGCGGCACCAGCGAGCATTGTGCAAGGCGGCAAGGTCAGTTGCGCAAATCAGCATGAACGAAGCAGCAGATGAACAAGACAATGGACAGGCCTAAGCATATAACTGCTGTCACCTATGATGGTACGTGAATGAAGCGCGGGTTTTCCCCCCCTACACGGTGCGTTTACGGCAATTGACTGGCAAGTCGGGAAGGTCCTTGATGTGCATCTAGCTTCCAAGTACTGCCATGGCTTCAGCTTGTGGAAAGCTCGCCAGGCGCATAGTGAAGTCACAGCTGACGAGTATGAGAAGTGGAAGTCGGGCCATATCCCTCTCTGCAACCGCACCTGGCGTTTTTGCAGAACGCCAGCTCATGTTGGATAGTATTAGAGTGGCCAAGGCTGAGAAGAAGATGAAGCAGGAGGAAAAACAGCGAAGGAAACAAAGGAGGAGGTGCAGGAAGGGAATTGAGGAGCAGATTGTGGAAGCTGAGGGTGTCACATACGAGGCTGGTGGGTTTTAGTTGGAACAATAGTCTTAGAATCTATGAAAAGGACACCTAAATGTTTGTGCTTTTTGGCCTTTTTCTGCCTTCTTGGACATGATTGCGGCTAGTGTGTTTATTTTAGACCTATCAACCCATACATTTTTGGAATCAGTGACTTGTTGCGCAGGGATTGAACTACAATGGTGATCATAGGACCTTTTACATTGGATTTTGAGCTCCCACAGTGCCTTCTATTTTACGCGTTTTGCGGCTCGTCCTGTTTTGTCTCTGCATTTGGGGTAGTAATACCTGTCAGATAGAGTTCATTGTAGTTCATTCCCTGCATAGGCATATGGACTGGGTTTTGCTGCATTTTGGAACTGTCTGTGTTGATACAGCTTGCTGCAAAGTTGTCCAAAAAAATTGCTGTTTGTGCGCACCCGTGAAGAATTTGTGTAGCCCATCAAGCATTACTGGGATGAACTGTAAATTCTCTTTTTGGTGCCTACATTGTGGAGCAGTATATAGTGATTGAACATAGAAAATTTGAAGGCAATCTGCCAATCCGTTTTCATGATATGCCTATTTCAATTGTATGCGGTCTGGTTTGGGCCGCGAATGGTGGTGTCCCCCCTTAAGTCTGGGGGTCCGTCTCAGCCGACAAACTATAGACCAGTGTCGCTACTTCCGATTTTGTCAAAGTTGCTGGAAAAGCTGGTCCAGCGGCAGCTTGCACGGCACCTCGACCACACCGACGCTATCCCGGAAACTCAGTTTGCATTTCGCCGGCAGCACTCGACGGGTGATGCACTAGCCTTACTGGTTGATCAGCTGCAAATGGCTCGAGACAAGAAGGACTCCTCTGGAGTGTGCTTCCTTGACATGTCGAAGGCCTTCGACAAAGTGCGGCATGCAATTATGATCCAGGACTGCTTTGAAATTGGAGTTGGCGGTACGGTGATGAAATGGCTCGTTAGCTACCTTACAAACCGGACACAACAAGTCCGCATCGGTAGCGAACTGAGCAACATCACAGTATGCACAAGTGGAGTACCCCAAGGATCTGTATTGGGGCCCACCTTATTCAATATATACACCCGAGCGGTAGCTGCAGTAGCTCACCCGACCCCTAGTATACAATTTGCTGACGATATTGCACTATACCAAAGTGGTTCCAACACGGCAACTATTTCACTGGGACTCTCGTCATCCGTCACTGCGCTGGCCGACTGGCTCGAAAACCGCGGCCTGATATTGAATGAACGCAAAAGTCAAGTTCTGTACATCTGTGGGAGGGATGCGCAAACCAGTATCGCTGTAAATTGCCATCAGACCCGCTTACCTGCTTGTACTGCGGCCAAGTACTTGGGTTTAACCATCACCGAGCAACTGACCTGGGACCACCATATCCACGATGTTACAGCGAAGGTGAACAGGAAAGTCGGAGCATTGTGGCGAGCCCGGCGATCCCTTTCCCAGAAGGCCAGGGTCCAATACCTAAAATCCGTTGTGATGCCCGACCTATTATATGGAAGTGTGGCCTATAGCATGTCCCTCTCAGCTTTTGCTCTAGGGAAACTCCAACGCCTTCAGAACCGTGCCATCCGCGCTGTGTTCAGCCTACCACCCACATCTTCGGTAAGCCACCAAAGGGAGAGCATATCCCTCCGAAAAATCGAGGAGACACAACACCACCGACTCCTCGATCTCATCTGGCGCGGCCTGAACGGCCAATGTAGTACAGCGCTTTCAAAGCAGCTGACGCCCGCAACCACGGCCCCAACTCGACATCAAGCCAACGCTGGGCTCATTCTCCCGCTGGCCAGGACGAATACAGGCACTCGCTGACCGTTCTTCCGTGGACCTGCGCTGTGGAACACTCTGCCAGCCAGTGTACGTTCCTGCAAAGCCGTGGCCGAGTTCGCAGCAGCCGTGTACCCGTACACTCTCAGGCCATAAACGTTTTTAAAGAAGAGAAACAGTGACATGCACCCCCCCCCCCCCCCCCACACACACACGGACAGTATCAAGAGTAGATAAACAAGAGTGTGCAACTCCGGATGGATTGGCCCACGGCGGAATTTTTTGTTGACGTAATCTTTTCGACGACGCACGCGCTGCGAGCCTTTTGGAGAGTTTTCCCTCGTGCACTTGGCTGGGCTTTACACTACAAGGTCGGTGCCCAGCACGTGCTCTCACACTGCTCTGCGGCAAAGCCGCGTTTCTCTGAAAAAAGGTGACGTAAACAAAAAATTCCGCCGTGGGCGCGGGGCGGGGTATCTGCAGATTGTGCAGGAGAGATCCGGAGTTGCACACTCTTGTTTATCTACTCTTGACAGTATGTATAGGCATAATAACGAACGGTCTTTTCCTGTTAGCTCTGTTTGTCCAATACATGAGATAAAACGTCTTTCTTGTTGTTTTTCCTTCTACATGTAGCTGTTTCCAGCATAGCAAACGACAGTACCATGGCCTTTTCAGATTTTCATTGTACCTATTTGTAGTACCTCCTGGGATCAGTATTTCCACTTGAAATAATATCCACCCCGATGCCTCATTCTTAGCATTCTTTTATTCGCTTCCATGTAATTGGGCTTATTGCCCGTTTGGTATTGCGAATTCAAATAAAAAACAACAACAACAACAACAAGTGCAAGTATTAGTTGCTGAAATCGAATCCATATTTTCAGAAAACGCTCAAAAGTTGCTGATATCGCAAATTAAAATTGGAGAGTTCTTGTGCAAAAACCACCAAAAAAGAGCAGAAGTAGCAGAAGTGCAGAAGTGCAGCGACAGCAAACTCGTACATGTACCCGTCCTGCTGTGAACCACCACTTTACACAGTGCAAGTAGCATTTTGTATGTATCCTACATCATTCCAGTGCACGGAAAAGGGAATGCACATTATCGTAACTACCGTTGATCTATTGTTTCTCTGAAATGAGTCTGAACTGAAAGCAGGTGAGAGAGAGAGATGGAGAAGAAGTAAGATCAAGAATCGGGCGCATCATTTTATATGCGAGATCCCTACCAATATCTGACGCAAGCAGGACCACGTCCGTTGCCTAGCCATTAAATACCTACATGTACATGTACATGTAGCTACTGCAGCAGGCCAAGTCTATAACCGTGATAACCCCATGATGCGGTTATGGACTCTTGCTAGTGACTGATAGGTCGGTATTGACTCTTGCTAGTACTACGGGTACCGATTTGTCACCATTTCCTTCTTTGCTTGCGCCTTTCGAATTCTTCATTCCGACACCCAGTTTGTTATCAATTAAACTAAACTGGGCAAAGTTCTCAGTACAGTCTAGGCCTTGACGGATTATGCTAATATTTTCGTGAAATTATGCTTTTCGCATTGCTGAAAAAATTGCAGAATTATGCTATTTTTATGCTAAAAGTTATACATATTATGCCGCATTATGCTCACATATGCTGCTACATACATGTATATATGATGGTTCTGTGCAAAATAACAGGGGAATTTTTTTGTAGAGGGCGCTGTACTGTAGTAGCAAAAGTTCAACGGGGTCAACGCACCGTCCGACCTAGCTACGACCGCCACTGATTGTAGTGGACTGGACATGTCGTAAACCTACGACTTCCTGGTGCATCAACTTGTACTTGTACTTGTAGAACATGTACAACTGTATGGAATTTGATGCGAACAGGCGGATTATTCCAATTTATGCGATTCGTATGCAATTTGCCTCGAATTATGCGACTATTCGATTTTGGTAGGAATTATGCGAAAAATTATGCTAGCATAATCCGTCAAGGCCTAGTACAGTCTACAGATCTACCTGGCACGGTGTTAGGCCTTGACGGATTATGCTAATATTGTCGTGAAATTATGCTTTTCGCATTGCTGAAAAAATTGCAGAATTATGCTATTTTTATGCTAAAAGTTATCATACTATGCCGCATTATGCTCACATATGCTGCTAATGTATATGATGGTTCTGTTCAAAATAACAGGGGAATTTTTTTGTGGAGGGCGTTGTCCTGTAATAGCAAAAGTTCAACGGGGTCAACGCACCGTCCGACCTAGCTACCGTCACTGATTGTAATGAACTGGACATGTTATCAAGGGAGTCATAAACCTACGACTTCCTGGTGCATCTACTTGTACTTGTACTTGTAGAACATGTACAACTGTATGGAATATGATGCGAAAAGGCGGATTATTCCATTTTATGCGATTCGTATGCAATTTGCCTCGAATTATGTGATTATTCGATTTTGGTAGGAATTATGCGAAAAATTATGCTAGCATAATCCGTCAAGGCCTACACGGTGTGGAATGATCGCAGCCCCCCCCGTGCTACTGCATTCATCCTGTTCATTCACACACATGATTCAGATCAAGTGAGATGTTACGTGTCACCCGCCGGCCAGTCACCATAATCACGCGCAGTAGACCTACTACTAGGCGGTAGACGTCTACGCGGTATGTTCACACATTGTGACCGCCCAGATACTCTTCGTGCTTCCTTTTCCTGGTCACGTCTGTGCATATCGAAATGCTCCTCTTTCTTGCATGGTTCAACTAAATCTGCGTGCTTTTCTGATAGGTCTGTATAATTGTAGTGAGCACGGTCTTGTGGTATTAGTAGTTCTGGAAGCAGCAATTCTCTGCAGCGGAGAAGTATCCAGTCTCACAAATTCTTTTAGCTTTATTCCACTTTGTTCTTCCCGGTTTGTTCCACTTGCCTACAAACACTGCAGTTAGAGCCAGGAATTATGCAGAGGAGTCGAAAGTTGAGGGGTGACTCCATGGCACTGCAGGAAAAGTGGGATGTTTATGGAGTGCTCGAGCAATGCTGAAGTCTCAGGGAATTGAGTGGACTCGCGTGTCTGCTCTACTCGACCATTAGAATTTTCAGCCATTGGATGGACTCGTGGACTATGGCCACGAATAGTCGAATACCTCCTATCTCGAATGTTCTGAATTTCTACCTGACTGCTTCATGAACTCCAGTCACCGGTGATCCTAAGCTTCCACGTCTTCCGCCATGCAAACAGATGACAATGACTACACAGAACTGAGGACAACGCAGTACTTGAACAAGAAGAAAACCGGTAGATTCTTATTGCTGCATTTCCTGGTGACTGCACACCATGCAGGCGGCTACTATTTAGGGAATTCATCGCGACTGTCACTTGGCTACAGTCGTCGGCATCAGGTGGGAAAGCCGTAAGTGCAGGGCGGCATGGTTCGATACCAAAGCTGCACAGTACAACAGCTATCCGGGCAGGTGGGGTCCGTGCACTGCTCGAAACTCAGAATTTCCCGTAAGTGACAACATACAATGTACATGTTCATGTTCATGTATGTTCTAAGTTACGTGCAATTCCTAGTTACGTCATACTTAGTGCATGCATGTGGACACGTTTTATGCCAATCAATAGTCTTTGGAGCCCCCTTTTCACTGCTAGGCCAATTTTTGTGAATCGAAAGAGGTCAGAAAGGTGCCCGGAAGACAGACATGGTAAGGGCTTACGGATAAGGGGAGTTTTACTATAATTAATTATTATTATTATGTACTTGTATTCTGCCTCCCTGATTTATTCACATACCTGCCAACCTTTACCAATCCCAGGTTGGGACGACAACTGGGTATCAAGTTAGTAGGGAGGTTCCGGAGTACGATTTTTCGTGCCAAAATCCGTAAGGCGCTACGGATTTTTTATACGTCGTTTTCGAGAAGTGAAATGTTCCGGAGTACGGAACTAATATTACTTATGTGTTTGCCGTCATTGCCTAGGTTACGATCCCAAACACGTCACATTCCCGCGCTATGCCTTTTTATTTTGAAAATTTGTACCGAAATCAAAACTTCCCGCGGAAAATCCATGTTTCTCGTACCAAATTTGTACGCGAAAAATCTTTCTGCACCCGATGACGCAAAATCTCCATACGAAACATGGTTCGTGTGAAAGCCAGTCCACACGGATTCTCCGTGCCGAAAAATCGTATGGAGCACGCCTGGAAAAAATCCGTAGCGCCCACACGGATTTTGGCACGGAAAATCGTACCCCGGAACCTCTCTAGTATCAACGGACTAAGTAGTGGGGCAAAATTGAGCACAGTCACAGATGTGAATATAGGCATGCACCTGTTTGAAGTGTTGTTGCTGTTCATTAGAGAGGTTAAGCGCAACGAATTTTCGTTTTTTCGTTTTTTTGTGCTCAGCAAGCAGATCTGCAGAGTCGCCGAGTTGTTCGTTGTTTCCACGGAAACTATGGCGATTGTGAGTCGCGAGGCCACAGTTTCCGAAAATCAAAAACCATCTTCTTCAGTTCAGGTTTGCATCTGGCGTTAGAATTTTATAGGAAAGGGCTCTCTTCTGCTGCAGGTATTTTGAGGTGCCTTCCCTCAAAGAAACGTCTTTCCTGTTCTCTTCAGTCACATGTTGGCTTTTCGTCGCAGCGGGCTCCTGCTTTTTGCTCCTCAAACACTTGAAAACAGGCGACCTCTCAGTCTGTCAGCGAGATATCTACATTGTATCTCTGCATCTTGCTCATCGCTGGCGGACTTCCTTCGCTTGGCGTTGATCTCGGACACATACATGTACAGTCCGTTTCAAAAAGATTTGCAATCCTGGCAATCGTCCGCCGAGTTTGGCGTCTTACCGTATGAGCACTCGATCGCTGCCTGGAAAAACTCACTGTGAACTCGAAGAAATATTCCGCGCGAAACCAGGAAAAATGACAACTCACTCACGTTGACACAGTCATGTACGTCTGGTTTACAACAAACGAGTTCTTCCTCGTATCGATAATGGAGTCAGAGGGGACATGTCGAAACGAAAGTGTTGTAAATGTTGACGAGCGGCATGGGTCCCAATTCGTTTTGTGACCAAAATAGTTTCTTTGAGCTGCGATGCAATTTACTCACCGTGTGACGAAAACGACATCGACACGGACTCATTCCCAAGGCCATGACTTGGCAAAGCTATCCGTGTGACTTCGACGACATTTTGAGAAAAGCAGACACTTGTGAACGCTGATAGAAGACGGCGTTGACTGCTAAATTCAAATAAATTGGCGATCTTGAAATACTAAAATAAATCTCAAAAAGCTACAGCGCGATGACTTCCATTATAATTCACTCACACCATTGCAGTGTTGTGGGTGTGTTCACACATGGCGTGAGCCAGTCAAGTGTCAAGTCAGTTCGGCAGGAAGCGTGAGCTCCAACAAGTCGTTTGGACTTTGGTGCAGCCATCTTCTTTGTCTTGTACAGTACCAGCTTGATCACCAAAACAATGGAAAAAAAGTTTGACTTGAGGATAGGTTGGCATTTGAGCTCAACTTCATGGTCAGCAGACAGCAATCATAACCACAAGGCCAAAAAGGAAAGGATAAATCGTGGGTTTTGATAAAAAAAATCGATACTGGCTTCCTGGGCAAATTGTAAACCATGGGAAAAGGCCGGAAACCTGGCCGAAATTCTAACTCCTTAACGGTTGGTCCAATTGTTCCGAAACCTTCACAGAACAATTTGCCGTGTCCTAACAAGCCATTCTATGTACTTTTTTTTGTCCAAATTTCCCTTATCTTCATACTTTTTAAGAGCCAAACCTGATTGTAAATCTTTTTGAAACAGACTGTAGGTCTAGATGATCTGCGACGCCTTTTCTCTCAAATCTTAAATCTCAAGCGCTAGCTGGAAAGACAGCAGCTGCACTACGTCCTCGACTCCTCGGAGATACATGCAACGTTAGATGCCGCACGAAAAATAGATTTCCAACGCTCCTTACTGGACACAAAAAGACAAGATCCTCTCTCTCTCTCTCTTCTTAGGATTGGTTGATGTGGAGCGACCAGCCAGAGTGGGTATCGTGAGTGGCGTTCAGGTTCTGTCCATGATCAACTGGGCGCCGTGATGTACACGGACACACACTGGAATGCACTCGCCGAAACGAAAATGAAATGAAAGCAAGGAGCCAAAGCAAAGCCAATGCAAGTAGCCAAAACTTCTTCTCGACTGCAATGCAGACAAAATTTCAGTTGGAGAAGCCGCTGCAAACTCGCGGAGGAGTTGAAAACACACCGTGAATCGTGATCGAATCAGAGTAAACCCTATTTGAGTTAAAAAAAAACATAACTCAAATCCACAAATCAACGAAAAGTAATCTTCGTTATTTGAATTTTTTACGGAAACTTCATACCACTTTTGTTGCAAGTTCCGTTACACGTGCCCAGCTCGAGAGATCAACGAAAAGTTCAACGAATTTTCGTTGTGCTAAACCTCTCTATTATCAAATTAAAATCATTGAGTTCTTGATCAAGGGGAAGTTTATCACTGTAAAATGGGTTATTTTAGCATCGGTGATATTTTAGTGAATTTAGCGAGAGGAAGTTATGCCGCGCTAATGGAAATTTTGCATGTACGGTACAGTACTGTGAAACTCGCATTGCTAAAATATGTTGTCGCAAATTGATCCGTATTCAGAAAAAACTAAAGATTTTACCTGCTTAAAACTAGCCGTTCTGCAGTATTAAAGGGGAAGTTAAGGCAAAAATCAAAATTTCACCAGTTGTAGTCTTCGGGGTGCTGAGTCGAATGGTCTTGGTCCGAGAAAGCTGAGACGCTCCCTTCCTACTTGAATCCCAATCGAACTCGCGCACTTCCACCGAAACTGGGTGACTGCGCCCTACTAGATGGGGATTTGTATGCAAAATGTCACTAAAAGCGTCATTTCGTTCTTATAAAAGCACGGATGACCGCGATTGGCCCATATGTTGTAGTCTTTTGGACGCTGAGTCGACTGGTTTTGGTCCGAAAAGGCTGCGATGCAGCGTTCCTCCTTTAGTCCCAATCGGCAAGTGGTCACGTGCTCCTGGGTAGACCAGTCACCTGGTCACCGTGCCTGCAGGGTACAGCTTACTAGCCTGTTTGACCTTTTTTGGGTGCAGTCCTGTCACTCGAGTTGAACCTTGGTGTGAAAGTTGTCACAAGACTACAACTGGTGAAATTTTAATTTTTGCCTTAACTTCCCCTTTAACTTTTCGTTCTACAGTAGTAAGACAAAGTTCAACAATGTTAACTTAGATTGAGGGTTCTGGTCCATGGTTGTTAGCCTGTGTCATGTGTATGGGTAGTGGAAAGTAGCAATGGCAGTGAGCAGTAATTGTCTCTGCTTGTGATTTAGAAGAAGAAAGTGTCCCCTAGCAAACGAATGAATCATTTTCTGGACGGTTTGTTAACCATCTTCGTAGGGTGACAATTAGACATGTCACCGCCGTGCATACTGTGCAAACCTGACAAACTGCGATGAGCATCAAAGGAAGGGTGCAAGCTGTGCAAGGCTTCTTTGACTGAAGACCCTATGTGTGCAGGCTTGCTCATTGTGCTCAATGAAATCGAAATGACATCATGGTAAGAGAGAATGACATCATGGTAAGAGCGAATGACATCATGGTAATATTTGCCGTGTGTCATCTATTCACATGCAACTTCACTGACTGAAATACAATGACAACAAAATGACATAGGGGTAGCGACGTTGGTGATAGTAGATGTTTTTTTAGTATAAATTCTCCGCGACCGGAATTCCTGATTTTCGTATCTAGCGCTCGTTATGTATTCTGTTTCTCCCTGGTGGGTTTTACCTGTAGTTTTCCTTGAGCAGTGTTTCTGCCAAGTATTTTCTAGGGCTCAAACGGTCACGGTTTTACCCCTGACGGTTAACTGCTAAGCTAACGGTCGGTTAACCGGTTATAACCTATAAGCCACGGCAATCCTGCGGACTCTTTTTTAACCGTATATTTGACTATATTCATTCAAAAAATGTACCCTATTCAGTAGAACGCACACTTGTACATTCTCTTGCATGCTCATTCATACATACTCTCACACCAAGAGACCAGATATGACCGAGTTGACAGCCCAGAAATTGCGTACGCGTGCGACAGCCCGCGAAAGTGCACACTTTGCAACGACCTGATACTTGACAAATTGACTGAAAAGTTACTGCGTAACCGTTATCTTTATCGGTTAACCGTTAATTCTTCGTAACCGGTCTGCAACCGGTTAATCGGACTAATCGTTTGAGCCCTAGTATTTTACCTTGTTCCTTTTCACTTCCCTTTCGCCTCGTCCACCGTTCCAGGAAACTCCCCCGATAAGTATCCATCTACTTTTGGAGAATCCTTCAAATATAGTCTAAAAAACGAGAGAGCTTTTAAGCTCAGGGCCCTACGCTATGCTTTTTTTCCTAGCGAGAGTCAACTTTCTCTTTGCATTTGAGGGTAATACGATACCGTCCACCACCTTGATGACCTAGGAAAAAAAAGCATAGGGATGTTATAAATTCTTCATTTCTCCTATTTAAAAAAAAAGTTATTACCTAGGATTCGAACCCGCACTATCGCCCTGCATGCATTCCCCCGATACACTTCACATACATACTCATTCTTCCAAATTGCTTCACGTTATGATCTTGCATTTGAAAGCCCTATTTGAATATTGTGGCCAGCTGTCTTTGATGGTTCGGTACGGGATAGCGCCAGGCATGCGATGCTGTCCTTGATGATACGGTACGGGACAGGTACGGGATAGCGCCAGGCATGCCGATGGCACTAAAGCTGTGTGGACCCTGGCTAGCGCCAGACGTTACTGAAGTAACCTCTTTTGCATAGCTACGGGAATAATTAAAAATATATAAAGTGAGTGCTGCTCCCAAAATTTAATGGTAGTTTGCGCATTTCCTCCTGACTAGACTGGACCATTGACTGACCTCGATGCTCCTAAATGTATTTGTTTGACTTGTGAAAGTCGTATGGTGAAGTTAAACAAAACAAAAAAGGTGACCTGCACCCCAGCATATGCCAACTTCAGTCATCATAAACAGGCAGAACATATATGTACCTGGAATGCAGGCTGTGCAGTCTGTGGAATATTCAGTTGAGTCAGCGATGGAGGGTACGCTCACATGGTGGCGGTGGACATAGCAGGAGCATTTGATCGGGTATCACACTCTGGACTGATTTTCAAAGCCAAGAACGTTGGCATTGGTGGCTGCCTGCTGCACTGGCTGCAGGATTACCTCCTGAACCGCAAACTATCAGTCCTGGTCCACGGCGACTCATCCTCTCCGGCGCCCATAACAGCAGGTGTGCCCCAAGGTAGTATCCTTGGCCCGACACTTTTCCTCTTGTATGTGTCTGACCTGGATCAGTGCCTGTCTCCCGAGACGCGACTAAGTTCCTTTGCAGATGACACAACACTCTACAGCCTCATCCGCACGCAGGACAATATGCATGACATGACTGCCGCCTTGCAATCCAGCCTCAAGCGTCTTGAAGAGTGGGGAGAACGCTGGCGCATCAGATTCGAGCCCTCTAAATCGCAACAGCTGCTGATGACTACGAAAGCCACACACCCTGCTGTCCCTGACATCAAGTTTGGAGGTATCGCGGTTCCGGAAGCCAACACCATCAAGCTTCTTGGAGTGACATTTGACGCCAAGCTGTCATTCCGGGATCACTTGCACTCAATTGCGACACGTGGCTGCCAGAGACTGGGTGTTCTCCGTCGGGCTTGCCGGGTGTTAGATTACCATGGCCGGCTTTGTGCGTACAAGGGATTTGTGCGACCCATCCTCGAGTATGCTCCCCTTGTGTGGATGGGAGCTGCATCCAGCCACCTCGCCCGACTCGACCGTGTACAGAAACGTGCAATGGCCATTATTGGCCCTGGTGCCCTTCTCCAAAGCCTGTGCCACCGCCGGATTGTATCTGGGCTTGTATATCTGTACAAGCTCCAGTGCATCCCAGGACCACCCCAGCTCACCGCCATGATCCCCCCTCCAGCCAACCATGTAGAAGCTCGGCGCACCCGGAGTCAACCCCCTCCTGGCCAGCAGCACCATGTGCAGCTGCAGCAAGTCCTGGACAGGAGAGCACCTGCCTATGCTTCTCGCTCCTTTTCCCGTTTTCTGTAGTCTCAGTATGGAACAGCTTGCCAAGCGAAATTGTAAGGGCTCCACTCAGCTTGAAGCGGCTCCACACGTTCAAAGAAGATGTCCATAAGTACCTCACGCACCAACACTGGCTGATGGCTACCGACTTCTACGGATGAACTTCTGACTGTGGCACGGGTCATGTTCCTTGGTTCGGCTCTGCTGATGATATTGGGCTTCATTTACCTTTTATTATTTAAATATTTATTATTAATTTTTTATTTAGTTTGTTTTGTTTGTTATGATTTCTTGGTTTTCCACCCGGTTTAGTTATAATTTAAATTATTATTTGGTGCAGCTTTAGCGCTATGTGGTTTATTATTTCCTTTTTCTTAATTTCGTATTTAGCGCTTTTGGGCGTCATTATTTTCTTCTCATTATTTCGCACCAAGTTATTATTTGTGGTATTCTCTAGCTTCTGTTTGTTTTGCAGTTGTTCTTGTGCACCCCCCCCCCCCCCACACACACACACTTTTTTCGATGCCTAGTTGCAACGCTGACGCCGAGACCTCTGGTCGGTTAAGTTGCTCCCAGCACATCAGCACGTCGTCCCTACATCCCCTATGTTTTGTCCTTTTCCTCGTTTCTTTTGTTCTCCACCTGTTTTCCAGTAGGGCTGTGTCAATAGTAAGGATCAGCCGTTCTACGTAGTCGGGCTCCGGATGCAGCCAAATATCGTATCGGTCCCGGAAGTTGTTTTCAAATTTGAAACACAATTTTCATCTCTTTAACCCTTTGCTGCCCATTAAAATGTGTACATTTTCGGCATAGTCAGACCAGCAGGAAGAAAATTACTCATAGCTCCAACACGAAGCATATTGTTTTTACCTCTCGTCTTGATTCACCATTCCACAAACGTAAAGTCGTTACTTTATTATTAGAAGACTGTATTATTACTCTTTCATTCTCATGCCAAACAGCTAACTCCTACTAAACAAGAATGACCAAAAACTAGTGACCTGCACCACCGAAGCAGGAACCTAAAACTCTAACACACCAAGGAAAACAAGCCCCCTCTACGCCTACGGATCACGGACTACAATCCCGATCCTAGCGTAGCGGCAAATGATACATACTAGTGCAAGTCGATGACAAAAGCGGTGCCGGTGTTAGGTGACAGCTGCATACGAATGCATGAAAGGGGTCAGACAGTTCATGTATCATGTGTACCGGCAGTTGTAACTGGAGCCGACTGAAAGTCAATACATCAATAGCAGTGTTAGTCATACATGAAGCCCAGACTACAGAAAGTGTAGCAGTGGATGCAAAGTAAGTTGCATACGACGGGTGTTGCTTGTCGCCAACGTCGCCTACGGGGGCAACATCCTCTCCCCAGTGACGATTTATCCGTCACTAACACAACGGACATCTAGCACGCAGAGCTTGGCTACTGGCCGGCGGAACACACCAGTCTGGGTCTTGACATCTGCTACCCGCACCAGGCCGTCTCTGCCGGGATAGGTCGCCGTCACTATCCCCTTCGGCCATGTGTTCCTCACTGCGTTGTCGTCGGCGATGACCACCACATCACCTACTTCCACCTTCTTCTCTGTTCTTCCGTGCCATTTGGTTCGCCGGGCTAGCGTTGGCAAGTATTCCTTAATCCAGCGGCGCCAGAAATGGTCTGCTAGCACTTGCACGATGCGCCACTGCCGGCGCAGATGTAGGTCATCACCACTGAATACTCCGGGCACTGGTGCTGCTGATGGCGTCCCTAGGAGGAAGTGGTTCGGCGTCAGGCTGTTGTCGTCAGTTGGGTCAGAGGACACATGTGTGAGCGGCCGGCTGTTGAGTATCGCCTCAACCTCTGTAAGTAGCGTGATGAGTGTATCCTCACGCGGAGCACGTTCCTTGAGCACGGCTCTCAGGGCGGTTTTCACGGACCTCACTAGTCGCTCCCACGCTCCCCCCATGTGCGGGGCTGCCGGAGGATTGAACTCCCACTTGATTCCTCTCGGTGTGAGCTCAGCTGTGAGGCGTGTCTGGTCCAGCTGGTCCAACGATTCCTTGAGTTCTCTTGCTGCACCTCGTAGGTTGGTGCCGTTGTCCGAGTAGATAACTCCAGGGCAACCTCTGCGACTGATCAACCTACGAATTGCCATGATGGTACAGTCTGTTGTCAAGTCGTGTGACAGCTCCAGGTGTACAGCTCGGGTCGTAAGGCAGGTGAATATCACGCCGTACCGCTTCTCGTGACGTCGTCCGATAGTGACTGTCAGTGGCCCGAAATAGTCCATGCCGCAATGTGTGAACGGGTGGATGAACGTGGCAACGCGTGCGTCGGGAATCTGTCCCATCTGAGGTGGTGTTGGCTGCGCGCGTTCATTTTTACACTGCTGGCATACGGTCCAGGTACGGCGGACGGCTGTGCGTAGTTTCAAGACCCAATACGTCTGGCGGACGTCGTTTGCCACACTGTCCTGACCATGGTGTCCATGCCAGACATGGTACTGCTGAAGGAGCATCTGTGTGAATGGGTGCGACGGGTCCAGGATGACAGGCTCGGGCGTCAGTGGACTTCCGGGTGGTGCACTTCGAATTCGGCCATGCATTCTCACCACACCGTCGCTATCTAGCACAGGTGAGAGGTCTCGAAGTTTGCTGCTGCTGCTCACATTGCTGTGCTTCTGCAGGTCGCCAATTTCCTCCCGGAAGCTGTCTTGCTGTGCTTTCTTCCACCACAGCTTCTGGGCCTGCTGGTACTCCGATGGCAGCAACTCAGAGCAAGTGACTGTGGGCTTGCTTGACGCTTTCGCACGCAGGTTGTTGACGTATCTGACGATCCATGCTGTCGTTCTCATCAGCCGAATCCAGGATGAGAAGCGGCTGATATCTGGCAGGGCTAGCTGCGCTTCTTTGGTGACTACCGCAGTAAACTCTGCCTTCATCTCGGCTTGGTCGTCGCTGGTGGTAGTGTCTCGCCCAGGATTCTCTACTGGCCACTTGGCTTGGTCAGAAACTCAGGACCATTCGGCCAGATGTGCTGCGCTGCTGATATCTCGGATGGGGCTCTGGTTGCTGCATCTGCTGGGTTGCTGTGTGTTGGGACCCACCGCCATTGCGATACATCAGTGAGCTCCTCAATCTCTCCGATACGATGTGCTACGAATGGCTTGAATCGACGGGCGTCTGCTCTGATCCATCGTAGGACAGTCATAGAGTCACTCCAGAGCACGATGCGGTCGATAAGTAGATCATGCTCTTTCCGGACGGTGTCGGCCATTCTGCTGGCCATCAGTGCAGCTTGCAGCTCCAGCCGCGGTATGGATACGGGTTTCAGTGGTGCAACTCGGGACTTGCCAAACACGAATGCAACTCTGGTGTTGCCATCAGGTAGCGATAGCCTGAAGTAGGCTGCTGCGGCGAATGCCGACTCACTAGCGTCTCCGAACACGTGAAGCTCCAGGTCCTTTCTGTCCGCAATAGCCGTGCAGTAGCAACGCGGAATTGACCTGCTTCCGAGGTTGTGCACTCCCGTCCACCAGTCTGTCCATCTTTGGACGAGAGATCCTGGGAGTGGCTCGTCCCATCCGACGCCTGTGCGCCAAATGTCTTGTAGCAGAATGCGAGCCGACGTGGTGTAGTAGGTGAAGAAACCAAGGGGGTCGAACACAGACATCAGCTTGCGTAGGACTTCACGTTTTGTCACTTCTGTTGTGTTGCTTTGCTCCAGTCTACGGCTCAGACTAAAGCCGAACGCGTCTTCCCGTGGCAACCACTTCAGACCGAGTGCCTTCTCCACTACAGTATCGTTGTCGCTGCTAATAGTGACTACCGATGGTGAGCATATATCTGGGGGTACGGCAGCAAGAGCATCAGGTGAGTTGCTGACCCAGCCTCTGATGGAGAAACCTCCGGCTTCCTGGATTTGACTCACTTCCTTGATCCGTTGGGCTGCTTCTTCTGCCGTCGGCGTCGAGTCGAAGTAGTCGTCCATGTAGTGCTTGTCATGGATTGCAGTAACCGCATCTGGCGCGCTGTGCCGGAATTCGTCTGCATTTCTTCGCATTACATACTGGGCTGATGCTGGCGAACATACAGCGCCGAATGTCATGGCTCTCATCTGGTAGACATCAGGTTCACGGTCTCTGTCACTGCCTCGCCAAAGGAACCGCTGTGCAGGCTGATCGTCAGGTCGGATGTGCACTTGGTGAAACATCTGTCAGATATCCCCTCCGAACCCCACGCGGTGTTGTCTGAACTTGAACAGCACACTGGTGAGAGGGTTGAGATAGTCGGGGCCTGGCAGCAGGGCATCGTTGAGGCTGACCCCGTGGCTTGGCGCAGCTGCATCAAATACTAGGCGCAGCTTGCCTGGCTTGTTGGGGTTTGTCACTCCAAAATGTGGCAGGTACCACGCTCTCTGAGAAGGCATCTGGAGCTGGGAGTGTGTGAGCTTGGTGGCGTATCCGTCGTCAATATACTGTGCAATCTTGGCGCAGTACGCTTCAGAGAATGCAGGGTTCCTGTCCATCTTGCGTTCAATGGACAGGAGGCGGCGCATTGCTGACGTTTTACTCTCCGGTAGGCTTCCGTCAGCGTCTCGCCACAGCAAGCCGGTCTCCCATCGTTCCCCGATCCGTCTCGTGGTGGATTCCAGGATCCTTTCCGCCTTCGCTTCCTGTCGCGAGCGTATTTTCTCGCTGCGGACTTGTACACCGAACGATTCTGTGGTGAAGTAGTGCTTCACCTGTTGGTGGAGACCGATATCCGTGTCCTCGGCACTGCCTTCTTCCGCTGTGTCAAGTCGGGCATGCAGTACCTGATCAGCGCCACCGAGTTGGCCGTGTATCGACCACCCCAGCTTGCACCGGCTCAGTGTGGGTGCGTTGGGTCGATCGTCTCCCTGGGCAAGATAACATGGCAGTTGTCTTGGCCAATCAGCAAGCGCGGCTTCTTTGTTGCGCTGAGAGGGATGTCTGCGCTGCTCACGTGTTGCCAACGCTGTCGCTGATGGTTGATGTCGACATGCTGGGCTGGTAGGTGCAGCTCACGCACAGTCCGGGCCGACAGCTGGAGGTCGCCGTCTTGACCGCTCACGGTGATTGTGACCTCCCTGGAGTCAGGATCTTGCTGGCACATATCGTTCGTCCATGCTAGCGTCAATGGCATACATGGCCCTTCTGCGCCCACCTGCTTCGCGATGTCTGAATCCAGCAGGGTGACCGTTGATGCTTCATCCAGTAGTGCTGCCGTGTTCACCACACCTTTCGGTCCGCGGATTGCTACCGGCACTGTCCTCAGGACGACTCTGCTTTGCTGCTGGGCGCTAGCTAGGTTCGTGCGTTCGACATCGTCCTTCCTCTTTGGTGGGTGCAGCATCGGATGGTGAAGCCGGTCACAGCCATCCTTCTTACAGGGCGTACTGTCAGGGCACTCTCTAGTGCGGTGGCCCTGGCCAAGGCAGGTGAAGCATCGTCGTTCTGTCTTGACCCATCTCCAGCGTTCGTTGCTCGTCTTGCGTGCGAATTCTCGGCACTCAGCCACCTTGTGGCCTGCCCGTCCGCAGAAGTCGCACTTTCTCTCGCTGGCCACGAAGGCAGTCTGCCGCTGGCCGCTCTGTCGAGCAGTCGGTGGCGGCTTCATATTGCTGCCTGTTGACACACACTTTGCTGCCGTCGTGTCGAGTCTCCGAACACAACAGAGCGCATCTGCTCTCTTTACGAGCCACTCTGCCAGTGTTTTCATCGTCACTGGATCTTTGCACTCTGCTACGTGCTCTCCCCATTGACGGGTCAAGCTGCTCGGTAGTTTCTGCACGATCTCCTGGCGGAGCTGCGGGTTAGCTAAGTGGCCTGTGCTCTTGAGGAGCTCCATGGTCGACACCAAGTTGCTAACCGAGTTCGCCAAGTCAATAAGCTGCTCGAAGTCGTCGTCTCGCAACTTAGGCATGGTCTTGACCTGGGCAATCATGGACTGGACCACATGGTCCGGCTGGCCGAACCGCATCTGGAGAGTGTGCATCACTCGATCAATGTTGTCCGGTACGACGAGCATTGACTTCACACTGTCCAAAGCCTTTCCCTTCAAGGCTCTCTGCAGACGGGTCATGTTCTCCTGGTTGGAGAAACCACACTCTGCAGTGGAGGCCGTAAACGTCCGGTTGAACATCGGCCATGCTGTCGGATCACCGTTGAAGGCCGGCAGGTCTTTTGTGGCTGATTGTCTAGCCATCATTCTCCGCAGGTCCTTGTCCGAGGTGTTCTGGTGGGCTGGAGTGGTCTCCCTTGGTGGCGCCAGCTTATCCGACAACACCTGGGCCAGCTGTGACACTGCTGATGCAACAGCTGTCTGTATGCTGTCACCTGATGTGGCCTGCGTCTGCAGGCTAGCAGGACCATCAGTGCTTGCTGGTCGTTTCGGGGGTCCATCGTCACGGCACCCTGCTCCCGCGCTCTTGGACGAAGGCAGATCGCATGTGGGGGTGTCAGCACCGGCCGCACCATGTGGCTCACTTTGCGCTTTGGTCAGCAGCTCGCGCCGTTCCCGGTTGGAAGGTGCCTTGTCCACCTGCATGACTGCTAGTTGAGCTCTGGTCTCCTCCAGCTCGTACTCTAGATTCTGCACTTGGTCCTCCAGGTCGCATGACGTGCTGGTGAGCTGGCTGATGCGATGGTCTCTGGCTACCAAGTCACTTTGGAGACGGTTGTTGCTTGCTTCGGCCTTGGCAAGATCTCCCTCCAGGGACTTGATCACCTGCACCTGGTCAGCATGCCTCGCGTCTTCCTGGAAGATCCGCTGCTTCAGGGTTGCAATCGTCTGTTGCTGTAGCTGGAGTTCGTCTTTCAGTCGTCTTTTTTCTTCAAGCTCCACAGTGAGCTTGTCGTCATACGCTCGCTCAATGGAGCCAGTGTTCTGTCGGCATAACTTCAGCTGCCCCTCCAACTCCTGGATCCTTATCTCCGCAGCACACAGAGGCTGCACAAGGCTGGTGGCTGGAATTACTGCTGGAGTAGCCGCGTCATGTGGGTCACTGTCCGTGTACCCCTGGGCTGGCATGACACTTTGAGTCACTTCGACCTCCTCGTGCTGTGGGTACTGTTCTGCGTCTTGAGCAGATACTGGTTCTTCACCGTCCCTCACGAAGTAGTGTGACTCCTGCATGTCCATTGCCCTCTCGCTGTGGCCGTAGTCGAGCACGGGTGCTGCTGTGCCTCCGTTGTCGACCTCCTCGTCGGCCTGAATCGCCGCCAGGTCCGCGGCGAGCTGGAGATTGGAGAGTCTCTTCTCGCTTTCCAGCCTATGGCTTCTCGCCTCCTCTTCAAGTGCAGCCACACGCTGCGCTGCCACCAGCTCCGCTTTCCGCTTCCTGGCTTCAGCAGCACTGCTCGAAGAGCGTCGAGAAACACTCGAGAATCGGCTCAGTGTCGAGGAGGAGATACTTTCGGTTTCCTCCGCGACGCTGCCTGCGACAACGTTACTGATATTGTCGCTCCTGCTGCAACAAGTCGGCTTCACTTTCCGGCCTTTGGTCTCACGTTGAGATCGCCTGACCTGTTCATTGTGCCGCTTGTCGACGTCCATTATCTTTCCGTCCGGCTGGTTCGAATCCGGCTCGAAGGACCAATGTTTTTACCTCTCGTCTTGATTCACCATTCCACAAACGTAACGTCGTTACTTTATTATTAGAAGACTGTATTATTACTCTTTCATTCTCATGCCAAACAGCTAACTCCTACTAAACAAGAATGACCAAAAACTAGTGACCTGCACCACCGAAGCAGGAACCTAAAACTCTAACACACCAAGGAAAACAAGCCCCCTCTACGCCTACGGATCACGGACTACAATCCCGATCCTAGCGTAGCGGCAAATGATACATACTAGTGCAAGTCGATGACAAAAGCGGTGCCGGTGTTAGGTGACAGCTGCATACGAATGCATGAAAGGGGTCAGACAGTTCATGTATCATGTGTACCGGCAGTTGTAACTGGAGCCGACTGAAAGTCAATACATCAATAGCAGTGTTAGTCATACATGAAGCCCAGACTACAGAAAGTGTAGCAGTGGATGCAAAGTAAGTTGCATACGACGGGTGTTGCTTGTCGCCAACGTCGCCTACGGGGGCAACACATATTGTCAAATGTAAACCTATACAGTCATGTATATTTCTGGAAGCAGTATATCCCTAGGAATCTAGCGAACTCAATTTGATCAAAATGTCGCTTTTTCAATGCTCTGTCGAATCGATAGACGTGTGTCGGTTCAAGTATGCATGGGCAGCAAAGGGTTAAAATGCATTATCATTTCTTGTTGGGTCTTGGTGATCACCTACCCACTACCAATTGCACATTCAAGACCATGGGCATTGTTACCCTATGTTTGACTCCTACACCTCAGATGGATGGCGGACATTGCAAGCAAAGAGAAGGCTAGACAGCGGCAACAAAACCGAGGAAGAAGCAAGCTGGAAAGAAAATCCGAGCAAAGAAATAATAATATACATAGGAAATTGTATAGTATAGTATCCTGTAGTATCCTGCTACTGAATTTCACACTTGTTGACAACTTTCCTCAGATGGTGGTCGGGGTTTGGGATGGCCAGAATTTTTAGATTTTCTTCTCCAGGCTTGTTTCTTCTCCCTCCTGCAGAAACACCAAGAGTTCAGCCATCAGCAGGCCAAGAAGCAAACACTTGCTGCTCTGTGATTGGCCGAGGGCGGTTGGCCAGTCATTTCAGGTGTGAAGTTCAGTGCCAGGATAGGCTATAAAAGTAATCATTCCGGGAGGGGATGGTGGTCGAGTCAGGTGTGAAGTTCAGTGCCAGGATAGGCTATAAAAGTAATCATTCCGGGAGGGGATGGTGGTCGAGTCAGGTGTGAAGTTCAGTGCCAGGATAGGCTATAAAAGTAATCATTCCGGGAGGGGATGGTGGTCGAGTCAGGTGTGAAGTTCAGTGCCAGGATAGGCTATAAAAGTAATCATTCCGGGAGGGGATGGTGGTCGGGGTTTGGGATGGCCAGAATTTTAGATTTTCTTCTCCAGGCTTGTTTCTCCTCCCTCATGCAGAAACAACAAGAGTCAGACATTCCTCCCTCATGTGGAAACAACAAGAGTTCAGACATTCCTCCCTCATGCGGAAACAACAAGAGTTCAGACGTTAGCAGGCCAAGAATAAAACACTTGCTGAACTATGATTGGCAGAGGGCGGTTGGCCAGTCATTTCAGAACTCTCCGCCAGCTTAAAAAATTCTAAAATACAGTCAATCAGAGTTCAGTATGAGGAAGTAGGTGCCACAGTAAGATTATGACAAATCTCATCCAGAGCCTTAGGGCATCATGCATACTTCCTTGCTTATGCATACACACAGCCAGTCTGAATTTTCAGTTGCAACTCTCACCGAGCTGCAACCATACATATACATTAGCATACATCAATTCTTCTTTTCATTGTTAGACCACTCCGAGTGGCGCTAGAGCAAAAGTTGTCTGTGGTGCCTCCTTTGCACCATGGCTGGTAACTCGACTTACTTAAAGCTCGTAGCTGTACTGATGAGGCATATGATATGGCCGAAACAGCTCGCTGTCTACAGCATTGGGTACATAAAATTGCGGTCGTGATTTTTTTCACTACCACTGAATGTGGTCAGGTAAAACCCAGTCTCTAGATCTCAACTTTACAAGCTTCCGGCCAGGGTTGGTTGCGTGCTCTCATATCACTATTATCAGCACCTCGGAGTTACGTGTCACTTAGGTCCACAGGGCCACCTTTGAATGTGTTTTAGTGGAAATATTGACGCTGTATGCCGATCTCTGGCACTTCCCCATCAAAACGAATACGATTCAGAGTTACGTGTCACTCTCAATATCCCAAGTACAGTGTAGTGGGCATTGCCCGGTCCTGCACAGCCCTGCAGAGCCCTGCACAGCCCTGCACAGTCCCGCACAGCCCCGCACAGCCCTGCACAGTCCTGCACAGCCCCAGATAAGCAAGATATGCAACGTCACTGAATATACAGTATTTTCACTGGCAGTGTAACTTTATCGTCAGGGTTACTGGCCAGTGTCGCACACAAGGACACAGGTGTTTGGAAAATCAACACGCACACACACACACACATACGCACCTATACCCACACACGTATGCACGCGCACACACACACACACACACACACGCACACATATATTGACCATCGCCTGCAGCTTTAGCCAGACGCTCGCGTGAACCGCATATACCATTCCACCACAACAAGGGACGGGGGGGTGCTGTTGAAGAAATATGGAGAGAAAGGCTAGAGAGAATGAAGAAAAAAGAAAAAAGGGTTACTGTTGAGCTAATGAAAGACATCAGCATAATTTACACCTTGGTATAAGGGAAGAACATAGCAAGCTATAACTAACAGAAGGCCTCTGAAACTCCCTCTGCGCTAAAAATGAACACCGACTTGCCGATATTTGGTGCAATGTCACAGAAAAATAACAACACAATCAATATATAATCGGGGCCCCACATAGCTCCACTATAATAAATCCTGGCATGGTCTTAACCCCCGCATTCAACCTGACCCCATGTGCAGGGCATAACACGGACTCATTCAGTGCGTGGCCTACATATCCTCCATCTCTCTCCACATCTCCATGACACTAGCAAGTTTTCTCAGCTTAAACGTAGATCTGCTGACCTTCTAGGGAAGAAGCCATCGTGCTTCATCTCACTGTGGATGATGATCAAGAAACCAGAGGGTAGCCCAGAAACCTGGGTGCATTGGTCTGATGGCACAGCAGAGGCAACTGTGTAGTACTGGGTCATTCATAGTTTAGCCTATATTATTGATGCTGGATTGGACAATGGCTACGCTTGGTGGAAAGCCTCCATTGCCATCCGGGCTGGAGTATTGCATGACAACCAACACATAGCCGCCGCCAACAATGGCCCATCTTGCATCCGTGACTCTTGGGCCCAGTGAGGTACTGTATCAATATCTGTTCTTGCATACCAGTACGCTGGTCTTTAGGCGCCAGAAACATCAAGCAGCTTGACCAGACTGTCATTAAACAACATATCTCCAGTAGCATGCTCAATGCCGAAAGGCAGAGCAGAGATGTACTCATCAAGTTACTGTTTTCTGATGATCGCTCAGTGCGTGAAACTCGGAGTAAAACACTGTTTTCACCATCTTATTGTTTCTATCTCCAGTAGCATGTACTTTGGTCTCCACAGGCCTCGGGGAGACTAAGCAACACACAACTCACCGATTGGGGGTACTGTCTGGTGACACTCTGTCATAGCTGGCATGGCTTGAGAGCAGCAATAGCACATCAGGTCCAGAGGCTTGTACGAGACGGCTAGATAAAGGGAAAAGGCAATGAGAAGACACAACATTCACCATTTGAACCATTTCCGCACTCTACTTTCCCAAATTCCCATGGCCAATGTTCAAGCACACTTTCTTGAATCATTGGTAATGTTGTACAGTGGGGCTCAACTAGAGCTGTCCATCCACACTCTAACAGGATGCACGCTTGCTTACCACGGGCATTGTCTGGGGTATGTGTGTGTATGCGTGTGTGCTTGTGTGTGTGTGTGTGTGTGTGTGTGTGCATGTGTGTGTGTGTGTGTGTGCTTGTGCGTGTGTGTGTGTGTGTGCGCGCGCGCGTGTGCGTGTTACCCAGTGATGAAAAGTGTTCAGATAACACTTCAGACACTACAAGTATACGCTCTTTCCAGTTCTGTGTTGGAGTGCGTCTCACCAGAGTTCAACTGTACATGTACTTCAAAGCACAGTGCTGGCAACTGAAATCCGACCCCCTAGCGATGCGTTCACATTCTAGCGGTCTCTATTTCGTAATTTTACTATCCCGTGTTGGGTCTTTGTGATGTGAGCGCACTGCTCATGGGTCGAATTTCAGTTGCCAGCACTGTAGTAACTCATACAGTCATGTTGCCATCACGTGATACCCATAAACCGTGTACATATACTGTTATTGGAAAAGAAATTTGAGAAATCTCGTGAAACCAGTGGCATCATTGGGAGATTAGTAAGGTAAAGCAAAGTTCGCACATCCACGTTACCGCCGGCTTACATTGTGTTGAGAAACACAACCAGTTTAGAGAAGTTTTGCTCGTGCCAGGCCACTGTCGTGTACACGAGCTTCGTGATTGGAATACTCAGTTATAATTTTACTACTTCCCTTTTCACGTCGGCTCAACGCGGCGTCATTGGCTTTCCCCAGCTCCGCTTGTGAGGCGTATGTGCCATCCTTTTTCGGGGCTTTTTGGCTTTTGCTGAAAGAGAGAGATGCTAAGATAGAACCTTGAAAGTAGTTACTGTAAATATACAAATTTTCGGCAGCTATTTAATTTCGGCTATATTCGGCACCGACCCAAAACGCCTAAATTATAACGCCGATGAAATTTTTCACAGCATCTGTCGCACTATACCATGCCCTCTACCCCACGCCGAAAATAAATCGCCGCCGAAATGTCAAAAATCGTAAAGTGCCGAAATTTTGCAGCGCCGGAATTTTGTATATTTATTATTTACAGTATGGGAATGCCGCATTGATGATTGTGAGTTCGTGTATAAGCATGTAGCCCTTTAGATGCAAGAGTGAACCCAGGGCGCAGAGGTGAAATTGTTCACCAAAGCCACTACAATTCCTGATTATACCAGGAAGATACACCCGTATAATAAATCCATGATAGGAAGGCACTGCCATCAAACCTTTCCCTGTGTCCTAAGCCGGTACATAGTAGCATGATTGTATACAATGCAAATTTCACCGACTCCGAACACTTTGATCAGCCAAGCCTGTCGTCCACATGTATCAAAGGAGGCGAAATCGCCTGTTTGTGGTGCGACGTTAAATAAACTTCTACAACAACAACAACAAGCCGCAAAAGAGAGATATTGTATGCTGACAGTTGTAATTCTTCACGCCAAATCGACCTTGAAGTTTCACGTGGAACCGAATACAAGAGAGAACAGCTCTGACCACTGTCCATTGTCTACTCTTACTTGTGTAACTGCTAACTACCTGAAATGGTAATTCGGTTCAGTGCTCTTCTGCCGTTCTGGTGGGGCTCCATGGGTGTTTCTATTTTTCTTTGTTTCATTTTTCATTTTCCTGAAACGAGTTTTGTTCCGTTGCTCTGCACATGTACGTCTAGCACATGTATGACTTACTCCGGGGCTAGCACTAGACTTACTCCGGGGCTAACACTCGACTTACTCCGGGGCTAGCACTCGACTTACTCCGGGGCTAGCACTCGAAAACAAGCCAATCCAAAGCCTACGTTGAGGTCCAATTCACAGATGCATTTTCCTGAATCGGTGGAGCCCGGCCTCAGACCTTGGAATGTGTATCTATATCAAAGTTATGCCACCAAGGTGAGAGCTACTACTGCTAGTACCCGCATGTGCACGCTTTGCCGTCCTGGACTTAAATTGTACTTGCTTGAAAGTAGGACCACCCCTCGGTCCGGTCATCTGGATCAGCAAGTACGTAGGGTCTCGATGGATTGCAGCATGCCCTCCAAGAATACAACCGGTTCTCGAGTACGCAGCACTTCGTCTTATGTCCACAACCTTATACATCCACACAGAGTCGAATAATGGTGCCAAGTGGTAGCGGCACATCCGGCGATATGATGGTAAATATAGGTCTGTCCACACTGAGCTTCTCCGCTAAGCTACAAAGCACAACCTGGCGAAGAGCAAAGAGCTCTCCGTCTGACCAGCACCATCAGCTTGCGACAAGTGCCAGGTATATGAATGGCTGGTGATATCGGACTTTATACATCCACACAATCAGATCAAGGTGAGCATGTTTTTCAAGTGAAGCCTGCTGGAATTCAAGTTTGTTTAAACACCAAGCTTTTTTTCACTTACTACACAAGTACATGACCGTCAAATCCAGTTTTGATTGGCCCGGCCATACCATAGGCCGTCGTATTTTGTGTATCATATGGCAGGTGTACACACCTCCTCAGGAGTAAACATGAGTTGGTGGACAAACAGTTGAACCAGCCACGGCCTGACCAACCACACCAGCTCCTCCGCACCTCTACTATAGTGCGTTCAAAAGTAAAGACCTCTGGCTTCAAAAAACGTTAGTTTAGCATCAATACCATAATAACATTTGTGATCACTTTGTGCATAAAATTTCCGAATTTGGGTATTTGCTCTCCAATTTCTTAGAACTCTATAATTTTGAAATATAGGGGGAATTGCTCAAACCAAATTTGTATTATTCCAAAAAATGGAGGTCTGGACTTTTGAAACGACAATAGCGGGTGCTTCACCCTCGACTCAACGCGTTATACGGAGCAGCAGCGACTGACGGAACGCTCTGAACAGCGTCTGAAAGCATAGATTGTGAACACTTCTGATCCACCAGGATCAGCAGCGCATGTGCATGGTATGCTAGTAAAGACATCATGACATGGCACTCTGAGATGAGTTGAGCTCAACTTACATTATGCCATTGTACTGTTTAGAGCCGCATCTGACGCCTGATCATGGGGTGGTGGCGTCCCACGGAAGCGGAAAGGTGGTTCTTGACCAGGGAGTTGTACGACTCCTTGTTCTTGACCTGCCCCGTACGCGAACCCTTCGATTTTTTTTGTACTGTTTCCTACTGTCACATGGGATTGGTGAACTTACTTCCACCCTGCTGTCCTGACACAACGAGAAGCCTTTATGTACAAAATAAGAGCAAGGCAGTACCTGATATACAGAATCACATAATACTGCAATTTCGTACCTTGTTCGTATACTGCCTTGGTCTTCCGCTCCGCCCGACAGTCCTGATCCGTCCACATGTAGCTGCATGCATTTAGCCAGTGTCACTGATCTGCGTCACGTCTTGACTTTCGAGAGTGGAGCCTGGAGGTGACTACCCGTACATGCTCAAGCTCAAGTTGTTGTTGGTTATCGGAATTTCCTTCTACATGATTGTACAGTACCATGTAACGCCATCTTTCATCGGGGCCCCGGGGCATACGCTATCTCGTAGACTGGGTCATTGGAGAAACAAAGCACTTGCAGCCATCGAGCTTTGGCAGTCTCAACGGTCGGAACGTCCGACGCCGTTGTACGGTCATGTAGCTTGACGGTGCAGCTAATCCGTGCAACAACCATCCCGGCATCGTCGAAGTCGACTACAGCACTACAGTCTTTTCATTCCAAATCAAGATTATGTCCTGTTTTGTTACTGCTGCTTTACACGCACTATGTTCGGAACTGCTTCCCGGGACAGACATCGTTCGGTAAGCCCTTAGGCTTAGTCCCGTCGTCATTGCCCGGCTTTGCTCCTCAAGAAAATGATACGTGACTAACGAAATAACTGGCAGCCTTCCGAGCATCATTGAAGAGACTGAAACACACAAACTAGTTATTTTTGGGCACGCCAATCACACGGAACGCCGCCGCGCTCTACAAACTACTAGTAATTACTTGCAAAAAGCGACGACCACGGAACTAACTTGTTGAGCACCCACGGCCACATACATTGTAGAACAACGTACAGGCGCAGCATCTTCACTACATGTAGGCTACGTGCTTCTAATAAGATTAAGACTGTAAAACAACTCCGGCTTGGAGTACTTACTCATCAAATCAATCAAAACATTGAGAGATCATCGATTCGCAGCCTGGCGCTAAACTAACGTGCAGTAAGTGTGTTACTTTGCGCCTAGCTAGCGCCTCTCGAAGTGGGAATGCAACCTGCAAACAACGTACACTGGAATGGCCTGGGCATATCCATGCAGCCTCACACGGAGTCCGTCATTCCTGAAAATAATGGAGGCTACAGTACCGCCAGTAAAGCCAGTAAAGGCTAAACTAGGCCACTACGCACTTGTACAAGGAACTACTTGTACAAGGCCAAAAACTACTTGTACGAGCTCGTACTTTTAATAAACTAGTCCACCATGTCCATCATGTGGTTGGCTAACACCCTCTCTCTCTGCATTGGCCGGTGTTCTCACTGTGCTATGAGATGCTGTAATAAATAAAATAATAAATAAATGTCACATCCAATGATTTGTTGTCTGTAGTAAGACCGGTGTGACCATTAATGCATTATTGTCCTACTATTATTAGTACGGTGCTGTCGTCATCATCAAGTAACTACCGTACTGGCAATTATGTTGCCGCGTAATGCGTAACGCAGGGGGTGCGGCGCGGCGTAACGCGCGACCAGGCTAGTGCGACAAATTTTCGTTGAGTTCGTAACGCGCGTCCGGCGGGGTGCGGCGCGGCGATCTTTTTTATTTTGAAAAGAAAAAAATGATGCGGCAAAAGCAAAAAAATGTTGCGGCAATAGCAAAAAAGTGATGCGGCAATAGCAAAAAAAGGACTGCGGCAATATAGTAACGGCAACATTATGTTGCCACGGTAATAGTTCTCGCGGGCAGTCTTTGTTGCCGTGGCACGTAGCTTGTGCTCTTCTTCGTTGCGCTTTCCTTCCCCTCTTGGACCTTTCCTAAACTGGGCCTTCCAAGTAAATTAGTTGGAAGGTTGTTGGGTTGTTGGTTTGCGCCTGGGAGAAGTGTTGGAGCTCCATGACTGTACAAAATTGTTGGTCGTTGAATATCTCAGTAGAGGGGACGGCTCGATACCGGGACGCTTTGACAGCCAAATTTGTATAGACCCAAACCGATCATCAGCGTTGATTTTTCACTCGAAATATGTTTGTGGAAGGAAACTGGCATGTTGAAGTTTGCTCTGGGGCCAGATCAATCGAACTGAGCCACTCCTTTGTGTTGACCCATTGCCTCCAAGTTGCCCAATTTTTCGCTTCAAAAAAGTTCAAATCAGAGGTGGCTCCAAACCGGACACGTTTTAGAGTGCACGTCAAATTCACTCTGGGTCTGAAATTAGGTAATTGCTATCGCTCCACGACGGCCAGTACAGAGTAACAATAAGCCTTGTGTGTGCTTCCATTAGTTTTGATTGATATGCGGTGCTTTATTGGCGAGAGGCGAGCCGCTGTTTACATGGTTTACCTGCGACAAGAAGTTGATTTTTCGAAAGTCGTAAAACTAAGTCGCAGTGCGAAGCAACACGTCAAAAACTCACCTGCTTGGTATGGTGCTTCTGGTCATCGCAGAGCCAGGCAATTTTGGCTCGGAGTATAACACATCGTAGTCTCACTGTGACATAATTATTATGTTTTCTAATCAAAATAGTCAGATGGCCGGTTTCTCAAAAAGTGCTCGTTTCTGATTTCCTGTGTCGATTTGAGTCCAACATTTCGTGGGTGGTTGGACGTGTTGGAGATGCGAAGGACTAAAGGGACGCTGGTCTAGGAGTGCGGCAGTTTTTGCGCGCCATGGCAACGAGGAGTGCGCGCACGCGAGAGCCACCAGCGCAAAGCGCTGCAGACTTGCGGCGGGACAGCGAGTGAGACACTTGGCCGTGACCCAGTACGAGTGCAGTCTTGACCAGGGAGCCCTACACATACCGGTATGTGTAGAGCTCCCTGGTCTTGAGCTACAGGAGGTAAAAAGTTACTCGATCGGATAGAGCGAAACTGAGCACCATGGGATGCGAGCAGCTGTTAGTACTCCCGACCAGGGAGCCCTACACATTGTGTAGGCACCTTACTTGACAGCAAGGAACGCTTTTTTTTAGAAAGGAAGCTTCTTCTCCAAAATTTTAAAAAAAAATTAAAATTATTCCTTCTGAAACTTGACCTCGAAGCTGACTGCTGAATGCGATTAGGATTCCTGAAGATGCACCAGACTGATTCTGGCAAGCCGTCTGTCGTCTGGATATGCACTGTTGTTCGTCATGGTCAGCAATCTTCTTCGTTCGTCCTTTCGTTTTCGTTTTCCGCGTATTACTTCAATATTATTTTATTAGTGCAGTAATTGCCAAGACAGAAGACTGCAGTACGAACTCGTACTCGTAGCAGCAGCAATGCCAAGAAGAGCAGGCAGCGTAGCAAAAGCAGTCACAACAACGCAGACGCAATAACATTTTCAGCAGCCGTTCATCTCAGAGGGGATGCAGCGCCAAACTGCGAGGGTGGGGTGGTAACTCTCACAACCAATGCCTCCGCAGGTAAGTACTAGTAAAGCCTCTTGTGCGGGAAAAATGAATTGCACATATCATCAAACAAATTCAAATTCAGTAAACTACTTTGAAGTACAAAAATCAATTTAAATGCATGAATCTTCACTAGTTTGAGGGAAAGAGACAAACAGGAAAAGTCTGAACAAAAATGACTGTCACCACCTGGACTCGAACCAGGGACCTTCGCTTGAAGCCAGCGATGCTCTAACCACTGAGCTATGGTGTAGTCGTCATCCCAGCAGAGACTGTTCAACATTTTCTTCAGACTTCGTAACTTACACTTCCTGTGAATCCACGCAGGCGGGTGGGACGCAGCCCTCACTGTACCCACACACTTCACGTACACTCTAGCACGCGGGGAGCCCCAAGTCATAAAAATGCATGAATGTTAGTATTAAACACAAAAATATAAAGTAAAAATCAATTGGAACACAAAAAAAGACAAAAACCCTAGGTAAAAGAGCCCACAGAAACATTACCGTACTGGCAAAGAACGGCAGCTATTTACAAAGGCCCTATTCCTACGCCTGTATGATGCCCGGGACCCTCTGATACAGATAAGTACTATTATATAACCCTGTTCTTACTCGAACATGCCTCCGGATAGCACACGACTCGTTGTTTTAGAAGACTGTATTATAATGTTTTACTCTGACTCTGATCGAAATCATCTTGCAGTACAAAGGAAAGTTCTGCCTCTCTCGAAGCAGAAGCGGAGATTCAAGAAACATTCAAATCAAAAGATTGCGCGAAAGCAGTGTACGCGACTACGCGCATCAGACGTGAATACAACATGAGAAGTGAAAGCAGTGTACGCGACTACGCGCATCCAGACGTGAATACAACATGAGGAATGAAAGCAGTGTACGCGACTACGCGCATCAGACGTGAATACAACATGAGGAACGAATGCGTAGTAGTATGATAATGCACAACAGTACAACAAGCAGTGCTGATAGACACATAAAACGGAGTGGGTCTGCACCATTATCAGTGGGCTGGATATAGACTGTACAAACCCAATACTAGTACAATACTAGTATTAGATAAACCTTGTTATAGTTCATACATGTTGTTAGTTTGACAGCATGAAACAAGGTGGAGGACACAACACCCAGCTGGAGAAACTAAAGAAGTCAGTTACGACTGCCCTTGAAGCTGAGAAGTTGTGTGAGCTCAGTCTGTGCGAGCGGTAGGTTCATTATCCAAACAAATGGCGAAATAAAAAGTTGCCAGAAGAATAACCTCTACAAATAACCACTTGTGTTATCCACATGTATCAACTACTTATCAGCATTTCAAAGAATATTCTGATTCTGAAAACAATCGTTTCAATGCTCGACCTTATTATAATGATGATAAACTGAACACAATTCAAGAATACTATAACTCAACACATAAGAGATTGGAACTCAGACGGTGAGCCAAGAAAAAATTGTAACATGGAAAAATGTGGGCACAAGGCACTTTCATGCCGTGGAATGTCTCCGTGCTCCTTGTCAGTTTTGTGCTGGATTGTGCACGTCCGACTCTTCAAAATCTGGCTTAGTTGGTAGACTCAATCGCATAACTTGTGCCCACATTTGTCCATGTTACATAAGTGATATGAATGTTATCTAATCTGGCACTCAATGTGTTACATTTTGTGTGTTATCTTGCAATATCACGCGACTCAATATCACATCAGACTAATTATACCAAAGTTCCGTTCGTTTCTCTGCAGGGACTGGGAGGATGGGAGTTGAAAAATCCACAGCTGATGCAAACCGGATTTTTAATGTATGATGTATATGTGTTTTTTTTCTGCACCCTACTAGTTTCATCCTTAGCTACCCCACAGCTGAGTGCCATACTGGTCATGACGTAACTACAGAAACAGGAAAACTTGGAGCTGAGCCAAGGGCAAGGTAAGAAACTAAGAATCACTCCTGGACATCTGAGGCTTCATGCAAACGGTGATAACGGCACACTCGCCATGACTTTGTTTTGTAGGCTCTGTTGAGAAGCGACACTCCAACGCGTTCACCTGTGACCACCACGGCACAATGTATAGCGCGACAAGGCTGGTGTGATATTCAGTACTGAGAACGTGACCGCGGTCCGAGCAACAAACAACACCTTTGTGCAGTTGACAAGACCCTTGTTCACCCTTGACCATTCCTGGAGCAATATAAATCTAAATCTGCAAAAAAAAACTCTCTCTTCAGCTACTTGTTTTCTCCTGCAACCTTCTCCAGGACTGTGCTGCTTTTTAAAACTACTGCCATGTCCAGCAAAATCCAGCCGTATCATGCTCAACTAGGGTCAGGACCATACAGTTGTTGCCCACAGGGACAGTTGTCTGTGTACTGCTGCGGGGTACTGATGTTTTATTTGGCTGGATTTCATCAACAACGACTACTTTACCATTCAAATGGTTGGTTGTTTCCTGTGATCTCTGTGTTCTCTTTGTAGAACTTTATACCTGTGCATGGCCATGATCCCATGTACAAACAGCCCCAGGGAGTACCCATGCGTGCTGGCAGCTTACTCATCTGGGACCAGCGTGTGGCGCACGGCAGTCGGCCCAACAACAGCACGCGAGCAAGGTACGTCAGAACACTGCTACGTATATGAGTATTCGTGTGTGTGTGTGTGTATGAGTGTGCGCTCGTGTGTGTGTGTCCGTATTTGTTTTAAAGTTTGATGCAGTGGTTTGTACTAGGTGCTTTCCCGCCTACTCAGTTCTCACCAACCAGACTGATATCTATGATAAAGCTCTGCTCTACGGTACATGAGTAGATGATGCTCTCCGGATATCTAGCAGCATCTAGACCCTCCTGGAATACGGAGAACTTAATTATGGGCTGCTTATCGCTATAGGCTACTGACATGTATTGTACTATGGTACTTGAAGTCTTGAATAGTAGTCGTTGGTGGGAAAGGATCATCCCTCTAGGCTATGTGTGGGTTCGTGTTATGACAAGTTCTTGTGGACCTACAATGTCCTCTGCAGGTATGTTCAATTTGTAAAGATGTTCCCATCCATCAACCTCCACTCAGAACGAGCTAAGAATCGTGGACAGCTTATCAAGGACAAGGTATGTTGCGGGTGCTCCGCCGGCTGATGTGACCAGTAATGGATGTGTCTGTCCTGCTGCTAAGTATACGAGATCTCGTAGTCCTTAGGCTGTTTTGTTGTCCTGCTGCTGCCTAGCGGATCATGTGATTGTTTGCTTCCCTGTGTGTGCTCTGGGTACTGCCCCTCGCGTTGTTTCCTGTAGCTGTGTGCTTATTGTGCTGTTGTCTGTGTTCTTGTATTCACATCCCGGATACCCTTGCATTCATGTATCCACATCATCCGGGTGACGTCACATGCCTATCATAGTGCCAGTGGTGTAACGATGTGCTAGTATTGTTTTCCTGTGTGATGACATTCCCCAAACTGTCTCCTGTCTCGCATGCGCACGTGTGATATGAGCATGCATGATTCGTGAGTCTTCAGTCAGCGAGTCTTGATACACACATGTAACACAGTGTTATCTCTGTGTTTACACGGTGTACTTGTAGGTTGAACTAGCTGGTGTCGACTTGACTGACCTGGGCAAGAAGCTGTGTGCCCTCAAGGCATGGGCATCCGCGGACACGAAGGTGCCCCGCGCCAAGGCTAAGAAAAAGACATAGACTACGTGTTCGCATGGCTCTTTGTACATTCACAGTTGAGTGCCTCGTTTTATGTGTGTATGTTTAAATCATGTACACCCTCTGATGGGAGTATGATAATGTAGTCATCTAGACGGCTGGCCTGTCCCTATTGTTCCAAGTGCATATTGACGCTATCCTCCAATGTTATATCCAGCAAGTATCAGATCTGCACTATCGCACATAGAACTGGTGTATATTTCTTTACTGTGTTGATCACTACCCTACTAGCCACAGTCATATTTATATCAACAATAACGTGGGCACCGCATTATTTTTTGTTTAGGAGCTGTCGGTATGCCGGTAGCATGGGTCACGCTAGTGCAAAATAGGCTAGACTACATGCAGCCAAGAACCAGGCACTATTCCATCCAAGAAATAGTGGGAGTAGCTATCCTGATGCCTTGCAACATGTCCAAACCACTTCAACTTGATGCTTGGTAACGAGAGAGCTTGGAAGCTCAGGGCCCTACGCTATGCTTTTTTGCCTTGATGACCTAGACAAAAAAAAGCATAGGGATGTTATAAATTCTTATAAGTTTCTACTTTTTTGTTTTTAGACATATTAAACCTGGGATTCGAACCCGCACTATCGCCCTGCATGCATCCCCGATACACTTCGCATACATACTAATTCTTCCAAGTTGCTTCACGTTATGATCTTGTATTTGAAAGCCCTATTTGAATATGCATTGTGGCCAGCCGTTTTTGATTGTACGGTACGGTCAGGATAGGTACGGTCGAGGGTAATACGACACCGTCTACCGCCTTGATGACGGCAAAAAAAAGAAAAGGGAGGTTATAAATTTTTCTCCTGTTTTTTTCGGGCATTACCTGGGATTCGAACCCGCACTGTCGCCCTGCATGCATTCCCCCATACACTCCGCATTCATACTCATTCTTCCAAGTTGCTTCACGTTATGATCTTGCGTTTGAAAGCCCTATTCGAATATTGCGGCCAGCTGTATGTGGCCAGCTGTGTTTGATGGTACGGTTCGGGACAGATACGGGATAGCGCCAGGCGTGACACAAACACCAAATTAAAGCTGTGTGGACCCTGGCTAGCGCCAGACGTTACTGAAGTAACGTCTTCAGTAACGTCTTCTGCATAGCTACGGGAATAAAACTAATTATGGACCTTACTTAAGTATTTAAAAAAAATAGTTCAATACTCGTAAAATGAGTGCCAATGGGCAAATGTCCGGTGCTGCACTGAGAACGCATGAGTGGTGACATCTCGTACTGCAATAGGCACTACTTGTATCACGACTAAACATCTTGGTCGTGTTGCTTGATTGCTGCGTCCATCAACTCAATGCACACGTTGGTGGCTTGCTGCGCCAAGCGGCTGACTGCGTGGAAGTTGAGGAAGCCATGGGATATTCCGTCGAATGGGCGTAGTGTCACATCCTTGCCGAGTGCGTGCAGACGACGCGCCATGACGATGGAATCATCCAAGAGGGGGTTAAATGAACTTGGCTGAAAGGTACAACAGAACGGATGGAGAGAGAGAGGGAGAGAGAGAGTGTGTGAGAGAGAGTGTGTGTGTGAGAGAGAGAGAGAGAGAGAGAGAGACATGCACACACACACACACACACACACACCTGTACTTGTACTTGTTGCTCACTGCCAAAAGTGGTCACGTGGGTCTCCCCGGGAGAGGGGAGAGAGACTGTAAAGGAATCTTGGAAAGATGACTCAATTGGTTATTGAACCGCCCAACGGCCGACACCCCCTGAAATCCCCAAAACTCTGGGTGGACTTGAAAACGATCCCACTTATGGGCTCACCACACCTCAGTAAGTGGGTGTGGACAAGGTGCAGAAAAAGGATTGACGGCATCAGGGTATCCGTCCTGGGATCCAACTGCAGTTACCCCTGCCCCCAGTGGAGGTAATACTTGCTACTAGTGCGGGTGGCTAAATCAGGCTGGATCTGATTTAGACATCACTAGCACCATCGATTACACAAGAGTTAATCTAGCCAGAAGCAGTCCATGGTTAACAGGTATGTATACTTCAAATAGAAAGTATATGAACCCTGGAACCAACAAAGGTGGCAAGTACAACATTACACCTTCAAGCAGCTGAGCCCGTTGGCAACATACCCAACACAATCAGGCATAAGTGTACCCACCAACTGAACTAGCTGGCACACACACACACACACACACAGAGTAAGAGATGACCCATAGCACGAAGAAATCTATCGGCAAAGAAACATAGCTTTCTTACTTGAACACCCACAAAGGAGCACAATAATGTAGCATGTTGAAATGTTCTTGTACTCAAAGATACCGATAAGAAGTACGGCTGAGCCTCAGGCAACTCTTCCACTAGACAGCAGGGGTCCTTCTCCAATGGAGGTCGCTGTCATGGAAGTTCTATCAGCTCATACTGCACACTACTCTCTGTGGAAGGGGTGCTAGTAACCCACCTTCCCATTCCTAGCAGGGTCAAGCACATACATGTAGATGATCTATATGTGCTTACCAAGGTGCTCTGTACACACTTCACATGACTGACTATTAGAGAGAGGTTAAGCTGCACGTTATTTCTGACGTGATGCGCAATATCACGTCAAATTAGGCGTAAACCTTCAAATTTCGACGTGAGCTGCAGGTCACTCGCGTTGTTTTCCAACACGCGAGCTGAACTTTCGTGTCACGTAAAGCTTAACCTCTCTATTAACACCCCTTCCCAGACACGCAACATGTCTCAGGCACAATCGATTTTCTATGGAACTCACATGGCCAGCTACTCATAACACACAGACTAGCTGCTCCATACATAGCTACTCATTACACACAGACTGCTCCTTGCATTGATCAGTAAGGCTTGAAAATGCTAACAGTACAGTCAGACCTCGCTTAACCGCACACATCCGTTTTCCACAAAAATATCCGGATAGGCGAGGGAACTGGATAACCGAACACCGGTTACATTGGATGCATCACGTATGCTGTAAATCTGTAGCCAGCTATTTTCTTCCGGGTCGCGAGGGATCCGGATAAGCGAGGTCTGACTGTACATCACACCCAGACCCAGAGCTACAGGGCAGGGCCTGTCACAACATTGCTGACCTCTGACTCTGTGGCTCCAAAAGATCCTGTGAAGTACGTACATGTGCATGTACTTCAGAATTAGGTTGTTTACATGCTCATCATGTCACATGTAGAGACTACACAGAAGACTCTCTACTCTTGGCCTCCTTTTTGGTGAAACACACTTCCAACATTGCACATGTTGTAAGGTTGCCTAACTTAGTTACATGTACATGACTATTGCATCTAGTCACAATTCACACACCTACGTGTGGTATAGCAGTGCTTGGGTTTTCCGGGGCATCGGAAAGGTTCCTTCTCGAAAGAGTTTTGGACAGGGGTGTATTTGCGGACAGTTCCTGATCAATAGGCTAGCTTGTCAATACTATAAGTACGGAATTAGCACTCCTCAGCTACTGGTATGTGAATGCATAGCTCATACCGTACTGCCATGTGTGCTATAGTGGCTTACCAGCAATGCAACCGATGGTAAGCTGTGCAGCATCTCATCACTGGCCAGCAGTGGAGAGAGGTAAGCCGGCGAAGCATTCAGAATGGTGGCATGACAGTGGTGGATGCCCGACTGCAGCTGTGACAGGTGACCGGTGTTCGGGTGATACTCTGGCGTGCTGGACAGGACAAGAGAAGAACACCATGAACTGGTACTCACGGAGCAATCAGCGTTGCGGAGTGCATCCACAGCATAGCCTAGCAGTGCGAGCACAGAGAGACTGAGAGAGTGGATTCCGATGACTTTAAGGAGACTATAGCAAGGGCAAAGGCAAGTCACACGGTCCACGTCCACCAAACACCTGCCTCTAGTCACAGACCTCTCTGTCCTCATCCATCACCAACGTTGCATCAGATAAAGAAAGCAGGACAAAGGAAGCGACGCAGTTTTGTTTCAATTCCAGGTGATGAAAATCAAAGCTCGAGGTGATGAAAATCAAAGCTTGAGGTGATGTGCACACAGCTACCCAGAAAGTGACAAAACCATACAATGCTGCTCAATGAAATCCGGTTGTGCACAGCATACACAGCTACCCAGAAAGTGACAAAATCACAGCTAACCAGAAAGTGACAAAGTCACAGCAAAGCACTTTAAAGTACAGTGCTGCTCAATGAATTCCGGTCGCGTGAGTCAAGTTTGCGCCTTGCACCATTTCGCAGCCCAATGTTCGCAGGTCTAGTGCAACACCCAGTACGTACGTGAGTGACTCGACTGGATTTCATTGAGCAGCACTGTAGGTTCTTTCACATTGCATAAGCACAAGACATGAAGTGTGAAAGTTGATTGTCGATGTGCTAAGAACGTGACTTGGTGTAGTTTCACCGTAGTACACGTGGACACACAAACACACACGCACGCAGAGGGAGACTGCAGCCTACAGCCAATTCCGTCCCATATTGTGCGAACAGCTCTCACATTGGGTGAACTGAGCAACCTCCCAGAGAAGGTGCCTACGTTGGCGTGGACAAAGTAATGTAACGCCTATCATTGTCACTACGTCGCATACAGTCAAACTTCAGTAGAACGTATCAGGGAGTAGAAAAACACCGGTATTTACGTACTCCCTGAGCGTACCTCTAGGGCCAGTAGGGGACATCCACCTCAATGATTCACAGGTGAGGTACTTCACACATGAGGTCTGGGAAAGGATACGCAGGGTCGTCGAAACAGCACTCCACACCCGATGAAAGGAGAAAAGGGTGTTAGACCCTGGGTATTTAATGTTGAAGCCTAACTTTTATTTCATGCCACCTCGCTTGTCGCACACCAATACCGCAACCACGTTAGCTATAGTTTTAAAAGTTACTGTCTCCACGCCGACTGTTCACATTACAATGTAAGGGTATATATTGTGAAATGGGCAATCCTATTTGCACCGAAGGAATTTTTACTTGGAGTGACAGTCTATGCACCTCTTATCAGCTGTCACTATCCAAAGATGAACACGTTTGCCAATTCTAATGTGCTAATCCCAGGAATGCACTGTACAGTGAAATTTCCAAGGAAAAGAAGAACTGGTATCTCACCTGCCACTCCCCCGGTACGCATTCAAACATGCCCGCAGCGTTCCAATGGGTAACAGCGGATCCATTACGCTTAGGCAGCGTGCCGGTGACAGATCCAGTGAGATTTTCAGAGCAGGGTACGCGCCCAGAACCAGACACGGCTTCCGAAGCTGGTACTGCGCAGCGAGGAATGCCACTCCGAAGACAAAGTTACCTCCAGCCGAGTCGCCGGCCAGGATGACTTTCTCGGCAGTGGTACCCAGGCTGGTGGCGTTCCTCAGCACCCAGGCGTACGCGTAGAAACAGTCGTTGACGGCACGTGGGTACGGGTGCTCGGGGGCCGTCATGTAGTCAACGGACGCCACGGGAACGTTGAGCTGGTTGGCCCAGTGGCTTAGATAGCTCTGCATGAACAATACACCACAAGGAAGACACATGCATAGGGTATACTAATATTATGTACAGTGCTGCTCAATGAAATTCGGTCGAGTGAGTCAAGTTTGCGCCGTGCACCATTTCGCAGCCCAGTGTTCGCAGGTCTAGGGCTGCGCAACGCCCGGCACGTACTTGAGTGACGCGACTGGATGTCATGGAGCAATACTGTACTATTGTATATGGGGCCAAATGAAAACCTGGTGCACATCCGTGTTACACACATGACACAGTATCTTTTTATTGGCTAGGGCAGCGGAGAAATGGATGGAGCATGGCAGCAAAGCACACCCATTTGTTTCCAATGACCTACCACATGTGACTGTGACGTTTGCGCCAGAAACCCTCCACCATGGAAGTGAATGATGACTGCCTTAGTTAGAAGGCTCAGAGCTGGCACTCTGCAGCAAAAAGAGAGTGTTGAGCATGGTACAGAACAAATCGTCAACGTCAATCGCACATGGCATGCTAAAACTTTTGTTTGTTTGTTTTGAAACTCGGATGTTTTTTTCTTCTTTTTTCTCTCTACAAAATCCACATTATCTCCAGACAATGGGGCGAATAATGGAGTGTGCATGTGGTGGTGGGGCCCATTAAGCTCAGCCGACCAGAGGTCTCGGCTTTATATCTCCATGGACGCACCAAAGGGGGATCGGGTAGGAATATTTAAAAGACCACGGACAGCTATTGTACTCTACGGTCGCGGAGCACACATACAAATGTCACCTTACTTATCACAGTGACTTACATGAAGGCCGAGGCACCGTCCATAGAAGCTTCTCCGCTCCATACTCTCAGCAGTGTCCAGAAAGTCGTCCGGAAACTGAGTATGATCAACGATCAGGTCGCCAGTCTTGTCCACTTGCACGACAGCGTAAATGACTTTAAAAAGCTGCGCGTGATCCCTGAGCAGCTCTGAATGTTCTTCAAGTGCTGACACAGCCTGTGCGAAATCTCTCCTAGTATTCGATGAGGTAAGCAGTGACTTGATGATGTCATCAAGCACCAATGTACACGTGGAGAATATGGATACACTAGATCGCAGTCCGTTGCTGGCTACACCCGGGTAAGTATTGTAGCGGGAACATTGCTGCAGCAAGTAAGGGATGGTGCTGAGCAACGACCCGATCGCAGCGCACAGCATATGACAAGCGGAAGCCAATCGGGACCTCTGCTCCGGGCTCAGTGCTCCGCCACTGTTGCTGCGCTGTTCCTGCTAGCATGCTGGAGACGCTGCACTTGCGCTAGCAGCCCTTGCAACGCTGCGTTTGTGACACGTGGTGGAGCGGAATAGTGACGCGCTGCACTGCGTGACGCGGGGCATTTCCAGTGACGGTGTGTCACCAGCGACGCAGTGTACTCGCCACTACCTGTGTCCGCTACACTCACCAAGTTCCTGGTACTGACAACAGCTACTGAGCAGGGAGCACCGGTATGCTGTTTCACAACACGGCTACACGGTGCAGCTGGGCAATACGCCGAACTGATACAGCGGAAGTGAGAAAGCAGCAGCTGTGAAGCAACGACAGGTCAGGTGGCGTTACGTGCTACTGTTGATGCCGCCATAACAAGAAGCTAGGCAATAAGAGTCCCTTGCCAGGGCAGGCAGTCCAATTGGTTTCAAAGGTCAGGCAAAATCACAAGTCCTGCGGAGCACGTACATGAACACATGTTCAAAGCGCATGCAAGGCAATTGCAAGCTCATACACACACAAAACAGTTGTGCACGGCACATTCAAAGTACACACTGCTCACACATGAAGACACATAAGCACATATGCGCGCGCACGCGCACACACACACACACCGACACACAAGCAAACAGAGAGACAGACACACACAGAGATGAGACTCTGACCAAACACATGTACTAGTAAAAGACCGCATGCACAATGTCAATGTGATGCACACCTCCAAGACGGAATGGGCGCTTTCAATAGTACACATACTACTTCTGGTGCTTTGAAGATCCAGAAAACCCCAGTGTAACACCGGCTTTAGCCTACAGGTTTGTACACACTGTGGGTGACATTGCATACAAGTAGATCAGCACATCTACAGTCCATTCATAAAAAGTTGGGTCCTGGCTCTGGCGAGCTCCCGTATTTGGCGATTTTTCGTGATTTCATCGTACACAGTGCAGTGCTGCGAACTTTGAAATTTGAAAAAGGGTCCAAAAAGGGTGCCTGAACTGGGGTTCGAACCGCAGAATGCACTGTTGCAGGCGGGGTCAAACGGCCTGGATTTTGATGGTTTTTCCCAATTCAGTGCTTTTGGGGCAAAACCTGGCCGAAATCCTATTCTTGCTATGGCTTGCTTTTTGGACAAAAAAACTTCAGAAACATAATTGGAAGAGGATTCCATATGGGATTGCAGAAAAAAATTCTAAAAAAACTCAACGTTTGACCCATTTATGGCCAAAAGCTAGAAGTTCATTTTTTTCTGAATGGACTGTAGTACATGTACGATTGTTCTTCCACTTCAAGAATCGTCCCTTCGTTTCACAGCACAGAATAGCTGTCTCTCAGCTGGTAATCAGCAGGGACATTCTCTACTTGCGAAGACTGAGTGATTGCCAGCACTCGCCCATTCCTTCCACAAGCGATGTATAGATATCACTGTTCGAGTATTTTTCTTTCAAATCTGAGACCATTGACAGGATCGGAAGGAGAGCTCTACTGCAAGCCAGAAGTCAGGCTGGCGTCAGGCTGTCGTGAAAAGTAACGAATTCAAACCGCTCCTCAACAAAATCATTATCAATCCAAGTAGAGTGACTTTCAGGAACTAATCCATCGTCTTGTTCATTCAGCAAGCATCGCTTTCCTATGTTTTTCGCTTTCTCCAGAAAAAGATGCGCGAAAAAAATAGAGTCTTCTGCAAGTACTCGTGCTGCACTGTACGAACTACTACCTGGGTCACGGCGAAGTGTCTCATTCGCTCTCCCTGCCGGCGTTCCGCAGCCTACAACGCTTTGCGCTGGTGGCTGTGGAGTCGCGTGCGCGCACTCCTCGTTGCCATGGCGCAAAAACTGCCGCACTCCTAGACCAGCGTCCCTTTAGTCCTTCGCGTTGGAGATCGGCAGGGCAAACAATTATTTCGCGCTTGGGTGCCTTTTCTGCGTTGGGGCTGAAGGGAGTTACGGCGACTTGTTTGAATACGAAGACGAACACTGTGCAAATTAAGCGCATGCTCAAAACACGCATATGCGAATTCTGCGCAAGTGAAAAGGATGATGACGTCCGCCCACGACTAAATTTCAAACTTACTTGACTGTTTCGACAATATTATTGTGTTTTTGCTTTCATCCAATGCCGATCGCATGGCCTCTCTAAGTTTCTTTGCCGATCTGTCCGACAACCTAGACAGGTAGATGGCAGATAAGAAGGTGCAAGTGTTTATGATTCCTGTTGTTAGTTGTCTTGTTCGACATGGCAGACGATTTGGGGCTGGAAACTGTTTCCTTGGCGAAAGCTTCAGGTGAAGGAGTGAAATGCATTTGTCACAACCCGAATTTTCCTGCTCATCAGCCTCTCAAGCGCTTGACGGAGACTACCTGGACTACCCTATGGAATGCAGCTGAGACGAAGAGAGATGACACTTGGATGTCGATCGGAAATCTTGATAGAGAAACTTGCGGCGAAGTTCTATACCACAAAGCCTGCTACAAGTGGTACACAAACAAAAAGACTTTGAAGACAGCCGTTGCTGAGTCTGTCCGGCCCGTCGAGGCTGTTGGTGGCGACGAAGGCAGTGAAGGTGATGATGATGATGATGATGACACTGATGACAGCGAGCCTGAGCAAAGAGATGTTGAGCCCCCCAAAAACCGGACCCGTTCCAGTGGGAGCCAGACAGATTTAAATTTGTGCCTATTCTGCCAGCACCTGTCAAAAAGAAGAAGTGGGAAAAGGAGCCACTGACCCAATGCATATCGTTCAGTGCGAGCAATAACGTCGTCAATGCTGCAACAATTCGCAGTGACTCGCGGGTCTTGAGGGAGGTGTCTGGTGGAGATGCAACCGCCAGGGAAATCAAGTATCACCGCTCGTGCCTGGCCAACTACACAAGGCGTTCTGCTCTCGGTCCCCACCCCCTGCTCAGCTCCCACCATGCGCCGATAGCTTGGAGCAGCACGTCAAACGGGCCAACTACCAGGCTGGTGTGTGGAAACGGGCACTGGTCGCATCCCCAGACCTACCCAGCATCAGTGATCATGGATGGAGGGTAGACGACTCTAATGTCATGATCATGTGGGGTCCTCTTCCTCCTGCACCACCAGAGCTGATGGCGATCATCCGGTGTGCCTGCGCCACTGGATGTTCAACGCGCCGGTGCTCATGCCTACAGTCCTCCATTTCTTGCACCGATGCATGCCAATGCAGTTCCTGCGCAAATCCGCACAATGTTGTGTCCGAAGTGCTTGCGGCACCTACACTTCATGGAGACAATGAAGACAGTGCTGATGATGAAGATGGTCAAACTGATGATGTTGACAACCCCTCCCACGAGATCGCGGAATAACTGCTGAACATCAGCTTTCCATGGATTTCTGGTCACGGTAAGGCCTGTTTGATTTCCCTAAGTATGTTTCAAGTGTGAATGTTAGTCAAGTGTCAGGTAGTTACTTGTAAGTTTTTCATGGCTGTGTGTTGTGCATGATTGTACACACCAGGGGCGTAGGAGGGGTTTTGGAAGTGGTACGACCGAAGGCCGTTTTGGAGGGGGGTCCGGGGACCTTCCCCGGGAAAATTTTGTAAAAATGACACAAAATCCTGCGTTCTGGGAACTTCTGGCACAGTTTATAAAGTCATAATTTCACGGTCAGAAGAGAGGTGCATGGACATGCACAGATGCACGGCAGATCTACGAGTACGAGTCTAGAAAAAGGTCAAAGTCTGATGCGCATGCCATATGCGCATACATGTATGCATCGATGGATCCTGATTTTTTTATTATGGTTTTGCACGTTCCGGACGGACCACACTTTTCGAAAAGTGGTACGGCCATGGCCGTACCAGTCGTAGCGGGTGCTACGCCCCTGACTGTTGGTCCAAGCAAGGTAGCTTCCATGTAAAACATACTGTAAGATAGTCTACATCAGGATATGTGTGCATAGCCTTCCATAGTACATAGAAGTATCACGCCATCACAGATCTTCTGCGTGAACGCGTTCTGTGCCTGGCAGATGTTTCCTTTGGTGCTGAGACAGGTCATGTATTTGTGTGTGTTGGCTTACAGTGTTTACACCGGGGAAGTGAGCTGCGTTCAACCAAGTGTAGCTGGCAGTCCCCAACAGAGCATTCCAGGTCAACCACTTCCATCGTGCTTTTCGACAGCGCGCCTCAGTATGTTCGCTGTGCACTTGTACCTGGTCATGTTCCATGCTATTTCTACTGTTTGCCTGTACAGGTTATGCCAGCATACTTACTAGTTCTACCGATACTGTCACTGCAAGTAACTAGGTTATAAGTCACCCGTGCACGACAACCTAGTATAGCAGTCACTGACTCCTCTCAGGCTCCACAGTGAATGGCTACACTGCATTGCCTAGACGCATCCCAAAGCCTCTCATTGTGTATTAATATTATTTCCAATGCTCGGGTTTTCTCTTGTGACCCGCGACGCCAGGCATGAAGTCATGCTCCTTGCTATATACATGTATCTCGTCGCCGTAACCAAGAGTCCATAACCCCCCAGAGTGTGCAACTCCAGGTTGGGGTCTGGCGCAACGAAATCCAAACATTGCGTCATCCGGTCCCCGGGCAAGCATGGGCGGATGGGGCCATGTGCATATCTGGTACATCCGGCGGGGGTTCCAAGTAACTTGTTGAAGGTTGCTTTGAAGCAAGCCACGGAATTGTCACGTAAAACGTTTGCTCCACGGGCTATGCAGTGTCAGCAGAACGGCTTTGATTTCACAGTCACAGAATTTTTTTATTTGAAGAGAGTTTCTCTGCTCGTTGTCTGAAAAGCTTGTATTGGGAGAGTTCGTGACTCCGGGATAGCAAGAATAGGCATGGATATAGATTTACAAGATTTGATGGAAATAGCTCTTGGCACACGGCATGAAGACCCGATCGATTTCGAAGTAGATGTGCTTCAACCTCGACAATCGAGAGAAGAAAATGAGGAGCCCAGATCGAGCAAAAACTGACGAATATCGTCCACAGAGACACTGCACTCCGGCGACAATGGGGAGCGCTTTGCTTTAGGTTCAACAGTGGCCATTGTTCTTCTCTTATCGGAGAGACACTCAAAAGAGAAAACTGTTCGACAACTCTAAAATAATTAGTTGTGTACTTGAGCCTTTCCAGGCGTGTTACGTACAATTACCTGGCCGTGGATTCGTAAGAAAGACCCCAAATTGGGCAAACGGGCGAAGTAGGTCCGGGCCAAACTTCCCATTTCGTCATAGCTACTCACTACATGACGTATGAAGTTTGGATTTCGTTGCGGCACTGATTTGTGCTGAGAAGGATCACGAGTTGCACACTCTGGGGGGTTATGGACTCTTGCCGTAACTTGTTAACAGAGTGTTACTGACACTCAGTGCCAACTGCTGCAATTGCAGCTCAAATGCAAACACTGTATGTGTACGTGTTGCTGCGCATTGGTCTCTGCCTTGAGAATTCTTATCATTTTGGTGTATTTTTAATAACAGGCGTGGGCCATCCCGTGATTTCTTAGGTGCCGGTTTTAAACATTTGCTGTGTACTTTTTATAATCACCAAATGTCCCATGACTGAGGACACCTATGATATCAAGAACAGTGTACTAAGACACTTGCTTATCTGAGGTAGACAGGCTTGATTGTGTTATAACGAGATGATTGTTTGATGGCAGTAAGGTGGTTTCCAACTGTACTTCGTGATTTGCCGATTTGTCATGCCACACTGAGTGCTCGGGCATCATCACGGACTCATACTACCTAACTATAAAATCCTGGCACACATTATGGAACTTTGAATCTAGTAATGGAACTCTGCAATAGTATAAACTAATCACAGGAGTAACTTTCTACTGTACATACCTGATTGTGCTCTAGTGTGTAGCTAGCTTTGAACCAAAAATAGTATGATATTTCAGGAACCTGAAGAGGTCTATACAGTCCACATCATCCTATCATCAAACATTCAATGTATCTGCGTGCCTGGTGTACTTTACCGTCACATAGGCAACTCGGAAAGTCGACAATACGACGGAAATTCTGCCAGTCTTTGAATGAGTCAGCGCCGTTACCATGGTTACATGATCTAAATTGTACAGGAAATTGGACACGCAGTATTCCACTCGCCGCTCCCTTATGCCCCAGCTCCGAGATGGCACCCCAGTGCCAAAACACTCCTAGAGACCCACTCTATTAGCTAGGATAGCGCTAGAAATGTTGGACTCAAATGTACACAGGACTTTTGAAAATTGAAAGTGCCCAAGCGACTAAAATACCAAGAGAGAAAGTGAATATTGAGTCCGTTCCGGTTTGCAACCTCTGTCCTATTTGAAACCGTCCCCTCTACAGGACTAGTACACGACAAGTCGAGTACAAGTCGACAAGTCGAGACTGTACTCCAACTGTCCAAGTATAAAGTTTATTGCATTTTTAGTTGCACTGCACTGGCTGGCTGTACATGACATTGTAATTTGTATGGTCGGTTGATTGATTGATTGATTGATTGATTTTATTTGGATTCGCGAGACCAAACGAGCAGGAGTGCTCAATAACAGGGTAGCGAATGGTTGAGTTGTGTGCTATGTGACAATGTAGTGTGTGCGTGGAGGGGGGGGGGGGGGGGAGCTGCGGAGGCCCAATACAATGTAAGGGGATGGGAGGAGAGAAGGCCAGCCGAGAGTCAAATTCAGAAGAGGGAGGAGAGAATAGCTGAAGTACACGGTTACTGAGCGAATTCAAATAAACCAAACAAACAGCAAAACAAGTACACAGCTCACGAGAATAAAGAGGACTGGAGCACAGAATTGAACTGCTGATGTACACAGCTGACGAGAATAAAGACAGGAGCACAGAAATGAACGGGAGGCAGTCTACGAAGTGTTGGTACCATCGGTGCATGCACCACGGTACATTATCATATTATCGGCGCGGCTTTGCAAAGTTCGTGGGTACTGAATACCATGGTGTGACCAATTGTGTAGCAGTCTACAACGTGTAGGGAATGGCAGCTCGGCGGAATGCTGGGATGTTGTCCGGTTTGGTCACGTGGCCGTCGTTTGGTAGACCATTGGCATTGGCATTGTACTTAGGTTGCTGTCAATCTAACAATGCCATTGTACTTGTACTTGTAGACCATAACTCATAAGTAAGTAATTAGTTCATAACTGCATGAGGCTAGTAACTCACTGTCTCACTCTCACCCCGAAGGCAAAATGCAAAACATGGGAAGTCTAGTGCGCGCGCACGTAGTGACGTACGGTGACATTATGTCATGTGCACTGTATGCGTCTAGCCAGCATGGTACCATGGTCTACTACATTGCACTTTGCAGTACAACTAGTACAAGGACTTTGTAGTACTAATCTATTATTATCGATACACGCGCGCGCGCCTTCACGCAAATGCTCCATCACGATAGGCAAGGCCAGCGTGGAGAGTCTACAAGTACAAGTACTACAGTCAGACTACAATGTAGTACTGCTCAATGAAATCCAGTCCGGTCACTCAAGTACGCGCCGGGCGTTGCGCAGCCCTGGACCTGCGAACACTGGGCCGCGAAATGATGCAAGGCGCAAACATTACTTGAGTGACTCGACTGGATTTCATTGAGCAGGACTGAAGACAGGTCAGTAGTGTAGTGTACATGTGGTAGATCTACGCAAGCATGCACAGCATGCAGTTTTCCTTCCACGTAATGTTATTGATTGACTGCAACCGTGCACCAAGAAGAACAGCAACAAGTTTTGTTGGCTCGCCATTTCGCAATGAGAGAAAATTGTCCAGGCTGGCCGAAAATTGAAGCATATTATTGAGTCTGTGAGCGAGAACGACGATCTACGAATAGTGGCTTCGGGACCCTCGCGTGGATACTGAGCGTAACATAGGAAAACCATTACTGAGCTGTGCTGCAGTACATAGTATATTAGTCATTGGTGATTGCGAAAAACAATTACTTGACTGTCGCGAATCCTTGATGCAAGCAATCGTCAACCGGGACCGATGTGTATATGCCTATGGAAGTCTTCTAACTTTGTAGAGAACACGACTGGACTAAACTAGTAAAGGTCCGTCTCAGTTTGTTGCCTAGCCGGAGACGGACGTATGCAAATATGCAGACCACTGCGAGCGGCGTGCAAGAGGAAAGGAAGGACGGGCGTTCAGCGGGCCGGCGTACGGATGCGGATGACGACGCACTGACTCAGGAGAGTCTTAGTGAATTTGCTGAGCAGTTCAAGGAGAAACGTCTCCGTTTGCGCTACACACAGGATGAAGTAGGGCATATGGTTGGTAAGGTTCTTGGCGAGACCTTTTCCAGATCGTCGCTACAGCGATTCGAGGACAAGCGGCTGAAGTACAAGCACATGAGAAAGGTTTATCCTAAATTGAAAATGTGGTATGATCAAACTGAGAGTGTCTCTCCCACAGCAAATAAGCGGAGAGGCCAGAAGGCTGAGACAGTTATTATTCACGTGCCGGATCATGTGTTGGCCAGTGCACATGATCACTCAATGGTTCTGGGAAAACACCCGAGTCATACGCTCCAGAAAGAAGCGCATGCTGTCCTTTTCAAAGCAAAAGAGATCCGCGCGGCCGCAGGATCTGGCGGAGAAGACGTCCCTGGATACCATGGACACAGCGCCATGCAGCATGAGCAGCAACATGACATGCACGAGGAGCGCTCGATTGTCAAGCCTGAGTGTGACGCAGCAGTGTTCAATGGAGAACTCGTAGTTGTGACTGGCGCACACGCATATCCTGAATACAAAGGGGATGCATTGGCTGAGCATGCCTGCACCTTGGACGGTCAATACTACTCATCTGACAAACACAACGATGGTTTGGAGAGTGGACGCAACAACATCAGTGAAGAAGACAGCACAGATTCCGCCACTGAGCCCATGGTGAATAGAGAAGACGCCAGCGCAGAGGGGGACCTGCCCGGCTTAAAGACCATGTCCGACTTCGCTGCAGAATTCAAGAAGAAGCGCGTGGAGCTGGGCTTCACCCAGGAGGACGTGGGGCGAGAGTTAGGCTTGCGTTACGGCAGCAGTTTCTCTCAGACCACAGTGTGCCGCTTTGAAGCATTGCAGCTGAGCCACAGCAACATGCGCAAGAATTATCCCATCATGGAAAAGTGGCTTCAGAACATTATTAACAACACTCAGCCCGCACCCACAAGTAATGCTGTGACCAAGAAACGAAGAAAACGTACGTCCATTACCGGGGCTAATCTGACTCAGCTCGAGGAGTATTTCAGCAGAAACCCCAAACCAACAGCCTATGAACTCACCAAGTATGCCAACGCAATGAGTTACGATAGAGATGTGGTCCGCGTGTGGTTCTGCAATCGCAGACAAAAGGAGAAGAACAGCATCAAGTAAGATGCTGGTCATGTGTAGCGTGTGCACCTACCTGTCTAGTAATGCTCCCAACAATGCTTACTCCATGGTATTGCACAAGGAAATGTAGTCTTCCCTCGTGCCAAACTCAGCGGGTCCCTAGTGGCCTCTCTGCTGCCATTAACTTTCCGGCATGTGAGCTGAGCAGGTGAACGGTGTGCGTGGAGGTTTGTAGTCATATCGGAGGAAACATTTTTCCTGGCTGGTGTTTGCACACTGCCAGGAACATTGGTCGCAGAGAAGCTAACCTGGGATCATGCTGAAGTAATCCTTGGTTATATTGTTATTTGTTTGTCTTGTTGTGTTGTTTGTGTTTGTTTGTTTTTGTGTGTTGTTTGTCCATTGTTGAAAGGAAACAAGGAAAACGGCGGGGCACAAGTTATGCGTCAGAGACCACCACCTGAACTAGATTTTGAACAGTCAGACGTGCACGAGGCAGCACCAAACTGACAAGTTGTTGGCGGCCCATTGTATTTTTGAAAGGACTGGGAGAACTCCGAATTCAAACGATCAGTCGGGGAAGTGAACTGCCTGAAAAGAGAAACCCACCGGTATATGAACCCGGGACGTTGTTTGTGATGAGCAGTGCTTTAAGCATCTGAGCTATGGGACCAGGCTGAGCCTAGAAGGCGTTGACAGGTTTTTTCACTCCAAAGTCCTGGGGGGCCTGGCATGTTTTCTCTTTTCAGGCAGTTCACTTACAAGACATTCATACGGCAACTGCAGAACGCAACATACTACGACGTAGTTGATATCCAGCTCTGCCCTAGCTCCCCGCGCTTCTTTTACACTTCAGTTACCCGTTCATTATTTTATTTTTTTCTGCCCTCCATCACCGCCATTGCTGGCTATCGCTCACATCACCTTTTCTTTGGCTAATGCCACGTGATAAATAAATAAATGAAAGCCCAGGAGCCCTTGCTATGCTTAGGTTTTAGAACTTTTTACCGAGATTGTCATGTGTGTTATTCCAACTGATAGAAACGTCTTCGCAATACAATTATTGGGAACATGTTTTGTATTGCAAAGACGTTTCTATCAGTTCGAATAACACACGACCTCGGTAAAAACAAAGCATAGCGAGGGCTCCTGGGCTAGCCCTAGTGTTTCTAGTAAAAGAAACATTAGCTCATAAACACAAATAGATACATAACTAACTTTCTTGGAGACAGGAAGCTTATCAGGGAAAAAAAGTACAAATCTCAAGCTATTCTTCACTATCATCACCATCAGCAATACGGACTCCGAAATTCATGAACCAGTTTTCGGGGATTTTCTTCAAATGAAATACAAGCAACCAGAACCAATGAAACATAGCCTAACGGGATAAGTAGCATCACAGGGGCGGTAACCATTACAACTTGTGATGCTACTTATCCCTATGTTTTATTCAGGTTCTGATTGCTTGTATTTCATTTGAAGAGAATGCCCGAAAACTGGTTCATGAATTTCAGAGTCCTTATTGATGATGATGATGATGATGGTGAAGAATAGTACTACAGTCCATTTCAAAACTATAGACGCGTAGGGTTTTGAAATATTTCAAATTTGGCTGGAACTTTTGACAATAGTTTTCGGAATATTGCTCAGGTCCGCTCCACAATTACTCATAATAGTTTCTAAACGATTGGATAACAGACGCCCAATTTGGAAAAATTTATGCACAAAGTGATCACAGATTTTATGTGGTATAGATGCGGGCATAACGGTTTTGCCTAAGTACGCGTCTATAGTTTTGAAATGGACTGTAGCTTATAAGTTTAATGTCTTGCATAACGTAAGCTTCGGGAATAAATAAAATTTAATGATGCTACGGAAACATACAAGGTAATATGGTCAAAAACTACTTGCTACTTTTTTCCAAAAATAACTACATGAAAAGAGTGTGAAACCCACGATAGGCAGACACACGCACGTACACAACTTCACAATCCCCCCACATACACACACTCCATCATGCGCACCTGTTGTGCAGGAAGCCGGGTTGCAGTCATTGTCTGCACGGACAGTACAGTGTATGATTATCTCCAATGGCAACGACAGTGGACATGATACGAAGAGAGCTGATCATTAAGTCAGGAAACACACCAGACAAAGACTCACCACTTGCACACACGAACACAAGCCGCGGATGGATGTGCATACAAGCATATCCACGCACGGATTAACGTAACCGAAAAGAATAAAACTCCATCAAGTGCCCGCCTTTCCAGCACTGGTCTGAATGCAGATGCAGAAAGGCGCGTTAAATAACTTACATCACATAACATAGTTATATCAACAAAACACTGATAAGATAACATAGTTATATCACTGTGACAACACAGATAAGGTCTCAACTTAAGTACTTGAAGCACACTCAACACAACGGGGGGGGGGGGGGAGCAAGATAGATGTTGATTAGATTATGAGAGATTAACGTAAATATGTCTTGGTATGAAAGAGAGAGAGAGAGAGAGAGAGAGAGAGAGAGCGAGGGGAGGAAAAAGGCCTGCGGTTTATAGTCCATGTTATTCGGGTTTTTTTTTGTCGTGTACAGTTGGTTGTCCGTAGCCGTAGCGCAGCCATTGTCAGATGTCCTAAGCAGTAACGGAATTGATCTACGTGTAGGGACAATGACTACCCAAGCACGAAAGGAAACATTGACACCTCTTTTAGGAGCTGACATGATCATACAAACACGTGACACTAAGTATCGAGCAACATGCTTTCGACCTCACGGGAGTTGCAGTCCAGACGAGGTCAGCGCCCAAATGCCCAAATGAGACTCCCTGAACACGTCAATAACCCTGGAATGTTCACTTGGATGTTGGTAACGTTACAGATATGTCTACAATCACTCAGAATACTGACTGCGTACCCTGGTCTGGCCCAGAGCTATGTCTTGCTTGCAATGGGAGTCAGATGTATGCTGACGGATGTGTACGGAGCGATGGAGGACTCTCCTTCACTGGTCTCATCGTGCAATGCCACAGCGTTGGCTTTGTCGGCAGCCTGCGCTGGATTTGGAACAGGTGAAGCCGCTGCTTCAAGTGCTTTAGCAGGCGATGAGGGGAACGCCCGAGCGGCATTGTCATCGAATATCATGTGATACTTATCAATTAGCAGCGTCATTACTCTCTGAAGTGTCAGTGGCATCTCCTGTGCCACGGTGAAATCATTGATGTTTAGGCTCTCCGGTCTCATCAGGGTTGGCCAGAAGACTATGCTCAGATTGCTAGCCAGCATCAGATTTATTTCATGCTTCTCTGCCACCCTGAATATCACCAAAACAAAATAGATACAAGCACAACACGCAATTGAGATGCTCATTGATTGAATTGATTGCCTAGAGGTCACCATTGAAAGTGTAGCAAGCTATACCAGTGCAGTCTACTCTGGATACGAGTAGCTGTGTGGGATAGCTGGGTGGTGTAGACCAGGCTGAATAGTGGCGGTCAGCCCTTCGGCCCTGCTAGCTGTTGAATGGTGCAATCCCAGCAAAAGTTGCTATGGCTTCTGCTGTAGCATCGCTCTCATCACCTCCAGCGATGGGCGTCAAATGGTCAAAGGTCAAAAGGATAGGAGTGCACTCGGTCCTACGGACAACATAATCATTGCGCTATCTCGTGTGTGTGTGTGTGTGTATGTTTCTGTGTCTGTGTGTGTGCGTGCGCGTGTGTGTGTGTGTGTGTGTGTGTGTGTGTGTGTGTGTGCCGCACAATATGTACTATACTCGTACTGTATTCACAACAAGTAAGTTAGGTAGTGGCATTTCCCAAAGAGTGCTCGATGGCCTAAGACAGGGCTTTCCAAGCAGTAGAGACAGACAGACAGACACACATGCACGCACACACACACACACACGCACACACACACGCGCGCGCGCGCGCACACACACACACACACACACACACACGCCCAGGGCAGAGCACAGCACCATGGACAACAGAGGTGACAGTATACCTGTTCAGATGGCGGCAGAGGTACTTGAGGAGAGTGAAGTGCGTAGAAGGCACACCAGCATTTATCAAAACCTTCATATCCTGAAGCTGATCTTCTAGCTCATTTGCTGTGGCTGTGGAACACATTATGAAGAAATACAAATTCACTCTACGCGCGCTAAGCCTATCCGTCTCAACACCCTTGGTCCCAGGGAGAATGAACGTTTTCACAACACCAGGCAAGGTGCATGGATTGCATTTAATATTGTCTGGCACCACTGCGACTTTGTGGACAGATAGACGGACGGATTGACAGACAGGTGGGCAGAAAGAGGGGCAGAGGGACAGGTGAACGGACAGACAGATCTTCTTGGGGCTCTCATACTAGATTGCTGTACATGGGGGTGTGGTACCCAAGACCTTCTCCAAACTCCACCGGCTACTGTGCTAGATAACGAATATAGCTCAATGGTCGTCGTCAAAGAAATCAACCGAGTGTCTCGGCTCATGCGCCTCCTGCAGCCCTCGGATGGGTTTTTGAAACATGCATGATACAATCGAAATGGAAACATGGCGCTGTTTTTGACTAGCGGTTCAGATTTCGTTGGCCACGACTGTACATACGGCCGCATGGTCAGGATTGAGATCATAGAAGAACACATGTCAAGCACAAGCTGTGCAACACTCACACAACGACTTGGCTAACGGGGCCAGGATTGGAGTTGGAATGAGAGGCTCCGGGAGGCGACGGAAGAATGACTTCATGGCACTGGCCACAACGTTCACGTTCATCTCCTCGATATCAATCGTAGTGTTCAGCGGATCTGAAAGCCCAAATAGAGATCACACAGCAACACAACTGTCATGTCAATTGGGGGCGGGAAGCAGGCAGATGCTGTACAAAGCCAAAGGCAGGCTGTTTCTATGTTGTACGGCTAACTCAATAATCCATACAACTGTGCTCAGCTATCACTGGTGGGCCTGCTCACTATTCACTCATACATAGGCATGCTCTCAGAAAAAAATGACGGTTGGCGTGAGACTCAGTTAAACTGAGTTATCCACATCCACAGGAATACCATCACCCTCTAGGATCAAGGATCTAGGTGAGAAAGGAAGATCAAAAGAGAGAGAGAGAGAGAGAGAGAGAGAGAGAGAGAGATTGAGAGAGAGCTAGAGAACTAGGCTGTCTGGTGATCCGGTATGCAATATCTCAGCCGCTTTTTTCAGGACTACTCTTGCACCTTGAGATTGGCACTAAACCCGAATTCAACAGTACTGTCTTCCACAAACAAAATGGTATGAACACATTGCTACTCTCTGAACCTTCACCCTAGTGACAGGGCTCATGAAACTGGCATTTCAGGTGGCCATCTCTCCAAACATGAGGTTGCATGCTCAATTCCTAGTGTATCACCAGTGCCAGGAGACCCATCAGGGATTGGGTATCTGTATTTGTTCGGCAAGGCAAAGGTGCCTTACACTGAGTCTCACTTCGTCCAGCTCCTCACAAGCACAAGAGTATTAGTACTCAAAGTCCTACACCAGAAGCCAGCACTATGCCATCAGCAGACTATAGACACCACAACAATGCTGAGAAAGAACCACACCTTTTGCGAAGTCCTCCTGCAACTTGTCCACCGATGGTTTCTTGCCAGACACCCTGTAGATACCGCCCGACTCGATGCCTACGCACAGTAACACACACACACACACACACACACACACACACACACACACACACACACACACACACACACACACACACACACACACACACACACACACACACACACACACACACACACACACACACACACACAGTAACACCCACCCACCAACACGCACGCACGCACCCCCCCCCCACACACACACACATGCACGCACGCACGCACACACACACACACACACACACACACACACACACACACACACACACAACGGACAAACTCAGGATGATAGCGCTATTAAAGAAAGTGCAGATAAATCAGCGTGTAGCTGCCCCAGGCCAGCAGTGCGGATAGGCAGGGCAATGATGACAAGTACGAACATTTATACCACGACCGCTGGAAGAAATTATTGATTGGTCCGACAAAAACACGGATGGCTGTTTCTACAGTTTGTGTATGATATGGCGGGTACACAGTCATACCCTTTACAGCAGCAAAACACGTGTTGGTGGCAAACAAGTTGGTCCAGTAATATCCTGACCAACCGGACCGGGTCCGGCAGGCCAGTATGCCTGATATTGGTATTGGCCAGTCTACCAGCGCAACGACACTCACACCCTTCTCCACTGCAGACCCGATGGCAGTAGCATTGACAGCAGCAGCAGAAACACCAGTATTACCATCATAATCACAACCATGGTTTCTTTTTCTTTCTTTCTTTTTCACAATTTTACATCTGACATCAAAGTCAACCACACAGATTTTCTGCGTCCACAATGCATCATGGATGATTGCAATTTGTCACTTCTCTGTTTGGCATGTGTCATCTGAAAATAGACAAAAAGATAATTCAGCAGAAAGCCACTAGCTTGATGGAGGTGAAAGGGCCAAAACGCAGACGACTATCAAAGAACACTGGCACGTACAATACCACTTACCATGCTGCTCAATATGGTCCACGCACAGCTCGACAAAGAGCGGGATCTTCGAGCCGTCTTGGCGAACGGGTAAATCATGTAGATAGATTCCAAAATAGGATGATCCCGGTCCGACGCCATCAACCATATACTGCTTTAGAAATTCATTTCCTGCTGTCAACAAGCAAGCAAGGCACACACACCACACACACACACACACACACACACACACACACACACAAAGACAAATCCATTTCGGTCAAATTCAGGTTCTCTGGAAAAGGTTTTAGTGGGTAGAAAACTGCACGAGGGTGATGCATGCTATGCAGCAATGATACTAGAAATCTATACAGCATGACGTGAACCCCTCGTAAACGTGAAGGAATAGGATTATCGAGTCCGGGTCTCATTTTAATTAACAAACCTTTAGCCTTTGCCTGCTTGTGCGCAGCCTTCTTCTTTGCACGCTCCACTTTCTCCTGCTTCTTCTTCTGCTGCCGCAGTTCATGCTTCTCGCGCCGTTCCTGCTCGCGCATCTCCTTTTCTTCCCGCTTCCGCTGCTTCTCCCGTTGCTTCCGTTGCTCCTTGCTCGCGTGCTTCGATAGAAGCTACAGAGACAAGGACGAAAATAGCGTTGCAGTCACATTAAACAGCATGAGGTCAGTGCAGGCAACACCACCTCACCCGTGCAATATACAAATAACTATAGGCTGCAAAGCCCCCTGATAAACGAGAGGTGCCTGGTTCAGGTCCTGCTTGGGAGCATGGTTTTCCAGCCGTGCTGCTACCCACAGTCAACTAAGAACTTGAGGCCAGGCACAAGGGGTACACGGATGAGGCAAATGGGGTTTCCGACACTTGTGCCAGTGGTTGTGAGACTTATCCCGTCACCCCCACCGTTAGGCGCTTCATTTGCCGCTAGTGTTTACCCGGTGTTAGCGGCCGCCGGGAGTTCCCTCGGGAACGGACACGATAATTTACTTTTTTTGCTTTTTTCAAGCCCCCCCTGGTAACAGTTCTCTTCCATGTCTGTTCTAGAGCATGATTCCCCCAAGGTATGATTTCAAGGCATGATTCCAAGGCATGGTTGTACAGTATGGTTCCAAGGCATGATTCCAAGGTATGATTCCAAGGTATGATTTCAAGGCATGGTTCCAAGGCATGATTTCAAGGCATGATTCCAAGGCATGATTTCAAGGCATGATTCCAAGGCATGATTCCAAGGCATGGTTCCAAGGCATGGTTCCAAGGCATGGTTGTACAGTATGGTTCCAAGGCATGGTTGTACAGTGTCGCACATCGACATGATTCCCAGGCATGGTTGTACAGTGATTGTACAGTGTCACACACAGCCATCCTGATCCTACTCGTGCAAGAAACTAATGCATGCGTCAAAGGCATGGTGGCTGTTTTACAGTGTCACACACAATCATTCTAGTCCTGTACATGCCAGACACGCATACACTAAGCTACGGGGTTGAATATCGGAGAGGTTTACTAAGCTGTGAAACCAGTACCAGTACGGTGAAACCTGTCTAAGATGACCGCTCAAGGGACCTTCAAAACGTGGTCTCTGTTACCAGGTGGTCTCCTTATCAAGGGTCATTTGACTGGAAATAGTATCCCTTGGTCCTGGTGTCAGTGGTCTTCTAGGACAGGTGGTCGGTCACCTTATCCGAGTGGTCTCCTTGACAGGTTTTACTGTAAATCCTAACTGTGAGTAGGGATGTGCTAATCAACACGCAGCACAATGACCACACTCCCTAGGTAGGCACCCTGACAGGGTATGAGCTATGAACTCCCCGGCCAAACACGGCAACATCCCTGAGACAGACCAACCAGGCTGGGGGGGGGGGGGGGGGTAACGGACAGCAGAAAACTAAGTTATTTCCAGCACTGACTAACTTACCTCCGAGTGCATGGACATGCGAGAGCGGCTGAGTCGCTGCACATCAAAACACAGTCAGCACAACACAGCATACACAAGCTTGATGCCGCCATACCTGTAGCTGTGGTACGTGGCACCCACAGCCATGCATGCAGGTCACCGTCATACACTGCTACATAACTCAGTAGTCACGCTACCTACACACTCGGAACGTTAAATTCCGCATCTCCCAACTATTTCTTGTGCACAAACCCCTGCATCAAATTGGGATGCTTAAAAACACGGAAAATCTTCCATATGATGTGAGGATCACTATGCGCTCCATTAGAATCTTCAGGGCACAAACTCTGCTGAACTATCAAAAAGCACGTATTGGTGTACGAGAAACCCCCAAGGGACACACTGCTCTACTCTATTATACACCACCCAGCACAGACTGCCGGCAAAGTACTACACAAAATGATTACACCCGCCTATGTTGTCCGCTGTATGCTTACCAATATGCTGTTCCATTCATTCCCGTTGCCTGTACCAGAGCACGCGCATGCACACACACACACACACACACACACACACGCACACACACACACACACGCACACGCACACGCACACACACACACACACACACACACGCGCACACACACACACACACACACGAAAACACACATACACACAGCAGGGAAAAAGATGCCAGATTTGAGCAATGAAGATCAGTACAAAAACAACCTACCTTAGTTATAATGACAATCAGTGTACGGGCGAGTAAGAACGGATGGCCTAGTACAAGTGATTTTTTATCTCTTAGGAAATAAAACCAAAACATGTGAGCAACAAGAAATATTACGTCTACGTGTATGCAAAGTTGCTGAGAACACAAGCAGCACATGCTCATGCCATTGCCAGCCACACAGCATCACCGCAGTTGATTTCAAACACGTCGTCCATCTGTATTTACCAGCGACAAGCATTCTCCAGTGCGGGGCAGGACAAGATTGCCAGAATATGCGTGACTCCACCACTGCCATCAGCAGTCTGTTCTATATAGTTCTTGTATTCTTCAAAAGCAGAATGAACCTCTCTCCCTTGGCTTTCATAGCCCTGGGAGCACCCGTCAGCTGATAATAATTATTCCAAACTGGCACAAAGATCCCGCAAGGATCTGTATTGACTGCTCTGCCGCTATGTATGTGTTCTACATGTGTTAATCTAGATCACATCCTCGGTGCAAGTGTTATCACCTACAACAACACCCTTATTGTCAGTGTTGGGATGCGGGTCAGCAGTGCAGTGACACGTGTGAGTGAGAGCACAGCATGCTGGTAGTCAGTTGTTACACTCATCGCATCATCATCATACTGGAACCAAGTGATAGGCGAGACAGCTTCTCACTAGTGACACATTCTCATGTTGTATATTTCACTGAACCCACAGATTCCACTGCTTTTAAAACTGTCACCTTGGTATGTTACTGTGTTAGCAGCTGTTACTGTGTGAGATTTCCAATTGCCCTTCAAAGTGTGTACGACCTTCGGTGATGAGTGCGGTACGTCCCTTGGATACATGGGCGTATTTTGTTACGTGAAGAAGGGAGGGGGAGTGTGGATTCGCACGGACAGGTTTCAATGGAGGGTGAGGATCTCACAAATATCCTGCAACTAACTGAGGAATGGTTTTCAGTCCCATTTCTACCACTAGCGAGTGAAACTTGCAGCATCTCTACGGCCTGTGCCAAGACAGTGCGGAGGAACTCAGAGCGTGCTGCCTTAGTAGCCTGCACCATATTACCCTACTGGCTACTAGGCTGCGGGGCTGCTTATGCACCTGAGCATCGTCCTTGATAATCTGTGGTGCATTACACTCATGTGATGCTTATGTGATGCTCATGTGATGCTTATGTAGGATATGGCTGTGAATCGAAGGCCACAGGTTCTACAAGATATTGGGATGGTCGGGGAGGGGGTGCTTGTTTGTTTCCATTTTACTTCACCAGATACACTGGCATTTCTTTCTTCTCGTCTAACCAATGCTATGTGGTTAGTACTGCTAGACTGAGACTCTCAAAAAGATAATTATGAAGAAATGTTTTAAAGGTTAGGGGCCGTCCGTAATTATCGAACGTTTTTCACCAAACGAATTATTTTAGTTTAGACCCAACCCCTCCCTCCCTCCCCCTCAGAACGTAAAAAAAGTTTGACATATGCATGCATAATACAACAAAAGTTGCAAGTGTGTAACTGCTCCTATGGGCATGCATATGTATCAATGTTTTCTGAAAAGAAATTGGTCAACCCCCTCCCACCCCATAACGAAATTATTTCGTTTTGTGAAAAAAGTTCGATAATTATGGACGACCCCTTATTTAGCCAAGGATGTATTGCAAGAACTGACCTGTGTATTCAAAATGACTCAAGGAAATTTTGAGCACCAGCAGAAGGACATGAACCACGCAAACAGAACCAACGCAATGCTACCACACTCACCAGCACCATGGAAGCCACGCTCCAAGCTGCCGATCTTGTCAAAGTCGTCCGATTCGTCTCCAGAGTCTGACACGAGGTAGCGGCGAGGTGGCAGCGGTGGTGCCTCATCGCTGCTCGATGTGCTAGTGTCACTGTCCGGTCTCAGCTGACTGAGTAG